>NC_056734.1:790631170-790846170 GCF_019279795.1 Protopterus annectens
TGGAAAGGTTTACATATATTGCTGTCCAGGCCAAGGCCTTCAAGTAGTACAACAGTAAAGACAGACTGGGCCACAGGAAAACAGTCAATCAACAGTAAGCAATGCAGGTGTATAGTCCAGCAGCCTCTATCTACACTTTGTACACAATCCCTGTGGGGTAAAGACCTCAGTTGACACAATGGGATGTATCTGTTACATAACAAGGCATAACTGAAGCCATCACAATCACACTGACAAACAGAACAGTATGTATGGCAGGAAGCAGTAAGCCTGCATTTACCCAAGGTGAATTATATGGTAATATACATCCAGATGCCTTAAGGCAGCTAACCCCTGATACCCCCACATGTTGTAACAGCCTAGGTTAGTTATGGTGCATCTCCCCATAGACTAACATACATGGCCATATACCACTGTTACATACACTGGCCTCTGGACTGCATAAGGGCACACATGTATTGTCTAGATGAAGCCCACCCATATATGGACTCAACCCCACAATATGTGTGGGGGCCACAACCGCAGTAAAATGATGACAGGAATGGCAGCATGACATACTCACAGCCCACTACATAACAACCCCTGACAGCATGTCATATGGACAAAGCCTGGTATGTAGGTGGAGGACAGAGGTTGGAACACAGACTCATATGTGACATAGTGTTGTCATACACTAAGCAAGTTGCTGGTGTTGCAGGGTAGTCTGCAACATGCCCTTTGTCAGGAATATGAAGCTTGAAACTCAAATGGATGTAGCCATGTACTGATAGCACTCAACACACACACTGCCAGTGATATATTTGACACAAGACCTGTGTGGTGGACAGACAAAACATAACAGGCGTACCTCTGGCCATCAAGTGGATAGGCTCACAGTTGAGAACTATGCAGACAGACTGCATTCCATGTTAAACTAGTATGTACACACAAACCCTATAACACTGGTGCTATACAATGCATACAACAACACTACTTACACTGTGTCTGTAGTCCTGGAACCTCATACAAACAAGCAGCTGGCCTGAATGTGCAAGTTCTCTTGTAAGAGGTATTGCTACCTGCTGTCTGTAACACTGCTGCCCACACACATGAAGGATGTCCACCATACAGGAAAGGTAAAGGGACCACGACCCACATGATGTAGCAATTTATAGTAGTGGGTTGTCATGACAGTGGTAACTGGAAGTACTACACAGCATTCTGCATGCAGGTAGCAAGTGGAGGAAACTGATTGGTGCAGAGGCCATCACCTGATCATGTGCATCACCTACAAATGCCATGCTGCAATCTATTCAAAGCAGCTCAATTCATTTACTGGAGAGAGAGAGAGAGAGAGAGAGAGAGAGAGAGAGAGAGAGAGAGAGAGAGAGAGTGAAAGAAAGTGAAATTGAATGTGAAACAAACAAACAGTCAAACAAACTAAGAATGAAAGCTGACTAAATGCCAAGCCAAAGGAGAACAAAAAAATTATTCTTTCAAGGACACTATCCAGAATAGACCTCATACCCACAACAGGTATGTGAAGTATATATGCATGTAATTGACTGTAGTATTGTGATAGATGATGTGGAATGATTTATATGTGCCATCAGGTGTTGTTGTAATGATGCTCAGCTGAACAATTGCTAAGGGCAGTAGAGTCTGCCCCTGGCTGAAACCCACTTACTACTGCTTAAAAGTGCTTACTCCCACTTACCCCCATGCTAATTTCTTTAAAAGAAAAAAAAAGGGTTGATAGGAAAATGGTGAAAAAGGGGCACAGAGAGGGAAAGACAGTAGGGAAATTAACTAGGGATGTGCAGGAAGGGTGTAGGGAAAGTCCATAATTGCCAATTTCTTCTACAGCAACAGCTGTGCATATTCACTGAATTTGGAGGTAGATTTGGACACTCAAACCCCTGAGAGAGGGGTGAGGACAACAATAATTTGTTGTGATTCCAGTTAGACCAGATTACATGTGTTTAGTGTACGTGTGTGCGAAATGGACAGCTATGTATGGGGCAAGATTTTTTTTTGGGAAGAGATTGCTCTTTTTTTCTTAGGTGAGAGTGGGATGTTGGGGAGGGATAATAGGTATATTTTGGGGGGTAGGTTGGGTAGGTTAACAGACAAGACAAACAAGACGCATATAGGGGCAGTATATGACACATGTGGGGGGTAAACACCTTGATGGGTAGGGGTGTTGGGAAATCAGAAGCCGATGAGCCCACTAGTGGAAACAGTGGAACTGAGGTCCCCACCCATGGGCAGTCACCACTGCACCTTCACAGCCCCGAAGTTGGCTGTGCTGGGGGCTGAGTTGGAGTGCAAGGCCAACTCTCTAGTTGCAACAAGCAGCCCTAGAACTGGTGTAGCAGATCTCCAAACTGCTGATTGAGCTCGCTACTCACCACAGCTTGGACCTGGCGATGAGTGACAGGTTTCTGTGTGCACCTGCTCCTAGGGGGGGAGGCAAGCCCCATCCCCTGAGGTGTTTCCACCAAAAGGTGGTGCAGGACCAATGAATGAGGAGATCCCGGGTTGGGCCAAAGACGTGCTGGTGCCCGGTGCCATGGCCAGCTGAGGTGGGACAGGTGGGTCTGCTGAAACCTGCATTCCTATACGTGCTATGGTGTTTATGTTTTATCAACATATGTGGGTTTGTAATAGTCAACACATTCCAGGATTAAGTATAACAACATGCATAGATATTCTCATTAACCCAGACACCAGATATGGAATAGTTGCATAGCAAACAAAACACATGCATATATGGGACCACAGTGGTAATTACAACAGCATTTCAACATAGCACATGCATAGAAATAGATTGAAATAATTATCAAACAATAGGACATATGTCCCAACATTACAGTTAAGTCAGCACGTACCAATTGAGTTGTGTATTTAGTTTATTGTTGCAGATATGGTGGGGGGGAGAGAAATATGTCAGTTAACAACTATTATATTCCTGTAGTTCGCATTACTTTCCTAGTCAGTGCTGTTATCTGTGCCTTACAAGTATTAGTACACTACCCTTACTTTGGTCTGCCGACAGCTATATGCATACACTGGTTTTACCTGCAGTATACACCTCTTACCTGGAACCCCTGTGGAGGAATTGTTTGTTAACACTAACTAACTGTTTCTACACATACTCCCACATTCCAGGTTGATGTTATGCACATACCTGTCCATCTCTTTTTGCACAGACTCTGGCCATGTCTTGACCACATGCAGGTGAACTGGGACATATTTAGACTATTGCCCTCTTCAACCTTTAGTGACTTACAACATTTTTATACTGGATTTCCTAGATAGTTATATTATGCAGCATAGTGTGGGTGACAGTGATGAGTGTGATACCTTATTATTCAGAGCAACTGCAACACTCACAATGCCATACAATACCAGAGTAAGCAGTACCAGTACAGGGTATCAAGCTTTTATTTCTGGGCACAGTGTTCATGTCTGACGGACCTGTGGGAGCAATGTTTGTTAGCACTACCTGAATGTTGCCACACAAATTACCAGAATCCACATTAGTATTATGCACATACATGTCATTCTGTTACTGTACACACTCTGGCCACAGCTTGACAACATGGGGCTATAGATGGGACATACTTGGCTTATTACTCTCATAGCAGTTTGGGGAGTTGCTAGTGTGACACATTTGTTCTTATGGATGTGTGATAATCAGTTGTATTTCCTGTTTGCTGCCTAAACATTTAGGATCATCCCACTGATTTCCCAGGGGGACAGGGTGACAGGCAGCAGATATGCGCCAATATACTGGACATTCTGGACATATCTGTACAGTTGTGGGGTATGATTCTGTATGCAACCTACTTCCACTCCCAGGATTCAGACCATGGCTGTGTCTGCTTAAACTAAAACACTGTTCATCACAGTTGTGTGTGCTATATAGATATTGCTGTATATCTCTTATCTAATTGTTGTCTATAATTCTCCTGTGGTTTTACATTCTGACCTTGCATTACAACACTCTTACACAGGATTTCCTAGACAGTTATATCATGTAGCACAGTGTGGGTGACAGTGATGAGTAATAACTTATTATTCAGAGCAACTGCAACAATAACAATGCCATACAATATCAAAGTAAACAGTACCTGTACAAGGTATCAATCTTTTATTTCTGGGCACAGTGTGCGTATCTGATGGACCTGTGGGAGCAATGTTTGTTAGCACTACCCAGTGGTGGCTGGTGACTTCAAATTAAAGGGGGGCTGTAGGAGACAACTGAATGGGTGGGGCCAATGGGAAGGGGTGTGACCAACTAGAAAGTGGTGGAGCTATGCTCAAAACCACAGCAACTGGAACTTTAATTAAATATGCTGCCCTGGGTGCCAAACCGTCATTACGAGAGTCCAATCAAGACAAAATGAAGTGTAGAAGAAAGACTTCATATTCTTCCTTTCCTTGATATTACCTTTTGTGATATAGCCTCACCATAAAACCATTCATTTCATCTGCAGTATCTTATGACTGATTTTCCACAGATTAAGAGAAAACACAAACTTCTGTTAAAATTGTCCTTCCATAGTAACTTTTAGATACATAAAATTTTATACCTGCAGGAGATTACGTTTTACTTTTTGTAAATGAATGTGATATTGTTTATGGACCTCATTATAATATGGAAGTTCTAATTATGACCCTTTAAAAGGTATGGTATGGGACATTTTATTTCTATAACTAAGTCAATGTAAACTGTATTGTGTGAAATATATTCAGTTGTGGGTATGGGTTTGTGTGCGAGTGCGTGCACGTTTGTTTTCATGTTCATGCATGTGTGAATATGAGTCTCTGTATGTAGATAAATCAACACCTGCAATCATCATCACATCACTCCAGGAAACAGACATTTTAATGTAAAGCTTTCTAAATAAATCACACAACACTTGTATGCATACAAAAACAAGCACAGAGCAACACAGAGGTCTTGCAAAGAACAAGACATTAGACTACAAAAGCTGACTTATTTTTCCATCCTGATTTTTACTCTTTTAATTTACAAAACACTTAACCCTCTGCTTTCTATACTATTCCTATAAATATATTGTTCCCCCATCAGATCATACATATTTATTTTAAAGATGTGAAAATGCTCACTGCCACTGACTTGCTCCTACCTATGCAGGTCTAAGGCAGTGGTTGGACCCAAATCCAGCAGAGCTCTGGGAAAGCAGTACAGATTCAACTTCCAACGTGACTGACTATGAAGGCATTGCTTTTTTTATATAATAAACAAAATAAGATAAATAATGTGTACTGAAAATTATTAGCATTTTTAATTTACATCTGTGTGTACAAAAGGATTATGTGTACAAAGATGTTGAACTACATACTCAGTTTTCCCTTGAAAAGTAGATACATCCAACCAACAATCTGGACATCAAATTAGCATGCAATTTGAATACCAAATAGCACAAAACTTTTCCCGCCTCTAGGGAGCAGTGTAAAGTCTGTAGACTTTAATGAACTGTCTTCCAAAATTCTACTATGCAAGGTCATTTATTTTTGATTCAGAGAAACAGAGAGTAAGATGTGTGTCGTCTTTCTTTAACTTATCTGTACCAGTAGTATGTTGGTCAGAGAGTGTGGTTTTCTGTATAGTAGACAGCTTCAAAAATGACACATGAAGAGGGGGATTCAGAAAATTATGAAAAGGGGTAACTCAAGTCATAAATTAGAGAATCCCTCCAGAAATACATACATCATGTGCAGGAGTAAATAACACCTGAAAATCAGACTCTTCCTCCAAAATAGGCACAAGTGACAGGTATGGCTGCTTGAATGGCAATTTTGGTGCATTAGTGGTTTTAACTTGCTCAAATTTCTCATTTGTGTTGCTATTTATGTCATCTCCACCTTTCACTACCACTCATCTGCTCTAGGTGTACCTTCCATTTCATGAAGATGTGAAAATGATACACAGGCCTCTGTGCTGTGAAAAAGTTGCATTCATTGTTTTTAATGGCTTTCAAATCATAAATAAGTGAAAATGTGAATGCCAGTTAAGTATCTTTTTCCACTTGCTATCACATCCCAGCATTATCATGCCTTGTACCATACAACAAGACTAGCATCTGTTGTAGGATTTTCAAATCCCTCTTTCATTGGGCTTGAACATTTTCTGAACCACAGGTATAATAGCTTGTGAGTTACTGTCAAAAGAGGATAGTCATAAAAATAAGGCTACTAAACATTGCCATTGTACATATCTTAGAGGTTTGAAACTGTCATATTAACAGCAGACTAGTTTAGAAAAATACTTGATTAGCAAATAAAAGGGGAACATCAATACTTTATGCATAAATTAAACTCCTATCAAACAAATAACAACATTAAAAGCTGTCTGACACATTGCTTTGTCACACTTTTGTTGTGTAGCAGTGTGAAGTCTGTTACAAATTTCAAACCCTTCTCTAGGTTTCCAGTGCAGTTTTGTAGTGCTGCCATCTGTGTGGCAGGACAAATCTCACTAATAAAAGACTCTTCCAAAGAACCTTACTATAATGGGGTCATTCTTAAATAACAAGACAATATATATTTTATATTTCGAAAATGGTAACAGACATTTCAAACACCTGCATGAAAATATGCAAGTAAGGCCCTGCATCTTAAATACATTCAAGGAAACATTTTAGAAAAAAAAATGAGTTAAGTAACTACTTGAAACTAATATGGAGTGCAGTATTTTTTGTATTCAGAGTAATCAAAAATACAAACATGACTGTTGTACTGGTCAAATATATTCTTTTCATTCCTGCATAAGTAATAGCTTTACTATATTCAGGGAGTGCTTTATACACTACATGTTTAACAATATACTCTTGATTTATACGAAGTCACTCTTGTCATGATGAAATCTTACTTTAAGAAATTCTTCTGAATTATGTTGGGTGCTTTAAAACATACCCCAGTACAGTTCACAGATTTTTAAAAAATGTTTCCAACTGTAATTATAAAACAGAATGGAACTATGGAAACCTACATAACATGCCAAAAAGTAGGACCTCAACAGCAACTTTAATTTCTCCCAAGTACGTGTTTCCAGAAAAGTTACTACCAATATGGAAAACAAAGCTCAAGTCATTAAACAATGAAAACAGAAGCTGGCAAATGTTCTTGGACCATAACTTTTGGTCACACAGATGATGGGGAGAAGACAGACAGTTATTTCTCACTAGAATTTTTGTGCTCCAGAACATGATTTTTGGTTAACGGTTCTTAAAACCTCCACAATTATTTTAAAACTGTATTATGCAGGGCATCTGTAGCCTCAGAAAATGCTATGGACCCTCCCACCCCCACCCACAACTAGTTTTAAGTTTTGAGTAAAAAACTAATGTGCAAATATGTATACAAGCAGAAAATTGGACAAGTTATGCAACTGTGTAGATTTCCATATCTCCAAAACTGATGTTAAAGTGTACAGTTTAAGTGCTAGCAACTATTAGCTGAAGCTTGCAGATAAAGGGGCAGCAGTGTGAGGCCACAGGAGATGCACCCATTCTGTAGTTCATTAATCCAAATCCTCATCACTTCAGAAGATGCTTTATGTCCTGCCTTTCAGTAGCATCAATGATTTTCATTCCTCCACATACCACAGTTTTATCAGCACCCTTTGACAAGAGCAATGAAACACAGGACTTATGACCCTCTGAGGTGGCTGAAAATAGTGGTGTGATACCATACCTATCTTGAGCATTAATATCTGCTCCTTTGGATAACAGGAACTCTAACACCTCCCGCTGTCCACTGTCTGCAGCATAATGTAGAGTCTTTCTTCCTCCTTCAAGTGTTTTATTTACATCTTCACCCTTGGCTACAAACTCTCGGACCACATCCAAGTCTCCATTCTTTAAGGCCCACTAATATTCTGTGTCACCCATTTCTACCTTTAAACTATAGACAGAATCAAGTCGGCAATGTAAACGTATTGCACTATCCCTAAACCTTTGCCTTACACAGTACTTTCAACTTAAAGACAAAAAAATGTATCCTCCCATACACTTCAGCAGCCAAAGTACAGGAAGAATTTACAAATGGTATGAACACTTCCTCTAAGAGAAAATCTCGCCATTCTTAAATACACACGCACACACACACACTCACACACACACACACACACACACACACACACACACACACACACACACCTTACCTGTAAATGGGTCCAGAAAGCACTCTATTCTCTCAGCAAACCCGCACTTGACGTAACCCAACTCCATTCCAAGCAAAGGGTCCAGAAAGCAGTAATCCATCTTGCAGCAATATCCAACTCCATTCTTACAGCAAGCCCATGCTCGACATAACGCTTTCCCTGCAGGAGAACTTGCCTCACTCCTGATTGGTCCTATGCTCGAATCCCTGCTTACCTCTCTCCTGATTGGTCCTGTCTGCGGGTCAAGCAATCTGGAGCTCCTCTCTTCTGTGCGGTCGTCTACCACATGGCATCTTGGGCATCTGCGGGACAGAAAATTCCTTTTCTGCATCTGGACTGCCTGAGTGGCAGTCAGAGTTCACAGAGATTCTGGTAATTTTTTTTATTTACATACAACCTATATGAGACTCTTCCTGCCATATTCTCTGGTGTATGCAGTACTTGCCTTAAACAATACAGGTTTTATGCAGGCAATTAACTTACTAATACTTTTAGATTTATTTTCTATGACAGTACATGCAAGAGCATTACTAACCTGCCTCACGTCTCAACCTCTCCAAGCAACATCCATAGGCCTCCTGGTTCACAGCCAGCTCATTTGCCACTGTGAAGGACATAAGAAGAATATTTAGCCATACCTATCCATAATATACATGAGCTGGCAATTATTAAACAGGTAGTGGAGTGATACTTACACACATCTGGGACCTCCCCTGTTCTTTTAGCCTCTTGGATTCACTGATCCAAGAGATCCCCCTTTCGCTGCTTCAGGTCGGCATAGTGATGCCTTTCCTTCCTCGCCAGTTCGGGTATACCAGTGGCACTGGTGAGGTCATGGACGAGATGGTCCCAGGCTTCCACTTTATATTGGAAACCCAGGTACTGGCCCTGCAGCAGTCTCTGCTCATGGTCTTTGACTAGGAGTCCTGCCATGACTGCGGATTCCTGGATGCCACAGCACTGCACCTGCAAGCACACACCCTATCCCATTCCAGACATAGTGCCTGCAAGGGGATGCTACAACCAGTTATGAGATGTATTCCCACTTGTTGGATTTAAATAGGGCTGATTTCCCACACTTTCTTATGATTGGATGGTTTTGAAAAGGATAAGCTATGGGCAAACCTGCTTACCTAAGGTTGGCATTGTTTAAAAGGGTATGCCAATGGGCAAATTGAGTTAGCTGGCCTACACATTACTTACACCTACTAAACTGGGCTGTGCAATGCTTAGCATTGCTTAATATTTAATTTGCATTATAATTGCTTTTTGGCATTGATTTGTTATTCATTATATGTTATATATGTGTCTGGTATCCATGATTCATGTGTATGTACACTGTATGGGGTCCTTGTGTTTATTTGGGGACTTCAACACTTTATTACAATTACACCTCACATCTGGGCTTACTGCAGTACTCCAGTTCACATATTTATGTTCTAAAGTAGGTTATACAACATAAGACTGTATATAGATTCCTTTCACATGTTCAATTTGATTTTCCTATATTGAGGATTTGTTTGGTGATACTTCAATTTCATGTACTGCTGTGATGGTTTAGTGGTTAACTACTGTGACTATAGTATAGAGGGTCCTGGGTTCAAGACCTACAAATGTTGTTTACTTTGTTTCTGGCCAGAACAGTGGCTGATGCATATAGAGTGATTAAGGCACTTGTAAGTGGGTTTGCGCAAGGGTAAGCTATGATAACCTTTAGTTAAACATGCTTACAGCGAGTTAGCTTCAACATTGCTTAACCTGTGTGCGCATTGCTTACCCCTGCGCAAGCGGGCTTAAACCAACTTACTACTGCTTAATAGTGCTTACACTTGCTTACTCCCACTTACCACTGCACTAATGTAGACAGTAATGTCTAATGGTTCTTACATGTGATTATCTGTGGACTTTGCAACATTATGACACTGACACCTCACATCTGCATTTAATGCAGTACTC
This sequence comes from Protopterus annectens, assembly GCF_019279795.1. Lineage (NCBI taxonomy): Eukaryota > Metazoa > Chordata > Ceratodontiformes > Protopteridae > Protopterus > Protopterus annectens. The sequence continues at coordinate 790,641,303 of NC_056734.1, forward strand.
CCATTCACAAATATATGTTAGTTAGTAGGTTATGCAATTAAAAATATTGGTCATAAAGTGATTTGATATGGAAAGTGCTGCAGTGGGACTCAAACCAGAAATGACTGCTCATAAGGTGAATGCTCTGCCCACTGCATTATTGATGTACTGTTTAATTTGCATATATCTTGCTTTTTATCCTCTTCTGCTATTTAAGCTGTATTAACCGTAGCTAAGCGATGGGCAAACCCACACACCTATGGTTAAATTTAATCTGTCTCATAAAAAAAAAAAATCTTTATATTTGTTGTTTTTACTATTGCTCTTGTACACATGGCGGGATGTTGCTGGGGGTATGCGTGCACCTATGAGTGGTCTTGCTCATTCTTTTATAACTTGTCTGCTGTTCTTCATTGCAGGGGCATGTATATTCTGAGAGCTCTGCTCTCAGACACGCCTCTTTCACTCTTACATGCTCTGTGTAAGATTAGGAGCTCAGGCAGTGTGTCTTCATTAATATGCATGACAGACTGCTGTCCTGTTCCTAAATGGCCACTTCCATGCAGGACTAAGCTAGTCCTGCATGGAAGTATAGTGAATCTGGAAGAAATATCTTTCTGTGGTTAAGAGATTTAGGTGTCCACATTTTCTCCCTTGTTTCTGTTATATACAAAGGGGCCAAGGCAACAACTTTAATTATGTTGCATCCTTCATTTTTCTCAAATGTCTTTTCAATGTACTTAATTTAACTCATTGCATCCTCTGCATTCTCCAGATTCATTGTTCTCCTAATTTGGTAAGAATTGTAATAAAATAAATTATTAGATAGTCTCATAGGATACTGCTGTTTCTTTTCAGGTCTGACCAGAGAAAGCTAGCAGATAGTTTTTGTTCAGTTACATTTTATGAAAAAGGACCTTAGGGAATGAAGCCATTTTGACTGATCAAGAAAAGACCCTGACAAACAAACCCTGGGCACATTTTTGACTCTGTAGCTATAGAAATGAACATGACAAATCTTGTTGATACCATACACTGAGGCTTGTAATTCTGGATCTCACAAGATACTGCTAGATATTAAAAGGTTAACTGACCAGGTAAATGTTTAATGAGACAAAGGAATGGATGTTTTCCCACTGAACTCAATGCCACTGTAACCACTATAATTGACTACATAATAGTGAAAGCCACATAACTGAAAACTTTCAATTAATTTATTTTCTGATTAATTGTGACTTTATTATTTGTTGTGGTGCATTTATTAATTTCTAAATTTATGTACAGTTTTGAAAGAAACAGGGACAGATTAATTAACATCTACAATACATGTACACGATCTATATTCAATCCCTACCACATTTATTGTGCTTTCTAGTCACAGAGAAAGATTACACTTAAGTCCACACTTTGTGGTAACCTTTACCAATCTCCATCGATATTTAAGGCTGCAAGAAAATCAGTAGGAAAACTAAAATTATAAGGAAGAAGCTGTGAGCTTTGCTTGTGTTGTCTGTTTACTCACAATGGTACGTGCATGCATACGTACATACAAATATTTCAAGCACCAAAATTAATGCTCTTCTTGTTTGCCAATATACCAAAACACTTGTTCCCATAATAAGTGCCAGTCTGTTCTTAGAAATATGTAAACTATTACTTGCTTTAAGGTAATTTGGTAATGTGTTCCATGCATCAGCTGCTCTCTCAAAGAACGAATTAGTACACTTCTCATTCATATAGAATCTTCTACATAGGTTGTCTGATGATTGTCTACTACTTTTTGATAACCCCAAACATTCACAGAGGTAGCTGTCTCTAAATGCCTTATATACCTGAATAAGATTATCTCTTAGATATCTATAAGAGACACTGTACAAGTTCAGATATTTTAATCGTTCATAATAACTTAAATTTTCACATCCATAGAGGCCCTTGGTATATTTCCACTGTACTCTTTCCATTTTACTCATGCTTATTGTCTTATAGGGTTTCCATATTGTTATTCCATTCTCAAGTCTGGGTGTAATGTAACTAATAAACAATGATATCATAATTTCTGATTTCCCAGAGTTTATCAATCTGTTTATACAATCTATAGTTCTAAAACTATCATTAACCAATTGGTTGATATGATTAAAATAACTCATAACTGAATCTACCCATATACCCAGGTCCTTAAATGAGTCTACAGTTTCAATCACTGTGTGGTGTATTAAATATTCAACTTTCAGTTTATGTCTCACAAATCTCATATGCTTTGTTTCTGATGTATTTATCAGCATATTATTCTCTTGTGCCCAAATGGTCAATTTAGTCAAGTTCTTTTGCAGACATGCCTTATCTGTAATGCATGTAATCAGTTTACCCAATTTCAGGTCATCTGCATATAGACTGTAGAACAATTCAGATGAAAAAACTTAGTTCTGAAAGATACAATCTAAACAAGTAAGGGCCTAGGACAGAGCCCTGTGAGACACCCTGATTGTAACCAAGGATTTCACCTGTCCAGTAGCTGTATGATACTTGCCATGTCCTATTTGTAAGCCATGCAGCTATCCATCTTATCAAGAGTACATCAATACCTAGTTGTGCTAATTTATTGATCAGTGTTATCTGTATGACCTTGTCAAATACTGAAGTTATATCTACATAAATTACATCACAGCACAATTTTTCATTCATAGCTGTTATTATATTGTTATAGAACATCATGTTAAAGGTGGTAATATATTTATTTTCAACATATGCATACTGATATATGGTTTCAAGTCCCAACCTATCCAGCTCTGACAATAACTTATCCAATATTTTCTTCTCCATTATTTTTCCATAACATGAAAGTAGACTTAAGGGTCTGTATCACACTGGGTTTGCCCTACTCCCCTTTCCCTTAAAGATAGGTTTAGTATGCACATGTCTCCAATCTTGAGAAAGCTCCCCTTATTTATATGACCTAGTAGATAATATTTATAATGGTATTATAAGTTCTTGCTGAAGCCTTCTCACTTCATTATTACTAATTCCATCTCCTCCCTATGCTTTGTTTGGATCCAGTTTGCACAGTTATTTTTCAATATAATCTAATTTGATTCTAGTATCTGATGTTACTTGGATGTCACTAGGACAACTTATCACCCTCTTTGTGGAGCCAAACTGTTTGCATACGCTTTTGTAAATGTATTTATAATCTGTTGTGTCTGAGAAAAAAATTTAGAATCTGCACACAGTTTATCAATTTGTATGTCTTTACTCCTTCCACATCTTATGCATCTATAAAAAGGTTTCCTATTATGCTCAATATCTTTATATACATTCTCTTCAAATATTTCTTGATTTTGTCTCACACTATGCTTAATTCATTTGTCCAATTTGTTTATTTCAGTTTTCAGTGTTATAGTTTGACCTCTCTTCCATTTCTTATATTTTTTTGTCTCTCACCTTAATCAGGTATCTTGTTCTTATGGAAATATATCCCCCTGATGTTGTATGTCTAGATCCTGGTGTTAAACCTTTTTTTTTTTTTTTGCTCTCAAATAATTTCTCTTTCAAAACTTTTCACATTCCATCTGCAGTTTTGCCATTGAACACCTCACTCCAGTTAGTTTTACATAGTGACTGTTTTGCTTCCAAATAATCTGTAATTAACATTCTGTGTATTGGTTTAGATTTCAGTTTGGCAGAATTACCTAGCAACAAATTATGCTTTATAACCCCATGATCAGTGCACATCAACTGTGGTAAAATGTGACTTGAAGTAACCATAATTTCTTTAGGAACACAAACACTATCTAGCATGTTCTGTTCCCTGGTAGTTTTTTTTTTCTTCTTGTTACAATCTGAAGCAATTATTGCTTATTAATATAATATACATAGTGAATAATTTCCTTACAAATGCTGTTGAATCAATGTTATTCCAGTCTGTTTTTGGTAACTTTTAAGTCCCCAGCTAATATTATTTTTCTCTCATGTGTTTCATGCAAGAAATGTATGAATTCCTCTAGGTTATCTACACTAGACTCTGGTGGTCTGTACACTCCAACAATTGAGATATGTTCCATGGCTGTCTTTATTGTCACAGTTACAGTCTATAGTATTGGTGTATTCATTGAACATGTAAATAATCACAGGTCTCGTAGCTATCTTTAATCCCTGTCATAATACCTCCACCTGATTTTTTTTGTTAGAATGTCTGTTACAGTAAAAACATTTATATCCTGACTGAACTGATTTCTAGTCATTGCTCTTTAACCATGTTTCACAAACAATAACAACATCAATCTTGTGGAACATAGCAAATTTTGCAATTAAAAAAAAACTTTATTATTAATGCTCCTAGCATTAACAACCATCAGAGATGAATCAAATGTTGCTATCTGTGAACTGTTACATTCTCATCCTGGCAAAAATCCTGTCTAGTGTTTGTCAAATATTGCAAAATATTTTCTGCAAAAATTTTCTTCCCTCATCTTGACAAATTCATGCCATCCTATCTGAACATGTATGCCCAAAGGTAGGCTTGGATGCTCTAAATATTTCCATTTTTTTAAAACAGGAATTTTTTTCATGTAGGTATTTACCAAAAAAACTTTTCATTCATGGTGACCTAAATATCCTTTTTATATATGATTTGTGAAAATTACATCCTAACACCAGTACAAGCTATACTATCTAAGAGGGCTGTAAGTTCCCTATTAGCAGTCAGAGAGTCCTTGAAGATGAGATCATTTGCACCAACATGAATAAAAACAGATCCGTACTTCTTTATATTAAGGCAATCCAAGGCTCATCTCACATCTTCTATTTTGTTCCTGGCAAGCATAGCACTATTCGATGTGTACTTAGTGTAGGCATTAAGAAGTCCCAGGAGATGTATTGCATTCATAGTGTGACTTTTTGCTTACAATCTATTTTGCCCTTTGCCCAAGGCTGTATAGCCCTGGAGTTCATACCTCTCAACCTCTTACAGCAAGAAATCTGGATAAAGCCATAAATAAAAGTGGGACAAAGGGCCGAAAATAGGGACAATTTTTAAATATTGCTCTTACAAACCTAGAAAGTTGATAGAGTTTTCTGAAAGATATGAAGTCTGAAACTCAAATATCTGCAATTATTTTCTAACTTCAATCTTTAATGATTCAACACTAATTTGCCAGAAAACAGCAATTTTATGAAAAATGGACCAAAATATGAGGCCAAAATCTGGACATTCTGCGAAAATCTGTACAGTTGAAGGTATAATGGAGTTAGTGCGATTAAGTATGAAGGAGTAGAGAGTGAACTAACTCTATAAGGAGTGTGGGGATGCTTGCCTCTCTGTAAATATATATGTATGCAAAATACATATAAAGGAGTTTTATTTAAAAGATACTAAAGCAAGTGGTATATGAAGAAGATGGAGAGAGATAGTGAGTGGTACCACAATGAAAGAGAAATCAGGAACAGCTGCATAACTCAGAGATCAGTTCTTGGACTATAATCTTCAAAGTACTTTTATGAGGTATAATAATGAGAATAGAAAATAAAACAATGTACTTGTTTGCGATAATGTCAAGAAAGAAGCAATTATAAGGGATGAAGGAATGGTTTTAAATCTGGCTTGCTCGCATACCTCTCAACCTCTTAACAGAAGAAATCTGGACAAAGCCTAAAATAATGGGGGGACAAAGGCCAAAAAATAAGGACAGTTTTTAAATATTGTTCTCATAAACTTAGAAAGCTGAATAACAGGATTTGTGTTAGCATGCATTTTTCTGAAGGATATGAAGTCTGAAACTCAAATAAATATCAATATTTGGTCATTATTTAGTGACTTCAGTTCTCCAAGATTTTCCAGAAAATGAAAGATTTTATGAGGAGCAGGCCAAATATTTGAGGCAAAAATTTGGGCATTCTGTGAAAATTTGTATAGTTAAGAGGTATGGCCTTGCTGTTAGTGGTCTAAGACCTGTATCTTTGAAAAATAAAGTGTAAAGCAAGCAAACATAGTGAACTTTGAAACTAAATTTAGTGCCATGCAATAACTTTTGCATGAGACTTTGCCCATCTGCATCCTTCAATTACTCCTGCTACTTAGCGTTATTAAATTCAAGTATGATGTGCCTCAGAATAGGGGGTATAATTTGAGATATGCTACCCTTATGTTTTGTACACATTACCATAGTGACACTTCTGTTTTTCATTTTAGAGAATTGAAGTTGCTGAACTTGAAATTTTAACAGGAGCCTGTAAAGATCTTGGATTATTGTCAAGAAGATAGCAAATGAAATGAAAAGATGAAAAAAATCAGTGCTTTGTTCTTGGAAAATAGCTATCTACACAATATTTATATGGCTTGTTATGCCCCAGCACTGGCCCAGTAATCAAGAAGTCTCAATCCTCATCACTGACAACAGTGGGGGATTTACAGACTGGGAGGATGAGAAGTGCACACACACAGTAAAGTGCAGTTTTTCCTAAGAGCACACAGAGATCGCAGTCAATCTGAGGCTAGTTTCTTCCTCTTTCTTTAGATCCTCAATAAGACTCCCCATTGGCACAGCTATAGAGCTGATACATTAGCCAGGGTTCCAAGCCAAGTCCTCTAACACTGTCTCTGTTCAACCAGTACTTCATGTCCCTGCTCAAGCAGCTGACACACACACACACACACACACACACACACACACACACACACACACACACACACACACACACACACACACACACACACACAGATTTGATTTACACACACACACACACACACACACACACACACACACACACACACACACACACACACACACACACACACACACACAGATTTGATTTACACATACACACACACACACACACACACACACACACACACACACACACACACACACACACACACACACACACACCTGGATAGGCTGGCACAGATTTACTAGCTATGGCCCCTTCTGCCCTTCTGCCCCAACTATAAGGTAGTTTTCACTGCCACCAGCCAGCTTCTTATCATCTGCATTTAGGCCCTTAGCAAAGGGTGTCCAGTCTTACTGTATGATGTTACTATTAATCCAAATGGTAGTTTGCTCAAGAGGCAAGACTATTAGGAAGGGCACATAGTGTCACCAAATAGATAAGTAAGTACTTTAAGAGCTTAAATATGTCTCACAGATATCAGCCCCAATGATAGATTTAAATATATTTAATAATAAATAATAAAAGAACACAGCAATACTCAGTAAGCAATCAGTTACATCAGAATTCAAAATCACAGGAAATATTTAAAACAACATTGCAAGACAGTCTCAAATAAATAAAGAAAACATCTATGCTATACTTTACTATATTCCTAACTGAATCTAAAACAGTTACTATGCCCTAAAAACTTACAGAACAACAAACAGGCAGAAGCGGTGAGGGGGATGTTTCCAGGTCAAAAACAAACTACAAAATGCCCTTAGTCTCTCTCTTAGAGAGTTCTTAAATTAATATCAAATATTACTGCTGTGTTAGCTTGGATGACATCACTATTTTGTCACCTGACTTTAGTTCTTAAGCTAAACCTCCATTGTCAGAAACTACCAACATTTAGCATCTCCCTGTGAAAAATACACATCTCTCAGATCTTTGCAACTGCGGGAAGACATAAAACAATAAAACACTTACAAAACAATGCAGAAGACACCCTAGTTCTAGACATCCTGCCTCCTTGTTGCATTGAAACTAACTTTTATAGCACAATCATACACCAATTTAATTTCAACTATTTTCTTGAAGTTTTGCAAGTTAACCCTCTATGTTCTAGTTTCCATTGTCAAAAGTATATATATTCACACAGCTACAAGAGTGTATATACATTTATGTTCTAATCTAGCAGGACATGCTGTGGTCGCACATCTAGGCTCAGTACAGTATAAACCCTGTTAAACACACACTTCTGTACTAGCAGTTTAATATAATACATAACATACAGTTCTAATACATTTGTAAGACAAGCATATGAATTATGTTGACATTCACAAATGACATACAATAATTTACAAATTTCCAGATAGCTGGGCTGGCAGTATCTCATTCTGTTACATTTCTATGTAAGTCATATTAATATTCACAAATGACATATACTTATTTACAAAACTCCAGCTAGCTTGGCTAACAGTATTTCCCTTTGTTGCATGCCTGTATAGATTTTTCTTAATGCAAAAGAGCAGGACATTCTACATGGAATATTAGTTGTACCACTAGGTTATTAAAAAGAAGCAGTGTACCAAAGCAGTGATTGAGTCTAATTATATGACTGGCTGCATTTCAAAAGCCTCATACCTGAAAATAATAATTGTTAATGAGGACATAAGTGGAGAGTTGTATTCGGTGTGTGATGAATATCAGAAAGTAGAAAGCAAGTTTACAACATAGAGTACATTAAATGGATGACATAAAATAAAAAGGAAAGGGTACATTTATGTTAAAACACTAGAACTGTTATGTGTGCACTCTTTTTCAAGGTAAAAAAGAGATGGAGATGTGTTATTGGTAAAAGCATATATTAAAGGGCAGTAGAAGAGCAGTAACATTTATAAAGTAGAGACAAGAAGAAGGAGAATGACATCTAACCAGAAGATATATTTTTCACAGAACGGGCAGTTGACAAAAGGAATTAGGTGCTAGAATAGTTTAACTAATTGAAGGATTGCATCCAGAAAAAAAAACTATTTCTGTGCTACCTGTCTTGTACTGTTGCATCTCAACCAACCCCAGACTAAAAAATGTATAAGACTGCACAAATGTTGTTCCATCATCCTTAATTATTATATACATTCATTGTAGCTGTTACCCCTACAACTATAATTTTATTTTACATTAGTAAAGCCATCTTTAAATACATTAATAAAGCTGCATTACAAATCTTATTTGAAACATTCTTGTGCTTATAATGTGAAAAAAAAGTTTGCTGGCTCTCATCTTTTTCAGATTTTGAATTTGTTTGATAAAACAGTGTCATCTGAATGAAGCATGTAGAAAAGGGCCATATATTGATGTGAAATGCTGTCCTTAGATAATATTTCTTATCAAGTTCCCTTCTACCCATATTATTCTTTGTCTTGTCATGTCCACAGTGGAGTCAGAGAGGAGAAAAAGAAATAAAGGCATTGCACAGACAAACAGAACTGGAATTTTCCCTACTGTTTTGGCCAAATACCCTTTTCCATTAAATAAGTGCATGCATTTTACAGGCTGTGTGTGTGTGTGTGTGTGTGTGTGTGTGTGTGTGTGTGTGTGTGTGTGTGTGTGTGTGTGTGTGTGTAAAGGAATGTTTGTAATGGCTGTTGCTGTACATTCTTTGATTTATTAGCAGTTTTGAGGACTGAGTAAACAAATATTTGATCAAAGAGTTATATACAGAGCCAGGTCTGATGGCATAGAGCAGTGAAGCTCTTCCTGCAGCCCAAGTGCCTCAAGTTCAGTTAATGCTTTGATGCATGTTAAAGCTACAAACCAAGATAGGAATGAATGGCAAAAGCCAGATAAACTATGCTGGAAGGAAGAAGCCTTGTCTCTTAGGTAAATCCAAAAAAGAGAGTGCAGCGAGCCAAACAGGAATCCAATAGTTTATATTCCACTCGATTTATTAGGTGACAGAAAGTGGGAGAACTGAGTGTTACAGCCACGGAGCACAAGCCTACAGACCATACTCTTGGCATGGCACACATACAAGAAACCAACAAAGGTCCTTGTGGCATGCTCTGTACAGCAGCAATCAGTGAGTCACATACATAGTGGGGACACTCTAATCAGGGATGAGTAGGTTGCTGCACAGGTTCAGACAGCTGACAAGCTCCCTATCACCCAACTCTCACTGATGGAGAATAGATGGAATAACAGGTCAGTCCAAGGCAGCAATGAATAGACCCTATGGCTCTTATGTATCCTGGGATGCCTGACTCCCACATTAAGTAACAAATGAGATAACCAGGTGCAGGTAACTGAGCCATCAGGCAAGCTCCTAAAAGAAGAAGAAAACAAAAAAGAGTTACATATAAAATAAGACTTTCTTCTTTATGACTTCAAGTCTATGTATTCTGATATTGTTGCCTAATCTTCAGCATAAACGTACATATCATGTTACTTGTGACACATAACAGAAGTTAAAAATGTTTGTAGGATACACTAGGAAGGAATATACTATTGGATCCTTCTACACAATCCTCTCTAGTCTATACAGAATTCTTTTTTTTCTAATGGCAGCAAGTGATGGTAGACATCTGTCAAAATGTCTTGGTGAAATGACAAAGAAACCAACTTCTGTTTCCCTACTGTGTCACAGAAATAGATTTATGCTTCTAATGTACATTAGAATAGCAGGAATTTTTTTTCAACAATTACAGAGTTAGAGGTATTAACATTACAAAATACAAAATATGTTTGTCATTATAAGAGAATGATGTGCTTATAATAATATGATTACTAACTTGATACTGTAATTTGTTAAAAATGTGGTTGATGTGCTTATTCATTCCAACAACAGCAAGTAAACTGAGAAGTATAGCTGAGCTGAGGTGAAGGGTCAGTCACCCTGGGTGTAAGGTGTTAGGGTGTGTAATCATCATATCTCAATATTTATTTATTGCTCCTCATGTAGGCATGAGGGAGAGAGACACAGATGGTGCTCTTCCTTAGGGAACAAAAAAGGTATGCCAAGAATGGACCTTTTTTCTTTTTTGCTTCTCAATGGCTAAGGTTCTGTATTTGCTTTTTATTTCTCTACAGCAATCAGTCCAGTAGTCACTTTATTATATTGTCACCTAAAAAAGTACTGCACAAGTCATGTGATGTACTTACAGTCTAGATGTACCTTTAACCACCCATCAATAACCTGAATCACCAACACCTCAAATGAAAGCTATACCTAAATGTCCCCAAATTTAATGAACAAAAACTCCCTAGAGCAGACTGTTAATAAACCTGCAAGTGGGAAATATATTCTTTGCATGCTTTTTATAAATACACCTTATTTGCGTACTACTCCCCTGGTATATCCCTTCCTGGATAGGTCAGATCATATACTAAAGAATTTCACTATTTATCATTAAATGCTATAATGAATATTATCCACTTATTGGGAAAGGGGACAATACTATTGAGGTGGGTAATCCCAAGATGGACTACAAGACAGGAGTTTTTGTTCACACTTATACTGAGTCATCAAATGAGACTGAGTTTGTTATTAAAAAATATTGGCATGTATTACGAGCAAATGAGGAAATATCAGAACACATTCCCCTTCAACCTAGTTTTGTTAGGAAAAAGGGATTTGAACCTCAAAGATTACTTGGAGAGAGGTAATAGGGAGGGGGATATGGAGTAACATTAGGAAGAAAGGTACCTTTAGCTGTGGGTCCTGTCACCAATGTTCATTTTTGTTTAACAAGACTTCCTTATTTATTCCTTCCAGGAAGTTTCATATCAAACCCTCCCAATATTTTAATTGCAAATAAAATAGGGTGGTTTATTTAGGAATGTGTGTCACATGTTTTAGTTTTTACATTGGGAAGACGGAAAGGCATTTAAACAGGAGAGTCTATGAACATCTATATGATGTTAAAAAAAGAAAAGCGACTCATGACTTTTTTAAACATTCCCTGGTATGTCCTAATATGATGCTGAAGTTTTTTGTGTTGGAGCAAGTGGATGTTGACCCCAGGAGAGGGAGTTGGGAGACCAAATTAGAATACAGGGATTTTCTATGGCCACTGAAGCTGAACACTGGTCGAACCCCGGGGTTAAATGACAATATCAGCATCAGTAGTGTGCTCAAATTAAGATCTGTGAGGTTGTAACTTTTGTGACAACCTCTTTAGTTTTGTTTTAACCTAGTTTTTAAACCTTGTTTTATATAAAGGACGTATGATTATAGGTTTGGTTAAGTAATAGTTTAACAATTATTTAACCATGTAACTCTAACGAAGTGCATTTCACAAGAAATGTATTAATTATTAGAATATTTCGTACTGAACAAGAATATTTTTTAATTTATTATAAGAGGTGGTTCCAGGTCTCTTTTATGTATTTTAAATGTCTGATTATATTTTAACTGTTGATTATACATTTTCAGTTTTATTTTCAACAGTCACAGTTAATTATTTTTTTACAATACGATTCAGACAACATTAACATTATGTTAATGATACGTTTACAACATGGTTTGTTTAACATATATTTTTAACATTCTTCAATATTGTTTTTAAAGTATTTGGATGGTTTTAAGGATTTATTGTTTAGGGGGTCACATGTTTGTTACATGGTAGTATTTAAGCACATTGTTGCTTCCTTTCAAATGTTCTGAGGAAGCCTGGGATTGGTCCCAGGGGAAAGGGCTTAACTTAATTTTATTGTGACTTCCATCGTGGGTCTTGTGTTTTAATTTTGGAATAAAATTAATTTGTTTAAACTGCTATGTGGCTTTTGAACTGTTTTGGAGCCAGCCCAAGGTGTGGACATTGTAAATAATTATTTTCGATCCTCCTGCATTTTCGTCTTTGTGTTGTTTTTTGGATTTTATCATTTTTGCTGTTCTGAGTATATAGAAATAGGCTAAAAAAGGGAAATAAAATGAAGAGACATAAAGAGGTATAAAATGTACTTATAGCCTGATTTTGTTACCTTAATCTTTGGTGCAGATGTTTTGTATGATTGAATTTTCACTGTTAGCTGCACCTTGTTGTACATGGATAAGGTAAACATATTATCAGACTAATCTGTCTTGTGAGTGTGTGTGTGTGTGTGTGTGTGTGTGTGTGTGTGTGTGTGTGTGTGTGTGTGTGTGTGTGCCCGCGCGCACGCTAGTGTGTGTGTGCATGCACAGTGTGTGTGTGTGTGTGTGTGTGTGTGTGTGTGTGTGTGTGTGTGTGTGTGTGTGTGTGTGTGTGTGTGTGTGTGTGTGTGTGTGTGTGTGTGTGTGTATGTGGGGGGGGGTGTCCGTGTGTATCTGTATGTGTGTGTGCATGCAATGTGTTTGTGCTCGAGAGAGAGAAAGAGAGAAAGAAAAGTAGGCAAACATTTTACTAGAAAGGATACTTAAGTAAAAGATCTAGAAATAGTGATTGTAAAAATGATAAATATGTAACAAGTCAATTTATTCTTGAAACTAATTTACAGCATGAATTGAAAAAAAGCTAACAATCACTGTTTGCTGGAGAAAACTAGAGAAAGTTATTTTTTACTTACATGATAGGACTGTAAATGAAGAGTGAATTTCTAGACTGAAAAAAATACACTTTATTCATGGAGAATTATTTTTATCATTGTGCAAACTTTCACAGCCAGAAGAATACTATAGGGAAATACATGTCCTACCTCATTTTGCAAAAGTGTCCATATAGTTTATGATTACTGGTCTGTCTGGTTTCATTAGTTCACTAATTATAAAAAATGTTGTTTCTTAAAGAATCTGTATTTCTCTCTCTTCAGCAAACACCTAATTAAATGTTTGCAGTAAATTACAGTCAAGCTACTAATATCTCATAGGAATGACATGATGAAAGGTATAAAATCTCAGCATATTTGAAAAGCTGCATGTTTTCTGAGGTGTAGTAAATACAAATTCAAACCACTATAAATGCACGTCCTCCTCAGTCTTCTTTCTCCTATGTCTACGTCTTTTTTTTTTTTTTTTTTTTTTACACTCAGTAATTCACTTTTCTAGGTTTATGAAGAAGCCTGTTGAACAGATTTCAGGGTAAGATTTAATATTTCCTCTTAAATAGAGTTTGACATACTTTTGGATAGGTTCAAATTACATGAATAGGATCCTTAACATGAACACATTTACACGTATGAAGAGTGGAATGTTACACCTGTAGTAGCCTAAACACATCCTTGCATTCCAGAGCATTTTCTGAAAATTAGCTTAAAAGCATAAGATAAACAAGTTTAAATAACTTGACTTAACTGACCAAAAAGTTATTAAAATGTAACACTGGCAATGTTTTCTTTAGAGTGATAATAGTCAGTGCATTTATTGTGTTTCTGCAAAACCATAATATTACAATAATTCACACAAACTGAGCTTTATGATTTTTGCTAAATTTTCTCAAATTGTCATATATTGGAAGCAGTATATATATATATATATATATATATATATATATATATATATATATATATATATATGTGTGTGTGTGTGTGTGTGTGTTTGTGTGTGTGTGTGTGTGTGTGTGTGTGTGTGTGTGTGTGTGTGTGTGCACGTGTGCGTGCGTCTGTGATTTTCACAAGACAGCAATAAATTCCTGTCTGAGTGTATTTTATCTAGATAAGTATAGAAATATTAAACATATGCTTAATTATATAATTAGCAATATAAATAACAGGATATCTCTCAATATGTGCAACTTAAAATGCAAATATCAAAGAAAGTTTTCTTCAACAACATCTAAGATTTCATCTGATGCCATGTGATAATTTATAAGTTACTTGTTTTTTAATATATTAAGTGCATGTGGAAATCTTGCTTATTTCCATAATTAGTAACAAACAATTGACAATATATCCAGCATAGTGTGATTTAACTGGGCATTGATAATGAATTTTCCTGTTTCTCACCATGATATTTCACACCATACCCCATAAAAGCATGTAGGTCTTTCATTTATGAAAAAAATAAAATAAGTTTAAAAATCTAGATACAAGTAACAAACAGTGAGTAGTTTTTTACTGATACAGGACATCTCAGATCTTAGTGTCATTTTATTAATAGATCATTTTCTTTTCCAATACTGTCTATTTTTAATTGGTAAGTTGCTTAATTTTAGAAGCAGATCAAAAAAAATCTATGGAAGTTAGTTGGAGGTATAAGAAAAAAATATTATATAGGTTTGAGTGAGTTAAATGTATTTTTTATGTTACAAAACTCAATACTATGTTGAATTATGTTATTTTATAGTTATTAAGTTTATCTGAACAGAACAGTTTACATGATTAAATTGTTCATATCTGTCATTGTGATCTATTTACAGTAATGTAATTAATTCCAATTAATTTACTGAGGTAGTGGAACTGTTCTAAATGATCATTTTCAGACCATGGCAAGATATTTATCCTCATGTAATCTTAAAACAGAAAAGCAGGAAATCTCAAGCAGGTGCTAAAAGTTACAATTCAGTTAAGTATAACTACAGCAACATAAGCAGAAAATACACAATAGCATATTTAGACTGATATGACTTAATTCCTAAAATGTAAGATATTTTCATTGTGGTTAGAATACCATTTACATCTGGTGTTCCATTTATAGGCCAGGGATACTAGCAATTAAAAATAAGCCATAGAGTATGCCTGCAGGAATATATATAAGAAATAAAAGAAGCTATAATAGATAAGTGAGATGAGAAATGCAAAATTACACTGGGTGGTCATATGATGTCTTACATAAAATTGGATGGATGGTGATGATGGATTAAGAGTCTGAAGATGGAGAGAGAGGAGAGATATTGTGCATTGTCAGTGCATGTTTACAAAAAAATGATACAGAACTGGGTGCTAATCTCAGATGTGAAAGCTGGGGCAGTGCTATTTGGGAGGAATCAGTTATAATGAGCTGCTTCAACAGACATTTTCTTCAGTGCAACATTGAATTTAATATAAGAGTTGCTGCTTTTGAGGGAAGGTAGTAAGGATTACTATCACTTAGGAATAATAAATGAAATTATAGGAATAGCATGGAAAAGTTTGTTGTGGGCATATTTAGAAAAGATATGTCAGAAGAGGCAGCTGTAAGGTTTTAGTCAGTGATGGCTTGCTAGCAAGAAAGTGGAAAGTTTCTAATTAAGTATCTTAAAGAACAGTGAACTTAAGGTAAATCAGAATTTTTCAGTAATGAGAGCCATTTATCTTATTTTTTAATATCATTTTCTCCCCTTTGACTGCTGACAATCAAGTCAAACCCATTAGCCCACTCATTCTGCATTATTAGCTAAAATATTTTTTTCAGGCACTGCTGTTATTCAGGCAGCCTTTAGGAGTATTTACATTTTCTGGACTAATCCCTCCACCTACAGCTAATGAACTAATGTCTGTGAATTGGAGATGGTTGTAATTTATTTGGCATATATTGTTTGTGGCTATTTGCAGGGAAATATGTCTTGCCTTGTTGGAGCTACTATTAGGAAAACTCATACTCAATTTGTGCTGATAATATAACTGCCTTCTGCAGTTTTTTTGTTATGAAAGCAAGTAGGATGTCTTTCCTGCACTGAATTTATAAAATTGTGCTCTGTCCAGATTCCAATTTACCTAAAGGCTTTGGTAGTTTCAAGAGGTTCTAGTTTTTGAAAAATGTATGCCAGTTATCTGTGAAGAAGGAAAGCTTTTCATGTATCATGAGTATCATAGATTTAGCTTTGTTGGTAATAAAGGTAAGTGACACATGTCTCAACCAAATGAGTTGTTGGAGTTCCAATTTAATTGCCTTTTAATATCTATGGGGGAGATGCCAATTTGTATATTAGAATATTATCTCCACAGAAGGGTATTTGTGGTTTGGCTAAGTCATTACGTGTCATGTTCACGAAATGTAACAATAGTAGGGGACATAAACCTTCAGGACCCTTGAGGAGCACACTGCCATAAATAAGCCATTCCAAGATCTACAAGAAACAACAAAAAAGGTTTACATTTGGAGCCAGAATACTGACTGCTATATATATGTATATATATATATATATATATATATATATATATATATATAGGAAATCACACCTTGCATGGTTTATCATATCCTTGTTTATAAGAGAACCATTTGATACATTTCACAGAGTCCAAATCTTTGCTATCTGGAAAGAAGTGTATATGCATTGAAGAGAGAAGATAGTTGGATGTAAACATAGTTTTCCAATACTTTTCCTATAATGAAAGGGGTCCTGATGGAGAGATGAAATGTCAGCAAGCAAAGGAGAGCAGTAGTGCTGAAATTGAATTCATCATCAAGTCTTGGTGAGTATTTTCGTGAGGTGGACCCTGTTTTTCACACAATCTCACCAAGGTGACACTGATATATAGACTGTATTTTTATAGCATATATCGTAGACAGAAGTAAATCAAAAATAAAAAAAGATAGCTGGGTACACAAGACCCAGTATAAAAAGTGCCTAATCCTGGAAGCTGCACTGGTGCCAGGACTTGAAAAAATGGCAGTGTAGAATACTCAAAATACAGAAACATTCCTACAATGGGGCCAGGCCAGGCTCAAGAGGAGGATGCCCCCCCCCCCCCGTTGAAGAAGGAAGTACGAGTCACAAAAATGACAAAAATTGATTCGCCAAAAAAGACCCATAAAGATGATAGAGTGGACTATTGTAGATAAGAAAGAAATTATGTGTTGTTACTATTATGTAAAAAGTCCAGAATTCCCAGACACAAGATATACAAATTGATTAAGAGA
This sequence comes from Protopterus annectens, assembly GCF_019279795.1. Lineage (NCBI taxonomy): Eukaryota > Metazoa > Chordata > Ceratodontiformes > Protopteridae > Protopterus > Protopterus annectens. Next base: position 790,658,683 of record NC_056734.1, read on the forward strand.
GAAATTAGAGGAAAGAAAAATACTTCCACAGGAAAAACTGTCAGAAGTTTCAAATAAAAAAAATTGCTTTCATTAATACAACAGATTTTTGAAAAACAGTATATAGATCAAATAAATTTTGATCTGTTTGGAAAAAGAAGCATCCGAGGATGTGAGAAAATATAAACAACAAAACCTAGACATATTTGAAAAATATAAAAAAGAAATATGGACATGGGAAAGAAAGAGATTTGATATGATCCAATATTTATGCAAAGGAGAAAGCCAAGTTAACTAATATAGTGAAGGCAGTCTCAAAGATATTTGAAAATAAATACAAGCACAGGCATCCAGATATGGAAAATTTCACAATAAAAAAATTAATAGCACAAAGTTGTAATGTAGAAAAGATGATTAGTAAAGCAGAAGGTAAAGAAATAAGCGTTGAAGTTATGGAGTGCCTATAAAGTGATGGATTTAATGTAGAAGGTCTACAACAGACTACATCACAGCATGATGGAGTGTGTTCCCAGAATAAGGAAAAGCAAGAAGATCAGGAGACACGTGATGAAGAAATATGGACATGGGAAAGGAAAGGAGATTTAATATGATGTAAAATGTATGCAAAAGAGATAGCAAAACTAATCAAAACAAAAAGAGCAGCACCAAAGATATTTGAAGAGAAATAAGGGAAATTAATCCGGATATGGATAACTTCACAATACAAAAAATAAGAAGACTAAGAGGAAAAGCAGAAAAGAGATTAGTAATGGAGAAGTCAAAGAAATAGAAACTGAGGTTATGGAACAGCTGCAAAGAGAAGGATTCAGTGTAGTAAATCGAATACAGAAAGCCGCACTACAGGGTAGAGCAATGGATAGCCAAATTAAGGGGAAACCAATCTAACAGGAAGCAGCTGGTCAGGTACCATATCAAGATATTTTGGCACCTTCCACAGGGAACTAGTAAAAAATGTTCATTTGAAGCTAGACAGCAAGGAAAGGAACAGGAAACTGTGGAAACTCTGATGCAGTCAATGTTGAGGAGTGATAGGCCAGTGAGTTCCCATATGACAGAGCAACGGATAGCACAGGATGAAATTGAAGAGAATGTGCCACAGGAAGATACTACAGAACTTTCTATAGAATGCCCACAGGAAATGGAAAACAAGGGATGTGCCCTCAGTATGGAAGAAAATGAGTTAAGGGAAGAGTTGCTTGACTTAGACAAAGACAGATATATCAAGATCAATGAGAGAAGGTTACTAAAACCCCAAAAGTCAGAAGCTTGATAAAACAAACACAGTAATTAGGACTGTTCATAGAGATCCATGCGATATAACAAAAGTAAACAGAATATATTACTGTGCTGCTAAATTAATAACTGATAAAGTTCTATCACAAGAACACAGGGTAGCAAGGGAAAAGAGGGGGCGAAAGCGAATACCATCATGGAAATATTGAATAGAAAAAACTATAAAGTAGCTAGAACAGGAAGCGTCATTGTTAGAAGATTATAGAAGAGGGAATAAGATCAACAAAAATACTAAGAAAGATAGATATGATAAAAGCAATAAGCAGCATTAGAAAAGGCCAGGATCTACTATGCACTATTGGAGATAAACTAAAAATTTCAAAACCGGTGGAAAGACTTAGAAGATACAAAGATAAATATAAGGGAAAAGCACAAAATAAGCAATTTATTAATGACCAAAAAAAGTTTTATAGAGAAATGGGAAATAAGGTAAAATGACATGAAAGCCCACCAAAAAAGAGGAAGTAGATGCATTTTGGAGAAGTATCCAGCGGAACACAACTTGTTGTTGTGTCTTTCAGATTTTCCCGGTTAGGGGTCGCCACAGCAGAACTCCGGTCCGCTAATGATTGGCAGTTGATTTTTACGTGCTGAGTTGCCAGCCCTAATGCACAACCTTCAATGAAGGTACACCCATTCACGCATGTCTCCACGCAGAAGACGCTCTAGCTGAGAGTTGAACCGGTCAGAGTCTTACTGTGAGGCGACAACGCTACCGCAGCACCATCACCGCAGACACAACAAAGATGCTAAAAGGATGGAAGAAGTAAAAGATAGAATAAGAAGTTTAAAGGTACAGGATATGAAATGGGATAAAATAACAGACAGAGAGATTGAAACAAAGTTGAGAAAAGCCTTTAACTGGAAAACCCCAGGCCCAGATGCAGTACCAAACTTTTGGCTTAAAGTATTAACTTCTTTGCACAGGGACTTAGCCATGAGTAAGACCTATTTATATGCACACCCCAAACACACACCACACTGGTTAACAACAGGAAAAACAATGCTCTTACTTAAGAGTGAACCTGCAAGCTACCCTAAAAATTATAGACCAATAACTTGTCTTCCAACAACGTATAAACCATACACGGGAATTGACACCTACAGAGTTTATAGTCATTTAGAATAAAACTCAATTATGGCAGCAGAACAAAAGGGCAATAAAATTAAATCATATGGAACAAAGAATCATTTGTTTTTAAATAGTTATAGTAGAAAACTACAAGAAGGGGAAGAATCAAAGTATGGCATGGATTGACTACAAAAAAAGCATTTGATAGTATCCCACATTCATGGATAAAAGAGTGCTTAAAAATGTATAAGCTACACCCTACACTGATTGACTACATTACAGTAACCATGAAACAGTGGCAGACCACTTTGCAATTAAGCCATGATAGAGGACAGATTATTATTCCAGGGATAAAAATTCCAAAGGTGAATATTCCAGGGTGACTTTCTGTCACCATTGCTATTCTGCATTGCAATCCATTAAGCTGTTTACTTAACAGCTTAGGCCATGGCTACAATTTGGCTTCTAGAAAATCTAATGGCTTTTCATCTTCTCTTTGTTGATAATTTAAAACTGTATAGCTCATCAGATGAGGAACTGAAAGCACAACTGCAGGTTGTCAAAACTTCTTCAGATGATATTGGAATGTCATTTGGTCTTGATAAACATGCAAATGCAACCTTTAAAAAAGGAAAAATGCAGCACCAGGAAAACATCAGTTTGGGACAAGAATGTGATATAAAAGAACTTGAGCAAGAGGGAGTGTATACATACTTGGGAATTGATGAAGGATGAGCAATAAAACATGAACAAATGCAAATAAAGCTCAGTAAGGAATACTTTAGAAGACTTAAATTAATCCTAAAAACAACATTGACATATAGGAACAAGATCCAAGACATAAATCAATGTGCTCTCCCTGTCCTAACTTATAATTTTGGAGTGATTGACTGGCCCCAAAAAGCGTTGGATAGATTTTATATTAAAGCAAAAAGGATCCTTCATGTTCACCAAATGATTTATAAAAATCAGTGTATACCAATATTATATATTCCCCATTCTGAAGGAGGGATGGGCCTCCTTGAAATTGAATACATGTATAGATCTGCAGTCGTGGGATTCCACACATATCTACTGACCCTCACAAGATCCAAATGTAGTGAAAGTTTTGAAACATGAGGAGAATACATCTAAGATGATATCTCTGCTTAATTTAGCAGAAGCATATTGACATCAAGCAGCAATGGAAATCAAACCAGAACTAGATAAAAAACAGACAGCAGCTGAATGTGCTAAAAAACAAAAGAAAGAATATAAGGTGAAGGACCAGATGAGAAAGCAAGAAATGTGGAAAAAAACATAAATATAGTTGCAAGTATAGAAATCTTCTGGAAAAGCCTCATATTGATCAAGAACGAACTCAGGAATGGTTAAGGGGAGGTGACTTCACATCAAGAAATGAAAGGTTAATATTGGCAGCCCAAGATAGTGGGCTACGTACATGCTGGTTTACAAAGTCCATTGAACATGTGGGAAAAACAGACATGTGTAGATTTTGTAAAACCAAATTGGAAACAGTCACACACCTTGTCACCTTGTTGCTGGTTGCGACACACTAATGGCAGAGGGGCTGTATACTGAAAGGCATAATAATGTGGCGAGATTGTTGCACCAGAGATTGTGCAAACATTATGGTATTGAAGTGGCTGAAAAACATTGGAAACATGAGCCACAAAGAATCATAGAAAATGGTCAAGTTTATATCACATAGAATAACACAATACCAACAGTTCAAAAGATAGATGCTAGAAAACTGGATATAGTGGTCCAAGAAAAAAAGACAAAAGATGCACTGATCATTGAAATCGCCACACCTTACATATTTACTACAGTGTCTTGCATACAGAGAGACACAAAGTCATAAAATATCTTGACCTGCAGGCAGAAATGAGAGCCATGTGGAAGAAAGATACCCAGACAGTTCTAATAGTAGTAGGAGCAACTGGTCTTATAAAAAAGAATGTACAATCGTATTTAGATATGTTACCAATTCATGTAACACCGTACGAATTGCAGGATTCATTACTGGGCGCATTGCAGGTGCTGCGAATAGCACTTTCTGCTAACATCAAAGAGTAAAACAATACTAATTTTATGAACTTTAATCATACTTTGACTTAGGAATGGGGTCCATTCCCGTCATGGTATTATAAACCCAAAGGACTTGAGCCTAAAGTGATATGAATTGTGTAGTGTGTGGGAACATGTGTATATATATGTATATATATATATATATATATATATATATATATATATATATATATATATAAAACACACACACATATATATATATATATATATATATATATATATATATATATATATATATATATATATATGTTACATAGGTTTACTGTCAAAATATAGAAAGTTGTGATAATTTCTACTCATGTGGTCAAATAGTATGTCAAATTTGATAATGTAAAGAATCTCGAACATTAGATTAGTACCTGGATGTTGGCATTCAAAATAATTCATAATACCAGGATGTGACATCAGACCCTCAGTGTGTTGTGCTAAAAGTACCATTAAAACTGTATCTCTGAAGCACAGGTTTTTATGGTTTTGCCCCATACTCCCTGCATATTATATATTCCAACTCCAAGATCACACTACAGCGAGGGAAAAGGGTAAATTTCCCAATCCCCACTCTAGTGCCATCTGTTATCAGAATGTTTATCCCACATTAGCGAATACACACTGCCATTTGCTAATGAGTAATCATACATTTTTTGATCGGTATTACGGAAACTGGAAAAGACGCATTCTACATTCCCAGTTTTGCATAAGTGCCGTTCCACATTTTGATTGTAAACCATTTTATATATATATATATATATATATATATATATAGAGAGAGAGAGAGTATTTACACACACACACACACACACACACACACACACACACACACACACACACACACACACACACACATATATAAAAATATCAAATACATTTTCATAAATATTGTGTCACAGACATGAATCATTCAGATTAATGTTCTGCATATTAAATATTCACACTAATGTTATTGTCATACTTTGTTCTGATACTGTAAATCTTATGTTTTGCTAAAGAGAATTCTTTAGACATCGTAACATCTTCTGTATTAAATATAATTTCTCATATTTTGCTGTCATTACCTTCATTGAACAACTTTCATGGTTCTCATAAAATGTTAACATAAGGAATGCCTCTACCCTCCATGTTTTTATCACATTAATAACTGTTGATCATATCCTCCTATTTTGCTTATGAACAAATGCAAGGAAGAGATTTATGCATTTTCTGCATAAAATGTTATTGTGTATTTTGCATTATAAACTTCCTATTTTAATTATTTCTAAACATCTAGTATTGTTTACATTTACTATTGCTTTTGGATCTGTGTTTGTATAGTCTGCTGTCCTCTTTCATTATAAAATTGTTAAAACATTTTTATTTGCGGTAGCTATTTTTTTCACTTGATGGTCACCTTTTTGCAAATGTTCAGTGCAGATTAAACAATGTCCTACTTATAATACTTTGTACTACCTTCAGCATTTCTTGTCACTTTTCTCAGATGTTTTAAGTTTTTAATTCTTATTACATCTTATAATAATCACTGACCTTTTTAAAATTTTAAGCACGTCCACATTTTTTGTCTTTGTTTATTGCATACATTGCTCTCACATATCCTTATTATTTATTTTAGTTTATATGATTTTATTTATTTATTTTTTGGTTTCAAGCAGCGTTTGTCAAACTATCCTTTTAGAGTAAATTTACTTGCCTTCATTGCTTTAAAAATTATAAAAATTATTATAAACATATTTCTTTAATTATTTCTTGTCTATCTCCATAGTATTTCCCAACTATATTTTATTATTACAGCCTTGTGCAGTAACTCAAAATTGAATTGCCTTTTATAGTTTTCTTCAATGCCTACCTCTTTTAGTTAATTCTTCATATATTTATGGATGTTGGACATCCTTCAGAATGACATAATGCTGATACCCGAGAGACTGACACCATTTGGTTGATACAGACAGATGGTCAACAGGTTAACAGAGTGGCAATCCCTGGGTAGGTGAATATTTCCTTTCACCATGGATTGTGTGTTCTTACAGTTAGTATATACCATTAGCATGGATGTAGGGGTGCAGGGGGGACTTGCCATGGGTTTAGTTCACTCTTAGGTAATCCCTGCAGCATGCACAAAATGCGTTGATACTTGTGACTTTGAAGCTCTGACTTTGGTGAACTGGTTGGCAGTACACCGTCCATCTATTTAGTCAAATGCCTGGCACCCATCATGTCTGAATAAACCATGGTGCATGCTGTCCCAGCCAGACTGTGCATCAGTGGTGACATCTTAATTAGATCTTTTATCTCTTTTTTTCTTTATTTTCTAAAAGTGTAAAGAAGGTTACTGTTCATTTGCAACAGTGTTGTAGATTATCTGAGAAAGTCATTGTGTTATTAGGGCCACTGATAATTTAAACAGATTTATAGTTTCCTACTTAGAGTTTGTTTTTGATTTGTTGTAAGGTTGAATTGCTTCCTGAAGTTCTAAGCCTTATGTAAAATGGAGGCCTATTTAACTCTTGTGATTGCGGTTTTATATTTTCTGATGGCTTTTTCAGTGAGATTATGTATCCATGTCCTTGAATATAAACAGAGCTTTCAGCTCGGAAGTAAACCATGTATTAGGCATGGGGAGTGATTAGCTTGACTTTAATGAGAGAGCAAGTACTTCTTAAGATTAAGAAGCAAATTTGTAAATATACTGGCTGATTGTTCTGTGTCTTAAAAAAAAGATGAAATCAGCCTGTGTCTTCTAACTGGGATTTAATGTAAGATACTGTTTTTTATGAGACTTTGCTGTGTAGACAACATGCTGAGAGTTCTTTATGTCTGCAGCTGTACAATGTGAATGAGATAAGAGAATGACCAAGGAAGCTGAGTGGATAGATTATGAATGAGACTGTTGAATATGTTATCTATAAATAAGTCAGTTAGGGAATGATTCCCACTTTCAAAGTTGAGTCTGAGGGGTTCTTGCATTGACTTAAGCATTAACCATTTTAGGTTTTAGTCTAAAAGTTATTCATTAAAGTTATTCTTCTGTGGGTAAAAAAAATGAATGTTAAACTCTACCAGGACAATAAGAGTTTATATTGGTGATGCTGTGTTTGGGATCTTTCCATTAGATTTTTGATTTTACTTTATTGGAGGATAATGGGTCTCGATGTAGGTTAAGTTGTTTGCTTATACGGGGTTTAATTATATCGTATAAGTTATTGCTTTGTCATCACCCCCTTGCTGTTTTTCTGCTGTTTAAAAAAAAATTATTGATCCCCCACTAAATTAGTATAGCTAGTTGCTGTAGCATAGTTTGTAGTGGCTGTTGTATTCTGAGCACATTTTCCAAGACCCTTCTGCACCCTTGTGAGAAAAGTGTGCTGCTTGGAACCTGTCTGGTGAAGGGTGATTGGTCTAGGGCTTAGAGTAAGCACTCTCGTCTGTTCTTTTGAGCTTTTTAAACTTTTTTTAAGTATTTAGCTTCTGGTATTTAAGTCCTATATTTGAGCAGGTTTCTGTTTGTTTGCACATCATGCATCATGGAGCACTGCTGCGTAATTGTGCTCCATAGCTGGACAGATAATTTCAACAATTTTTCCCTTGGATATAGCTGTAGTACATGAGTGTCTGGTCTAAGAAATATTGCTAGTGAGCTGTGACCTATTAAACCACCATCCAAAAAAAAACCCGTCAGAAATACCCAAGTTATTTATTAGCCTGGAATTTATAAGCAGGCCACATATAGGATCATGGTGACACCTCTAGTTATTTTTCTTGGCCATGTGTTAAAAACATACTTCTCCCTGGAGAAGAATCAATGGTGGTCAATCAATTGTAATTTTATTTTGTTTTGGCTTTGCTTTTCCCCTCTGTTTCTGGGCATCCATCCTGCACCAAGTTGGCATAGCCAATTTATTTTCCATCAACAGGAATTTCACCCATTATTGGGCTGGCAGCTGTCTGGAGGAGGCCTTTATTAGACATCCTAGTAATGAAGATGTTTACTAAGGTTCTAACTCCACCAGCTGGTTTGGGTTTCTCTCACAGCAAAAGCCAGAATGCCTTCTACCTAAGAGTGCATACGTCCATATAACCATGTTGATAGCAACTACCCAAAGGTGGGCTTAGAGAGTCTAGCACTCACTCCCAAGCAATGCAAATGCATTTGCATTGCTGTTTCTCCTCTAAAAGTATGGCTTGCTCTGCTGCACTCTCACTTCTTTTTTTTTCAAAAAACTTTTTATTGAATTATTAATATATGCATATTTACAATACAACAAGAACACAATAACCAAAATGAACAGTGGATATAAGAGCATGGGAGTTCAAGTATAAATGCAAGACTATAACAATGTAAATGCAAGAACTCCAAACAGGACAACTATAACATAACTATATACAAAGTATGAATATGTTAAACCAGAGGCAACAAAGTATATAAGCCTGTATATAAAGGAGTATGCATGTAAATGTAAGTGAGAGAGAGCTAGGTTAATAAAACTATATAAAAAAAATGACAGAGATTATTAAACACTATCCAATATGTGTAATACCTTTTCTAAGACTTTATTGTTAAGAGCTAACTTCTTTGGACTCTTCACCAGTAATTTCTGAGCTGAAATATAACAGTAGGCTAAGGTTCTAAAGTTATTCCAATTTAGTTTGGTGCGGTCTAACCAATTTTTAGTAATATAAAACTTAATGAGTGAACAAATATAAACTAACAGATGTGTATCAAATTTTGATAGATGAATAATAGGAATATGAAGAATCACTAATTCCCAGGATAGTGTGGATTTTTGGTATCCCATTTTTTGTAATCTGATTTTAAGGGAGGTCCAAAGTTTATGTGAGTGCTGACAGGACCACAAAATATGTAAGAGATCAGCATTAAAAGAAGAACAGCAAGAACATGAGGAGGGAATTCTGTAGTCAAACTTGTTAAGTTTGGAAGGAGTATGATATGCATTATTAAATATCGTTAACTGGGTATAAAAAAGCTTCTTGAATGGGGAATAGTCTAAAGTATCCTTGGTGGCTGAAAGTTTCTGAGTTAAAGACAAATGGACATTCTGTTTATCCCAATAATCAGAAAATAGACAAGTATTATTATGTATTATCTGATTAACCAGATTATAAGATTTAGATAACATCTTCTGTGGTAATGTTAGAGCTTGTATAACAGTAGTAAGATTTGTAAAATCATTTATACTTACTTTAATGTGAGCAAATTTCACAATGATGTTATCTCTCAATTGACGTAGTATAGTAATTTAATTAATATTTGCTTTCAGCTTTATGCGTAGGTTAGTGAGAGATAAATCGTTATATTGTAGCAAGTCCCACACAGTGAAACTTTGAATAAGTGGAAATTTAGAAAGATTAAAAGGTACATTATTAAACTGGATATTAGGATTTAAGTGTAAAGGTTGTGTTAGTTAAAAAATGCTATCTAGATTAATGAGTTTTATTAATTCTTGAAAATAATTGATCTTTTGTTTTAAGGGTTTGGAAATTTTCAGAATGTTAGCAGCTTCCTTAGAAAGGAAAGGAAGAGCAATCGGGTTAATATTTTTACTTGAAATGTATTGATGCCATAATTTGGTCCAAATGGGGTACTGCCTATACCTATCAGTTTTCAAGTTCACAATGGTGAGTAGTTTGTTAGCCGAAATAATTAAATAATACATGTAAAAGTTCGGAAGACCTAGGCCTCCTTTATTTTTAGGACAAGTTAATTTAAGCTATGATATTCTGACTGACTTAGGAGACCAGATAAATCTAGCTAATTCCTTATTGACTTTTGTAAAGAAAGATTTAGGAATAATCTGGTCTATGGCATTAAATTGAAATAGGAGTCTAGGGAGTATATTCATTTTGACTATCGCTGCTTTGGATAAGAGTGATATATTAAGTAATTCCCATCTATGTAAATCTAAAACTATTAATGACCATACTCTGTGAATATTATTTTGAAATGTAGAAAGACCATTATGCTCAGTTTGAGTACCTAGGTATTTAATTGCATAGGTGAAAGAAAAAGGGGAATCTGAAAATATGTGAGGTTTATGGGCAGATGGATTTATAGGAAAGATGAAAGTTTTATGAGAGTTCACCTGATAATCAGAGGCCTGTGAAAATTTATTAATAATATTGATTATTTTCACAAGGTCTGTACTAGGTGTTTGGAGGTATATTACCAAGTCATCCGCAAATGCAGAAAAGGGCACCTCAGTATTTAAAATTTTGGGAATCTTGTGAAAAGTGTTTTGTGTTATATATAATAACATTGGCTCTAAGTATAGATTAAAAAGAAAAGGAGATAATGGGCATCCCTGTCTCGTACCATTAGTGATTTTTATAATCTTAGAGGCATTTCCATTGATATGAAGAAAGGTGGAAGAATCCTTATATAAAACTTTAATAAAATCAATAAAAGCATTAGGTATTTTAAGGCAAGACATAGTATGAAAAAGAAAGTCCCAATTTACTCTGTCAAAAGCTTTCGAATCGTCAAGGATCAGTGCATATATAGGATTTCTATCTTTTTTTGCGAAGTGTATAAAGGCATCTAGAGATAAAGTATTGTCTCATACATGCCTGTGGGACATAAAGCCTGATTGATCTGGGGAAATTAATGATGTTAGAACTTTTTTCAATCTTTCAGCTAATAATGAGGCTAAAATTTTAATGTTAATATTAATTAAGGAGATAGGTCTATAATTATTAGGATCTGTTTTGTCTTTATTATTTTTTAGAATTAATATGTTTTTTGAGACATTCCAATGTAAATCTGATATACCTTTTTATGTAGTTAAAAACTTTAAGAAGAAAAGGTACAAGAATTGACTTGTGAGTCTTATAAAATTCTGGTGTAAATCCATCCGGACCTGGGGATTTATTAGTTTTAATCTTGTCAATGGCTTCTGAAATTTCTTGAGATCTCAAAAGGGCCGATAGTGTTTTCCTTTGTTGATCATTCAGTAGTGGGAATTTAATGGAAGATATAAAACTTTCAATATGCTGTGTAGTCATAGGGTCAGGCTCTTTAGAGTATACATCTGAAAACAAGGTAGTGAAAAGATGCATAATTTCTAAGTCCGTATTATATATCTTGTTGTTATAGTGTATGGGTGCTATTCTAGGTAAGGACTGATTATTTTTAATTATTCTGGCGAGAACTTTAGAGGGGACTTGAGCCCATTCAGAATAAGTAGCTAAGAGCCTTTGTTCTATTATAGAGAGATTATGTTGGTGTAGTAGTAAAAGTTCTTTTTGGAATTCACAAATTTGTAGATATATAGAAGAATCACAATTCAATCTGTGCTGGTTTTCTAAAGTTTGGATTTTTAGTTTTAACGAGGATTCTTTATTTCTATATTGTTTTTTAAGATAAGAAGCCTTGCTAATTAACTCTCCTCTAAGGTTTGCCTTACAAGCAGCCCATTGAACATCATATGGAATGTCTGATGTATCAAGATTGGAAAACATTTCTTGTATAATCTCAGTAATTATAACATGGATATTCTTATTCAAGAGAAGGTTGTTGTTAAGTGTCCATCTATTTTGTGTATATATGCGTGGCCTCATTATATCAAAGCTAATCTTAAGTGATATCCTTGAATGATCAGATAAAAATCTAGGCTCCATGAAGTATTCAATTTTTTGATGCATAAGAAAAACAGAAACAAGAAAAAAATCTAGTCTTGACCATGCATTATAACATTTAGAATAATATGTATATCTGTCTTTCCTGTCAGTATGTACATTGAGGGTAATGGGATCTATAAGGTTGAGGTCTAACATTAATTCTTCTAGGGCAATAGATGCTTGGTGATTATATGAAATTGATCTACTAGTACGATCAATATCAGGATTAATAACGGCATTCCAATCCCCACCCATAATAATATAATGATTCTTGAAAGATGAAAGAATATTACATATCTGAATAAAGAAAATATGTTGGTGGTCACAAGGACTATATAAATTAAAAAACAAGAGTGGTTTATCAATGTTAGAAAAATAAGAAGAGAAATAACATCATCTACCATCTGCGTCATCATTTATGTTTGTAATATTACCTAGGAAATTGTTTTTGACTAAAATTGCCACACCTCTTGAATTAGAGCAATCCCCGGCTGCAATTATCATTTTAACCCATTTCTTATTGTTTTCTTTTTTCCAGTCATCTTTATGCATGTGTGTTTCCTGCAGAAAACAAATACTGGCCTGAGATTTGAACACTAAATCAAACAGTAGTGATCTCTTGGTTTTGTTCTGTAACCCTCTGACATTCCAAGAATCAATATATAAAGACATTACATTAGTTGCTTTAAGTCTATGTATCTACTTAAGAGTTTACTCAGTATAATCTTAAATACTTTACTTAGTAAAATCCTAAAAAAATAGAAAATATTGAACCTAGTCTCACTGTATAAATTATATTGTATGTTACTGCCTCTCAAAAGTTCCAAAATCAAAACCAGTTCCCTCCATACTAACCCGGTGCCTACTCACCCATCTACAACAAAAGAAGGAACATATGAATCATCACAAATAATAAAGTTAACTTTGATTAACATAATAGATATCATAACTGAAATAGTTGTATAAAGAGTCCTGAAAAGGACTATTATATCTTTAAACATAACTATACATATATACAAAAACATGGAAAACAAAATGTCCATCATAGTAAAACCTCACCACACCAACTCTCCTTCTCACTGTAGTGTTTAAACTAAAATTAAATGTATTGACAAGTTTGTGGTATCCGCTAGATGTAATGTATATATGATAGGTGTTGATAGGGATATGAACCTATTTGTGACTCTGGGATATTAGGCTCAACTTTTATTAGTACCCATTTATCACCTGTTTATGTAGCTGTCATACTACATAAATAAATATAAATGACGACTGTTTATATGACTTAAGAAGTGTTTAAGAAAGACAATTCTACACACAATCTTATTATTCCCTAAATATCATATTTCATTCGCTTACAAGCTTCACAAATTTTTGCATTCATTTTCCAATTATCCATGTAATCTAATGCAGAAATGCAGGGCAACTAGAAGACATCCTAGCACTCATTGGGTGCAAGATGGAGAAAATAAAATCAGGATAGGATGCTAATCCATCACATGGTGCACATATGTACTTGTGTACTTGCAGGCAACATGATGAATTTCCAATTCACCTACAACAGTATTTTAGGACTGGAAAGGAAACTATAGCATCCACTCACCCCCCACATACACATATGTAGGGAGGACATGAGGATTTTGTTGAGAATCAAAGTGGAGAATAAAGTGCTGTGAGATAGTGAAGCTATCTGCTTTGATACCGTACATACTGTACAAACACATACCTTACAACTAACATTGAAAGTTATTCCTGTGGCACTGTTTTTGCATAAACAGACACAAACTATGCAATATTCTACTAAGTATAATTGAACAAAGTTAATGTAGCTGATGAAAGTCAAATTAAAAGCAACATTCTAACATAGAGAAAAGGAAAAAGCAATGTATAAATGGAATATAAATGGTTCTTAGCAACTTTTCTCTTTTGAAAGCTAAACCTTGAGTGTGTCTTAATGTTTGTGTTAGGCACAACAGGCACGTCAAACTGAAGGTTTACCGGAATATAGAAAAAAGTGCTCTGCATGACTGAAGAGGCAACGTCATCTCTATGGGTCGCAGCGACGATCCCAGAAGAAACCAATTGTGACATTCCAATATACAAAACAAAACTAAAGGGTAAGCAGGATTACAATACAGAGAAAAGTCTCATCCAGCTACCATGTAAGTCGAAGACAATAAGCTATATACGTAGCTACAGTCTATGTTAGGTGAGCGTGCCTTCATAAAGATAGATCGATGTGATACAGTCACTACAATTGTCGTCGAACAAAAGTTCCTATTGGCATAAAGCACTAGTTTTAAATGTAGAATGGATGCGAAACATGAAAGATAGCTAGCCAAGATTGTCATCTCAACAAAGTTTAGTACTTCACAATTCAGTGTAAAGGCGGCATAACAAATGCACAACATATGAATAAAATTAGATTAGCACAATGACTTATAAGCCACCAGAGATTGGCCAGTTCTTGTTAAGCCTCTCATGTTGTGGTGGGCACTACTTCAAAAAGCTTTAGAAAAGTGTCTTGCACTTCTTGCACAGTATTCACTGACTGTCTCTTGTCTTTATAAGTAAATGTTAATGCATTTGGGTATCGCATCTGAAATTTTATACCACGTTTGATTAGGTCAGCACAGTAAGGAGACAGCTTCTGTCTGTTTAACTTAATTTGATGAGGTAAATCCTGTGAGAAAGTGAGTTTGTGATTATTCCATACAAACTGTCTGTGTTTACGAGCTGTAACCAAAATCTTCTGGGCATCTTGAAAGTTCAAAATCTTGGTGTAGATCAGTCGGGGTACAGTGGTTACTTGACGAGAACGTATGGCTCTGTGTGCTCTTTCTACTACTAGGTTTTCAGAGTTGCTGTCTAAAGTGAGAAGTGCTGAAAAAATCTGTTTTGTGATTTTAAGTAAATCTTGGTTATCATATGATTCTGGCAAACCTCTTATTAATATATTGTTGCGACGGCTTCTCGCTTCCAAGTCCAGGAGTTTATCTTGTATTTCAGTAAGCAGTGAATCTTTAGCACACAAGTCTTTATTTATTGAATCTATTTGGATTTCCATAGTATTATTTTTACCTTCAAGTGTGTCCATCCTATCTGTTATTTGTTTTAATGTTTTGCCAAAGTCTGTAAGCTGAGTAGAAAAACCTTGTATGGCTGAATGAATTGGTTGTAAAGCCATTTTTAAGTCTTCCAAATGGAAATTTGAGTCAGTTTTTTCTTTAGCATTTGTTTTTGGAGTGTCACCTATTTGTTTATTGGTTCTGAGTCTTTTAGAACTTGTATCTTTCTCCAGAGATGATAATGAAGAGAATTTGGCCTTGGTAGTTAGTGTTTCCATGGTGTCAGAGTTACCAGCCATGCCTTAGATGAGAGTACTCCAGTAGGATACAGTCAAAGCTACAAACCCCTTGGATGCACATGGCCCAGGCTACACAGGCTGAGAGAAGTTTAATTTTTTCCACAAAAGAGATTTGACTGGATTTTTTGATAGAAGAATGATCTTTTCTTAATAACCAGATACACAGTTATTTACTAGACCAAGTCCTGTGAGAACACCACACTGAAAGTTGTTTAAATTGTCGTTTTTTAGCTGATTTGTGAGGAGCTTCGTGTGAAAGGTGTCAACTAGACGACCACCATCTTGGAATCCACCACACTCTCACTTCTTAAGATGGGCATGCTCATCTTCACCTACCAACTCACCACTCATCTTAGCCACCAAATGAACTCATGTCACCTGGGTAATAGTCAAGGCTTTAGTCTCTATGTCACTGTAACTGGATAGTTGTCTATTGATTTATTTAAGATTTAATTATGGCAACTATGTCTGGAGACTGGATGCTCAGAAACACATGAGGTTGTTCTAATATATTAATTCTACTTCCTCCATTAAGTTGGCAGATGGATGGTGATGGTCTATGAGAAGGATTGAAGAGAGATGTACTGCAGATGAGGCCTGTGATTCATTTTCATATCATTATAAGCTAGTAATATTAGCAACATTGTTGTTAGATTAAAATGGTTGACACCACTTTAATTAATTGAAATTTCCTTTGCTTTTGTAATTAAAGTAAGCTTTAAATGATGCTATAGTTAAGATACTGGGCAATTTACAAATTAATAAAACTATATTGAGGTGAACTATTTATTGGATCAATCTCTTATAAGACCTTAAGGAATAAGAAAGGTTGCTGGTGGTTTGGAATATTCCAGTTTGATCTTAATTAAAAGATGGATGGATTGAGTTCCGTAATAGTTTATAGTCCAGTTACTTTAATTACAACATTGAGGTAAACTTACAGACTAAATACAAAAGACATTAATTCTTTATGGGGCAAATTTATGGAGGTGTTATTTAATAAAATAGTAAACCATGTTTACTGAAGTATATTTATTACTCTCAATAAGCAAATGTTCTACTGTATTTCATACAGTAACTTTAACTTTATGGATGATTTTCTTCTAATGTCATTCATTTTGGGTATTCAGGTTAATACTAATAATTCCATTCTTCAAGTGCAGGAAGACATGACATCAGTAGACAATTAAGTCATTTGCAGCTTTTGGATAGGTTGAAGCTTGACTTCTCCACACCATCTAAGAGTGGAGTTTACATCTTCACCGTATGTATATCTTGGTCTGTGTAGAATTTGTATGTTGTCTGTGAGGGTTTTCTCCAGATTCCTAGCCACTTCCAAAAACATATGGTTTGCTTTACTAAATATGATCTATTCATATCTCTCTCTGTATGTATTATATTTATTTATTTAACATTTGTTAACCAGGAAAGTCTGACTTGGAACAAAGCCAATTTTCAGCGGAGGCCCAGGGAGAAACGCTCCAGATGCATGTCTTTATAATGTGGGAGGAAACCAGAGCATCCAGAAGAAACCCATATGAATGGAGGGAGGACATGCAGACTCCAGACAGAAAGCACACTAGCTGAGAATCAAACCAGAGAACTTCTTGCTGTGAGGTGACAGTGCTACAGCTGCAACACTGTGCCATTCTTATCATATTATGTATTATATATATATTATATTATATTATATTATATTATATTATATTATATTATATTATATTATATTATATTATATTATATTATATTATACTCCTTGATGACCTTGTGGGCTGGGTCATGTCTGAAAAATGTCTATAGGCCATCTGAATAAATGTTAAGTAAATTTTATTTATTTATTTTTTCTCAGCTACCTCTGACAACAGACCCCACCATTCTTGCATAATATCATTTCATCCTGGGAGTACTTCATCTTGGGGGACTACCTAGCTGTGTTCCTTGGCCAGGAGTGTTTAATCCCGTTGGATGGGAAGATCGCTCATCTTTTTGGATGCAAACATTCCTGTGGTGAAGCACAGGACAAGTAAAGGCAGGACTATTATAGTTCAGCCAACTCATTTTTTTTTTCTGATAAGCCCTTAACATCCCTGGTGTATTGGCTTTAGGATGTTCTGTGTAAGTGTGCAATGGGACATTATGAGGTGATTGCCCTACTCCCATGGTGATGCATCATCTATGTGGTGTTTCACTAATATGCCAGTACAGTATGTACTTAGACTATAATTCCTGGTTTCATCACAAAAAGCCCAGCAACATCCCCATCTCCTTGGCACTTCCTTTTATTTTTCTCCACCCTGACAGATGTGATTGGGCTACCCTTTCAATGTCTGCCTCCGCCCTGGAGAGTGCCTTCAGTGGTGGAGGCCACTCTTGGATGGTAGACAGAGCTCTTTCCTTCTATGTCACAAAGTCAGATAACCATAAATATTAAATATCTAATAAAATAAACATATTCACATGACAGAAGTCAATTGATGTATTTTCATAATGATAAACTTATTTTTGAAGCACAGAAACATTTTATATTGGAGTAGTGGAGGCACCATTATATGATGGAATGAGGGCTATGAAATAACAGCAATGAACAATACAAATAGGCTAAGAAGTCCTATTTGGAGATCAGTGCTGCAAAACACAAGGCCTTATAGCTAAGCACCAAGAATGAGTGAGCTGAGAGTCTGTTAGGAAGAGAACTGATCTAGGCAGCACCATGCTAATAAGAACCCGGGTGATACCTTCATGTCATAAATAAACCATCACATGTTACTATACTTTCAATTCATAAGTAAACCATCAGGTTTTCTTAGATGAATTTTCTTTGTTAGGTTCAGACTGCGAAGGCTATGATAAGATCCATCAAGATCCTGGCATTTACTCAGATAAGAACTTTGTCAAGAAGTGGAAGACATAACCTTATCAGTAAGCAGGTTAGTCTTTGGGGCTGCAGATGTAGCACTGGATAATTTTGCTGCCCTTTCCTATGGAAGGACATAGCTGTATTCAAGAGGGTGCAAAGGAAAACCACAAAAATTGGAACAGAGCTATATGGGAAAGAGATAAAAGAAAGGTTCATAGAAATGAATGTGTTTTCTTTGAAGAAATAGATACAGAGTAAAAGGGGTGCACTTAGGTTACAAAAAGACTGTGAAAATGAAGAGGTGTTCCCAGCAGAATGAGGGTCAAAACATCCTCATTAAAAGGGACACAGATGAATGAATCATGCAAGCAGGGTGTCTGATGGACTAAAAGGCCTTACAGCATTGATGAGCACATGGGAGAGATGCTGTAGAGGAGGCAGAGATAAGGAAAGGTGGTGGTGGCATGGTACCAGCTTCATCTGTGGGGAAGATTAGAATGGCAAATCCATATTCTGTGCCAACACTTTTATGTAATGCAGTGATATCTAAATAAATTAGTTTTATGCTAGCACACACCCACCAGTTCCTCCATTTTTTTGTTATCTTGTGTAAAATATTCTGTTAAAAATGATTTAGATATGTTCTTACCTTAGGTGTACTGGTAATTGGTTTTATTAAAGAAATTTCAAATGGGTGAGCAAATATAATAAATAAAAATTTTACATTTTTGATAACGACCCCTTACAAACTTCAACAAACAATAGAACTGCAGGCTTGCTTACGTCTAAAGTCATTACGGTAGCTTTTCTCACATAAGGAAGGAAGGCTTCTTGCTATAAATGAAAGAAAATGTATCCGTCTTTCACTTTCTAAACCTGATGGCTTCTTGCTATGATTAAAGTATAATATGTCAGTCTATGCATTAATTTGCACATTCCTCAAAACAAAAATTCATCAATTATTTAGACAGGATTTTACTGTCTCTAAGGCGTATTAGTCTAGTAAATGATGAAGATAATTCATCTAACAAAAACTGTAGAAATGTAACAGAAAGAGAGAAATAATTAAGAAAATTAAACATCCAGAAACAGAAAGATGAGTCTTAGCAGTTTCCTTCTATAAACAGTTTATAGCTATCATGAATATTTGCCATACACTCACAAAAAGTGTCACGTTATTTTTTTTTTTAGTTTCTTATCACATTATCACACACTATGCAGTAATCTATCTTCTCCATTATCAAACCACATTCTTATATTTAAAACATGTACACTTGCCTCCATACTTCTATTTTTTAACATATTACTGTCTGTTCACCATATATTCTTAAAATGGCTAAGCTCACCTAAAAAAAAATTCTTTCCTACTAGCTCCCATAAGCATTCTTTTACTGATTTACCTGCAGAAGTGTCTCATGGCACTGACTGCCTGGCTGCACCCCCCTCCCCATTAAAAGAAAAAAAAACAATGAATGAAAGAAAGAAGAAAGCAAGTAGAAAAATACCATTTTTTAAAATTCAGAAAATCAACTTGACTCTAATTCTTAATTCTCAGAACTCTGTGCATATCTGTATGGGCTCCGAGAACAGCTGACAATATTAAAAAAAAGAAAGAAAAATTACTCAGATTGCTTGCAGCTGTAAACTTATCCCACCAGTCCATTTAGTTCTTCAATGTTTTTGTTGAGTAAGTTTCACTCAAAAAGGAACTCTCTGTGTTACATAATGAAGCAGCAAAGAGTTTTGCCAATTGGCTCATGTTGTGTCATGTGACTGAGACACCCTGAGAATAAAGGAAAGTAGCTATGCAAGTACAGAGGAATGAGTGCAGGAAAATAAAGTTGTGTAACCATAACAGTAGGTGTTTGAATGATCACTGCTGCAGTAGCTTTAGCTGTATGTTTTTTATCTTGCCAAGGATATATCAGCCAGTCAGCTTCCCAAGCTTCAGGACACCTTCCATGCACCCAAACTGTCATGCAGCTCGAGCTGAGCTGACTAAAAGACAAGTTTTGTCGCAAAGCCCTTTAAAGCTTTCCTGCCAGCAGAGAGTGGGAGGATGAGCCCTGAAAGGATAAGGCTAGAAATAAAAAATAAATGTCCACACCCTGACATAAAATACACCCCCAAAAGAACAAGGGGGATGGTGGGTGAGAACAGCTACTGCAGCAGTGATCAATCAAATATCTACTGTTATGATCAGTTCAACTCACACAACTCTACTATGCTCTTTATATTGATCACTGCTACAGTAGCCTTAGCTATATGGGTAGATTACACATAAGGCCGGTGGTAATCTCCAAAAAGTTTATGTAAGCGCTTTCATTGAACAAGTAATCCAACCTCTTCAGACACAGGACAACAATTTAACATTCAGTTTAAAATATTCCAAAAGGAAATGACATCAGCAATAGTGTCAGCAGGAAATGACATAAACAATAATGACATCATAAACAATCCCATACTTATAAAAAAAGAAATATAAATAAAATGTGTGTACAATACTACTATGAATAAAGCTATACTATTAAACAAGAATAGTTATCCCTTCTACTTACCTTCACAAGAAATGAACAAGTCATCTGATGATCTAAAAGATTTAGATCTGACAAGATAGTACCTGCATTATCTGTCGACATCCAATGTATAGAAATAAGGTTCAGGAAAGAAAACTGGGAGAGGGATAGTCTGGTTTAAAGTAAACTTGGATACAACTTTAGGTATAAAAGAAGCATTAGTTCTCAAAGAAACCCTGTCTTTGTGGAAAATAAGGTGGGATTGACTCACTATAGAGCTTGCAACTGAGAAGCTCTTCTTTCATAGGTCAGAGCAATCAATAAAACTGTTTTCCATGTTAACAATCTCAAGTTAGCCAGATTTGCCTGTTTAAATGGTGCAAGTATTAGATTCTTTAACACAAAATTAGGATTACAAGGAGTGACCATTGATTTACTTGGCGGTCTCTTATGCAAAACCCCTGCCATGAACTTTTTGACATGCGACTGTCTTGAAAAAGGAGTATCCATGGGCAGACATATTGAAATGATCAATAAATAAACCTTGAGAGAGGAATAAGAAAGGCCACAGGAGAGTGACTCACATAAATACTGTACAAACAGAAATGATTTTCTAGTAGTAGGCCATCTTGCCTCCATTAGTACCTGCTGCACATACTCAGAAAACAGGTGTCAAAAAGGAATTAAGCCCCTATCATTCAGACAGGCAACTGAAGATGATTGATGTCAAGGTGTGTCAAACACCTCTCTGTGTGAGTAGATCCATTCTGTGAGGAAGCTAGTAATAATTGCCTCCAGCCATTCCAAAAGAAGGGAGAATCGCAGTTGTCTGGGCTAGAAAGGAGTCACCACAATGATCTTGGTGCATCCCTTCTTAATCATCAGAAGTACACCAAAAATTAGTGGAAAGGGTGGAAAGGCATACAGAAACATTCCTGTCCAAAGACAAGAAAGGCATCTGTCTTCCAGGACATCTGACATGGTGTTCTGGAATGGAATTTTGCCAGTTGACTGTTTAAAGAGAAGGCAAATAGGTTTACTTGAGGAACTCCCCTTAGATAGGTCAATTCTTGGAAGACCCCCAATCTAGTTTCCATTTATGACCATCTGCTGTGGTCCTGCACAGCTTATCTGCTACACAGTTTACTCTGACGGAATGTAAGATACCTGTAGAATGAAACTGTGCAGTGAAGGTATATCCCAACTTAGCACGGCTAGTCTGCAGTGAGATATTACTTTTCCCCCCTTGCTTGCTGATGTAGCACATCACTGTGGTATTGTCTGTAACTACTTGAAGAACCCCCAGGTTCCAAAGGTGGTTCAGAGAATTTACTGCCTTGATTAGGGCAAGCAGCTCTTCATACTTAATGTGCTTACAGCTGTCTGTGGTGTCCCACACCACCTGCACTTTTATCTCTCCTGAAACTGCCTCCCTCTCCTCTGAGTCTGAATCAGAAATCTGAGGCAAAACCATGAATCTACCCCTGCATCTTCCTGTTCAGATTCAGAATCTTGACTTTCTTCAGGAAAGGAGGCAGCCCTCTTTCTTTCACAAGAAACTACTCTACAAGAAGGATCAATAGCCTGAATCAAATCCTGAGTTAGTCCCAGTAAACTACTCCTTTTCAAAGAAATTTGAGGAGGAGTATGTACATGCTTGATTTTCTGTTTCATTTTTGACATGAAAAATGGGGCCAGCTGTGTTACTAATGGCAGTTGCTGCTTCCCCAGGGATGGGTACACCATTCTGACACAACAGGGAAACTTTCTCTGTTCCCTCTCCCAGGATTGACAAGAATGGTTCTCCCAGGCCCACTGAGGGGACCCCAACAGTCAAAGAGGACATGCCTAACCTCCCAGTCCATAGTGGCTGTATGTGCTACACTAGATGGATCCCAGGTAAAAGATGAGTGGTCTGAGGTGCAGCTAATAACCACAGCAGAGTCCCCCACCTGCAGCTGAGGCAAGTTGGTAGCCTGCTCTGGTGGCAAAGGCTGTTTGCTTAATTTTTTTTTTTTTTTTGTGGCTGGAAGAAGGACCGATTTTGGGACTGACAGCTGGTTCTATGGTAAAGCCGAAAATGTTGCCTCTATCCTAGGGAAAACAAGGAAAAAATGCCAGTAAAATTACCAGTCCAGAAAAGTTATCTATAGTTATATGACAAAGACCTAAATGCGATGGCGGACTAGGAGCTTTGTCTTATGGCTCTCCACTCTGCTACAGCACATCTTGTACTGCTGCTGCTGCCCCATTCACTGGACATATCATATGAAGAAGACTTCAGGATTCTCAAACTCCTTTGCCACATGTGTCTGCTTCCTTACTTGCAGAGAATAAGCCAGTCTTATCTGGGAGAAAACAATGATGTCTAGCTAGGAGGTGTTGATTTTCATCCCATCTACTTAACCCTCAGCAGGCACTCACCCCAGTGTATGCTGAAGTTCACAGTCAGCTGAAGCTAAGGGGATAAATATGAAAGATGCTCCTTTGAAACCATAAGGAGAATATTATCTCTACCAACCTCAGAAAAATATGCTCTTCAAACTTTGACCATACTCTGTTATCCTGCCCTTGAAAAATCACAATAAGGAGGGGAGAAAAGATAAACCTGTGGTATAGTCCTTTCCCCACATTGAATGAGTTTGGTTTAATGCTAAAAATACAGAAACAATTCACACTCCTGAAATATGGAGATTGACGGTATACAGCAGTGGGCCTGGTACTCCATGCTTATCAAGTACTTTCTTCAAAATATCGGCAAAATATTTTGACTGTACTGTCATATGCCTTCAAAAAGTCTATAAAACAGCCATGAAAAGTACTGCAAACTCTCACAACATCATTATATCATTGAAAATAGAGAATGTAACACCCACAAGGGCAGTAACAGCATATAAACAAAATACGGCCACCAGAAGATGCAGTCTCTTCCACAAAAAGCCACACTGTGATGAAAACTGAGTCCAAATAATAAAAACTGAGTCCTTTGGATAGACTTGAACAGAAAATTTAATACTAATTATAACGACTAAGCGCTTTCGCCAGCAATCTGGCTTCATCAGAGTCGTTTAAAATACATTCAAATAAACCATATATAACCTTCACTCAAAACTCATTGGCTCAATTCAAAAAACACACCCCCACAATTACATTAATCCTAAAAACTGGACAAATAAATATTACAAATATAGTTGAAATAACATATGCACATTAATACATAATTTACAATATTCATCATAAATAGTGATGTTGTGTCCATAAAAATCTAACTTAATGATATCAAATATCACTATTAAAACATTCATTGTACACTCAAAACACAATAATATATTATAATATACATACCCCCCAATCTTATCTATAGAAGCAACCAACTAAATAAATTACATTAATATTAAAATAAACATACCAAAATGTATTACATATTTGATACTATATATACTAAATTGTTAACCAATATTAACCACAGAACATAAGTCCCTGTTACCTATTGTATCCAGTCACTATACTAACAGGGACCTTAACTTTAAAATAGGTTTAATTGAAATATAATCATTTAAACCCGGGGGCTTACAGGCATCTAATCTTAATTGCCATACAGATTCTAAAGCCCCCACTCTATTTGGTATATCCCCCCTTCCCCATAATCTAAAACACGTCCAATGACAAAAAATGTGAATTTGTTAAAACCAACACATTGATTACTGTGTAGATAAAGTGCATTGTGCTTGTCCTTCTTCCTGATAGATCTAACATGTTTTGCGATTCTATCCTGCAACCTCCTAATGGTTTTCCCCACGTAAAATGCCTCACACGATGCACATGTTGCCAAGTAAATAATGTTCTTCATGCAACAATTGCACTGCCCAGGACAAGGGATGGTATACTTGTAGCCATGTACACATACATAACTACCCTCATTGATGTACCTACACCATCTGCAAAAACCACATTTTTTCATGATGGATTTATATTCATTTTATTTTTCTCTCCAGAATACCTTTTATATTGTCCCCCCTACTGAACACAAAAACGGGTTCTGAACCCAATATTTTTTTAAGGTCATCACTTAAAACATAGTTCCAAATGTTTTTTATTATACCAACCACCTCTGAAGATTTAGGGTTGTATTTAACTATCATCTTTACATCGGACCCCTTAAGTGCAACATCAGTTTCATGTTCCCCCATGTGTCCTAAACCAGTGCATAAAACAGGTGCATACCGCTCTTTCCTTCCCCTCAAGACATCCCTTCTTACACTTAGTAGGAGCTTCAAATTTCCTAGAATACCTACATTGTTTGGAATACCAAAGGTGCATAAAGGGGCTGATAATTTACAATTTAGGCCCATTGTATCAGCTAAGGGGTCTAAAACTGAAACGTTAGCTGCATACATTGACACAGTGGTGAAGCCCATTATTAATCATGCACCGCACATCATTAGAGATTCATGGCACTGCCTTGATAGAATTAAGAATTTTGAGAGAGGGAACAGGGATTTTGGGTTCCTTACTATTGACATCGTGAACCTATTCTCAGTTATTCCTCACAAAGTGGGTTTGGAAATGTTTTTTGAGGCTATCACAAAGGATGGGTTGTTGGAAGGGACCAAGGCCAATTTTGTATGTGATTTGATGGAACTAGTGCTTAACAACAATTTCATCAACTTTGAGGGTGACCTGTTTCAACAAAGGTCAGGTGTTGCGATGGGTGCAAAATGTGCACCAGCATTTGCCAATGCAGTTTTACTTACATGGGAAAGAGAATACATCTTTTCATCAGGCAGGTTTAAGACCAATATATTGATGTACAGTAGATTTTTGGATGACATTTTGATTTTTTGGGAAGGTGATGAGAAAACGGCGGTTGATTTTGTTGAATATCTGGGTAATACAACAGAATTTTTGAAATTTACATTTCATTGGGATAAAAACAAAATCAACTATCTGGATATTACCATCAGTAAAACGGATAGAGAGTTTGAAAGTAATATTTTTAGAAAAGAAAACTATTCGAACTCACTATTAAACTTCTCTAGTTGTCATCCGTTTCACCAGCGTAAAGGAATTGTTAAGGGGCAAATGGTGAGAACCTCTAGACTGGTTAGTAATGATGTACAATTTAGAACGGAGCTTTTTAAGCTTATAGGCATGTTTCTGGATCGTGGATATCCATTGAAGCTCCTACTAAGTGTAAGAAGGGATGTCTTGAGGGGAAGGAAAGAGTGGTATGCACCTGTTTTATGCACTGGTTTAGGACACATGGGGGAACATGAAACTGATGTTGCACTTAAGGGGTCCGATGTAAAGATGATAGTTAAATACAACCCTAAATCTTTAGAGGTGGTTGGTATAATAAAAAACATTTGGAACTATGTTTTAAGTGATGACCTTAAAAAAATATTGGGTTCAGAACCCGTTTTTGTGTTCAGTAGGGGGGACAATATAAAAGGTATTCTGGAGAGAAAAAATAAAAATGAATATAAATCCATCATGAAAAAATGTGGTTTTTGCAGATGGTGTAGGTACATCAATGAGGGTAGTTATGTATGTGTACATGGCTACAAGTATACCATCCCTTGTCCTGGGCAGTGCAATTGTTGCACGAAGAACATTATTTACTTGGCAACATGTGCATCGTGTGAGGCATTTTACGTGGGGAAAACCATTAGG
This sequence comes from Protopterus annectens, assembly GCF_019279795.1. Taxonomy (NCBI): domain Eukaryota; kingdom Metazoa; phylum Chordata; order Ceratodontiformes; family Protopteridae; genus Protopterus; species Protopterus annectens. Next base: position 790,685,175 of record NC_056734.1, read on the forward strand.
AGGTTGCAGGATAGAATCGCAGAACATGTTAGATCTATCAGGAAGAAGGACAAGCACAATGCACTTTATCTACACAGTAATCAATGTGTTGGTTTTAACAAATTCACATTTTTTGTCATTGGACGTGTTTTAGATTGTGGGGAAGGGGGGATATACCAAATAGAGTGGGGGCTTTAGAATCTGTATGGCAATTAAGATTAGATGCCTGTAAGCCCCCGGGTTTAAATGATTATATTTCAATTAAACCTATTTTAAAGTTAAGGTCCCTGTTAGTATAGTGACTGGATACAATAGGTAACAGGGACTTATGTTCTGTGGTTAATATTGGTTAACAATTTAGTATATATAGTATCAAATATGTAATACATTTTGGTATGTTTATTTTAATATTAATGTAATTTATTTAGTTGGTTGCTTCTATAGATAAGATTGGGGGGTATGTATATTATAATATATTATTGTGTTTTGAGTGTACAATGAATGTTTTAATAGTGATATTTGATATCATTAAGTTAGATTTTTATGGACACAACATCACTATTTATGATGAATATTGCAAATTATGTATTAATGTGCATATGCTATTTCAACTATATTTGTAATATTTATTTGTCCAATTTTTAGGATTAATGTAATTGTGGGGGTGTGTTTTTTGAATTGAGCCAATGAGTTTTGAGTGAAGGTTATATATGGTTTATTTGAATGTATTTTAAACGACTCTAATGAAGCCAGATTGCTGGCGAAAGCGCTTAGTCGTTATAATTAGTATTAAATTTTCTGTTCAATTCTATCCAAAGGACTCAGTTTTTATTATTTGGACTCAGTTTTCATCACAGTGTGGCTTTTTGTGGAAGAGACTGCATCTTCTGGTGGCCGTATTTTGTTTATATATCATTATATCATTGCAAGTAAAAAAAGTTGATACAGTATTCTACAGCCAGAAATGAACCAACTTTGCTCATCCTGACATAAAGGATTACCTGTTGGACAAAATTTCTATTCCAGCAGGCTAAAATATGATTTTCCATGTGCTCTCTTTCCATCCATGTAGCATTGAAGTTATTTTAACCATATCGCCCACATGATGTTCTGCGTCTTCAGCATTTATTGATGTGTTTCATGCATATTTACAGCTTTTCCACACAGGAAGTGAGTGACAGGCACATGGACTTCATCAACTTCACTGTCTGCTTATGGTACAGACGTTTCTCAAAGTGATCTTTCCACCTCTCAACAAGTTCCTTAGTTGAGGTCAGTGTTTCTTCAGTAGTTGCTGAGAACTGCTTAGACAATATCATATCATTTCTGCTTAGTTGCCAGATAGCTTTCCAGAAATTCTTTTAAGGTCCTCCTCCATAGACTTACCAAACTCTTCTCTCAGCCATGCCTTCATGTCAGTGATTATTACAGCTTCTCATTTCCTGGCTTGATAGTACTTATGAATCAGATCCATAGACCCCCCCCCCTCCACTAGTATCTTATGAAAACATCTTTTATTGACTTGCCAGATCCCTTCACCTCTGGTGTTGACCAGTAGGCCTTAATGTTATTGTAATGGCACACACTGACTACATGTTGATCACAGCTGCTTATTGACATGTCTCTTGAAGACTTGAATAATTAAACATCAGCTAGGCATTACCTTGACACACTCATTATATCTTTAGGTTTCCAGAGTCTATCCAGCCACTTTAGTGTTGATCAGACCCGACCACCAAATGGTGATCATAGACAGTTCAGCACCTCTTGCCTTCAAAGTATCCAGAATGTATGCAACTGGTCTGGTGATAGAACTACAAATTCATTCATTCACTTAGTTTGGCTCAAGGTGTTCATCTACCAAGGACATTTATAAGCACACCTGAGTTCAGTTATATTATTATTTATTTTGTAGAATCCAAGTAAAAAAAAAATAATTCCTGGGTTTCTAAAGTTTTTCAGCCCTCCATCTCAGAATCTTCAGAAGCCTCAGATTTTTTTATTCTGATAACATAACAAGCCACTTCTATAGTCTGCTGGCTACCAAAACAATGTAAAAGTGGCAGAGAGGATTTTAAAAAAAGGAAGGTACCTATCCAGAAAAAGAGACAGTCTTCTTCAGAATGACCATTGCAGCATTCTCTCCTCCCTACCACTTTGTCAAATCTTTATTCAGAGCCTAGTTCTCCATTTTCTTTTTTGGCATCCAATTTTTTTTTCATACACGTTGGTATTAAAATGACTTTAGGAGTATTACAAATGGCAGTGTAAAAGCCTCTCTCTCTGCCAAATTAGGCTTTCTTGTTTCCTCCAGTCATCACATAAGTGATTTACATTTAGAACAAAGAATCAGTATCCCCAAATCAGTGGTAAAAAGGTTTTACTCAAGTTTTTTTTCTGGTGTCAAAGAAGGAGCTTTCATGTACACCAGGGCTCAACCTATCCTTTCTCAACCTATCAGTGAAAATATTAAAGTTCAAGTAGCTGATTTTGCTGAGATTGTTACCTATGATACCTAAAGGGAGTTTTCTTGTAACTGAACTTGAAAGATATCACATTCCCATTGCCACAGAGTTCAGAATTTTCTAACATCTCATGTGTCTGGTTACTTTATCAGTTCTCTGCATTATTCTTTAGGGTATTCACTGTTCCAGGGTGTTTACGAAATGTTTGGACTCTGTAACTAGTCTTTGCAGACTGCATGGCATCCACATCTTCCAAGACTTGCTAAGGCATTCCTAACACAGGAAAAAGTGGAATTGTATCTAGAAATCTTACTTTCTCCAATCAGTCCTAGAAATTCCAGCTAGAAAGTAGCTCAGGATCTTATGGTTCATCGTTTTTATGATTCTCATGATTCCTCTTTCAAGGTTGCATATGAAAAAAAATCAGTGTTTTTTAAAGACACTTCGATAGTCTGCTGGCTACCAAAGGTGGCAGAAAGGAACATTTCGATCCACTGGATTTCCAGATTCTAATAGTGTGCTTTGTGAAGAGACATCTTTTAGGAAGAGACATGGTTTCTCTGAATCTGTGTCTTCCATTTTTTTCTCTCAAATCTCTTGCATATTCTGTGACAGCACTTGTCACATTTTGAATGGGAAGCTGTATCAAAGAGTTTGATAGTACAGGGCTTTTGCAACAAATCAAACAAGCCAAAGCATGTTAATATGAATGAGATGTTGGCTGTGATCCAGATGCAGAATCTCTTCACCACCTGTGGCCCTCAAAGCCTTTGCAAGTGATTACAGACAACACCACATTGATGTGGTGCATAAACAAATGGGGGGGGGGGGGCATGGCTTAGTCTCAAAGCAGGCTGGCTATAATAGTTTGGGATGCTGCTTTGAAACACTGTGTAACCCTCCAAGCTTCCTACATTTGATCAGAGTAAAATGTAGTGGCAGACAGGTTGAGTAGCACTGCTTCAGATCCTCATGGGTGGAAATTAAATGGGGGAGTCTTCCAGGAACTGATCCAGTTGTAGATAACACCAAGCAGGTCTTTATGCATTTCTACCTTTTGTGCTGACATCCTTGGTAATTCTAAAGATTCAGAATGACTCTACTAATGTTGCTGTAATAACTCCCTTTTAGCTGAGACAACAGTGGTTCTACTTTCTTATGGAAATGGCCAAAGGCAATTTCTGCAAGCTTCTTCATACTTGGATCTACTCACACAAAACCAGGCAAGTTTGATACACTCCAGTCTGAAACAATTGAAACCAAATGCCTGGATTATTCAGTGTTAGTACCTTTTAGGCACCTTGTTTCTGAGGACATATATCAGGTACTAAAGAAGGATAAGAATCCTACTACTATGAAATCAAAAGCTAGTACGTGGAAGAGAGTTTCTAGTTAGTACTACTCTAATAACCAAGACACAGTCAGGGATTATGTTCCACTGGTGCTATGATATTTGTGTGAGTTACTGTTCCCTGGCCTATCTTACTCCTTTAGCAAGGTGTATTTGTTGCCCATTGCAGCATATCTGCCCACAGATCCTCCTGTTTCTTCTCAGACTTTTGTCAAGCTGTTTTTGAAAGGGGTTCTGAATTTAATACCACCTAGAATGCATGTGGCACCTTGCTGGGATCTTAATGCTGTGCTGGAAAAGCTAAGTCTGTCTACTTTTGAACTATCTCATCTTTCTGGTTTTGGTTCATCATTTGGAAGACTGCTTTGATTACCACTCTGATTTCTGCCAGAGAGTATCAGAGTTGCAAATTCTCATGTTGGGTGAACCATATTTGGTATTCCATAGTGACAGATTTATTCTTCAGTCATGCTAATAACAGTTTTAAAGTTTATTTTGAATCACTCGTCCATTTTCCATGTATTCCTTCCTCAACCTTTAAAACCAGGAAAAGGTTTGCTGTTTACTTTGGATGTGCACAGGCAAGTAATTTATTATCTTGGCAGAACTAATTTCTTTAGTAAAATTACACAACTGCTTATTTCCTATGAATGGGGAAGAAAGGACAAACTTTGTCAAAACAGATAATTTCTAGATGGTTGTCCCTGGGTATTTATTTTGTTATTCCCACTATGGTAAACAATTCCAATCACAATCAAGGCACATTAGACTATAGCCTTGTCTTATTTTATTGTATACTGGAAAGGGAAGAACTCTAGAAGTTCTGAAGGTAGTTAGTTGGGCCTGTGTCCTTTTACAAAGGATTACAAATTACGCTTCCAGATCCAGAACAGGGTTTGCTAGGACATTACTCCAGGGTTTCTGGATCTTAATCCTACTCCCTGGTTGTACAAGCTAAAATAATCTAAAGATATAGCTAAGGGTATTGCAGCAAAGATTTATAATGAACACACTTCAGTTGTGCAAGTTGCATTTGCCACAAGAGTTGACTGGTCTGGCAGCTGGCCAAGGAATAAGAAGTTGTTAACAAGCTGTTTCCTATGGCCCAGCAGTGCAAGGTTTGATTTCATCAATCTCCATTGCCTAACTGTATGACTGTGTGCCAGTCACTTCACCAGACACTGCTCCTGGGCTGAGTCTGAAAAAGTCACATAGAGATCCGTGCTCTACCCCAGAAAACAAAAAAACAAAAAAATAGATTCAATTAAGTAACAGCTGTAGTAACCACACTAGTCCTTATTTGTACACACATATATATATATACATATATATATATATATATATATATATATATATATATATATATATATATATATATATATATATATGTGTGTGTGTGTGTGTGTTTTTTTTTTTTGTATGTGGCAAGAATGTCTTGAAATATTTGAGCATCCAGGCTGCTGTTTTGTCCATACAAGAATTCAAGGCACAATAGCATGTGTGGTGGAAGTGAAAGCTACTGGAAAATATGAGCCTGACATTATACCCTTGGTAGAATATAACCTATATAGCTAAGGTTACTGTAGCAGTGATTTAATTGAATGTCAGCTATTATGGTAAGCTGCAAAGTACAAAACTGAACGTTCTTGTCTGCATCTGTCACATCAGTCTCTTTGCAGTGTATTGGCCTTTCATGAAATTTTATGATATTTCCTTTTTTGATGTATCATCTGAAGCATAGCAAAGGCTCTGTCACCGTAGCTTGTTATTCAATAGAGAGCAGATGGCAGTGGTGCATTAAATGACTAGATGCTAACAAATCTCTGACTGAGAAAATGGATTAGTGGAAAGTGATGCTTGTAATAGAGAAATTTACTGCTTACAAAAATAAATAAATACATATATCAATTATTACATATATAATACCACCTCTGTAAAAAAGGCACTAAAAAAGTCCATTTAGTTGCTAGCAACTAAAAAATTATTAAAGGAAATAACAGAAAAATATAGTAGTGTCTTCCAAAGCTACTGAAAGAAAACATGGATTAGGAATGTCACATTTTCCAAGTTAGTTAACATACAGAATGCACTGAAAGAAATGAAAAGGTCATTATAGAAGAATGCAATGTCACCATCTCCCAATCCACTCAAAGAAAGCTCTAACTTAGAATGCCACAGTTTCTAAGTTAGCATACAGAAAACATTGAAGGAAACAGAAGAGACATTTTCATTGGATTGTGTCAGCATGGCAGGAGATGGTTCATAGGGCAGCCTGACTTGCTAGAGATAAAAGAATATTTCCAGAAATGATGCCAGCATAACACATGCACAGCTCTCATTGCGCGTTTTTAGGCACTGGACATAACGATATAACAAATGACAATTCAGCCTACATCATGATGGCACTGCTTAAAGTGATTTGCCCAGGTTTATATATGCATTGTGGCATCTGCTAGGTTAAATGACTTGATGCACTTTCCTTCTTGTCATTCTTTCCATTTTGGACACGTCGTAAGCTTTTTATTAAACCACGGCTAAATAATTTTAGTCTTCTCCTCAATAACATCACCTTAGGGATAGCATGAGGTGCATCCATATGCTTTAAAGGAAGCATTTCCTGTACATGTGTGATTGTGCAGCCATTAAAAATCTTTGGACATACCTTTTGCTTTCTTATGATGATGTCACAAATATTAAAAGTTCACTATTTACACTCCATGGCATCAGCACAGTGAACATTCCAGATTTAAAAGTTTTTTAAACAATCAGAAGGAAGAAATGTTCACTGATGGGAGGGAAAGTTGCTCAGCAGTCTATGCCCCACATGAAGTGAAGCACCAATAAGTTTTTTTTTCTCTTATTATCATATCAGGAGTTTAAATAAGAACATAGCTTAAATAAGAAATGCGCCATCTTGAAACCTTCATGGTCCTTGAACACATTCATACTTATTTGCACCTGGGTTCAGGGCTTATTATATACTAAAACTCACTGGAAGCTTTAGGCCCAACTCCATAATTATCTGTGATTTAATCATTTTATACGAAAGCAAAAACGGCCAGCACCAAATAGTGAAACACAATTATTTATTGTGACTGCTCCATAATGTAGTGTATAAAAAACACTACAAGAAAACCATCAGCATTTTAAATCTTTATAGCTGATACATTCTGTTTTTAAATCATGGAATACTAGTACTTCTTATTACTTCATGTTTCAAATCATCCCGATATTGCATCCCAGGAAGGTTTTAACTGATTTACACAAAGGAAAAGAACTTGTTAAAAATGGAACTGCATGGGACTACATGTCTTGTTAGTACACGTGGACCATGAATGACACTGTATTAGAGAATTGTAATTATCATTTCAACAGGTATCAGCCCTATATGGGTGTATGGGCTGAGTAGAATGATACAAAAGCAAAAACGGCCAGCACCAAATAGTGAAACGCAATTATTTATTGTGGCTGCTCCATAATGTAGTGTATAAAAAACACTACACGAAAACCATCAGACTGGTTTTGGCATTATCATGCCTTCATCAGTGATACTAACATTAGCGCTGAATCAATATTTAAATACATACAGCACTTCCTGTTAATTAATTACAATTGCTCATTAAGTCCTGGTTTAAATAATCCCCCAAGCCTAATCATCTAAGTTTTTTTCTTTTATTATTCAAAATGGAGTGCCAACCCATTTTGGTAAATCTATTTCCCTGTACATAATCAATAATGGTAAATTTAAACTGAGCTGTAGCATAATGAATAGTATGTTTATATAGGGAGCTAGGCATTCTTTTATTCCTAATATCACTAAGGTGTTCTGAAATCCAAATCCGAAAAGGCATAGAAGTCTGGCCAATGTAAAAAGCAAAACAAGAACAACTAGCTAAATAAACAAGACAGTCTGTACTGCAATTTCCAAAAAAACATAATATCATAAACCTTGGACGTATTCGCACTAGTAAAGTATTTGGACATCAAAACATGTTTACAAGAGAAACAGTGACCACACGGAGTACAGCCAATTAGCTGGTCTCCGAATAAGGTGGCCTGTTGTTGGATAATTTCCATTCTACGTTTATAATGACTGAGATGTGACCCTAATGTTGGTCCTCGATGAAAAGAGAACAAACATCTGGAGCCCAGAATTTCAGAAAGTCTGTCATCAGACCTTAGGGCCCCCCAATATCAATCAAATTGTTAGATATTGTTTTAGCATATTTGTTAATTAAGATCACTGATGAAGGCATGGTAATGCCGAAGCCAGTCTGATGGTTTTCTTGTAGTGTTTTGTATGCACTACATTATGGGGCAGCCACAGTAAATAATTGTGTCCCACTATTTGATGCTGGCCGTTTTTGCTTTTGTATTAGGTTTTTTGTCCTTTTGCACCTGCTGTACTTGTAGTTCCTGTGTGTTGGATTTAATCATTTTATGCCAAATTCCAAAGCACTGATCTTGCCAAGGGCCTGTATCTCTCTGGTTGATCATGTTTTATACATACATTTGTTTGAAAAGATATCTATTAAACAATATTCTAATTCTGTGTAATTTTAACTACTCTTCCACCAACTGGTGTACTAACACTGCAAATGGAAAGTGCACACACAGCATTTGTTAAATGCTGTGAATGGCAGTTCCCTGCTTCAAGTCATGCACTGCTACACTAGGAGTACAAATCTCCTTGACTTTGTTCACACCAACATTGCCCGTGCCCATACCCATCTGTGCGCCTTCCCCTTCCCTGATCACAAACTTATTTTCTCTCACAGAACTAACCACACTCTCCCATGAACTCGCCAGCATTTTGACACTACTCCAAAGTAAACCGCCTGTTGTTTTCTGATAGCTGTAATATTGACTGCCAGCCTGCCAAGTCCCTTGCCATAGCTGCTGCATTTACCTCCCACCTTAACAGCTGAATAGAGGCATCTATTGCCATATATAAGAAATGCAATGAAAACGTCTGTAACAAAGTCTTACAGTGAAATTTCCGCATAACAAATTATGTAACAAAAGGAAGTTATTTGCTATCCATAAGAAAACCTCTTCCACTAATCACAAAAGGAATCTAAATCAGATCATCAAAAGTCTCAAGCATTCTTTTAGCAAATGCAAAGTTACCTACATATTAAAAATTGCCACTCCTTCCAAAGACAGACATAAAGCCTTCTTAAGTTATATCAGAAATCTTAGTTGGAATGTTCAATTCTTTTTAGAGGTACTATCTAATGGTTTTATTTGCTCTGATTCTGAGACTAACACCAATATCCTTGGCAGTGAGTTATGCTCTGCCTTTATCCTGTCTATCCAGCCATCTATCCCCTGTGCTATCCACCAGTCCCCAACTCTCCCTGTAATCGCCTTCTTGCTGATTTCATAACATCTGTATCATAGACCAAGAACATCATCCATGGGTCCAGATGATGTGCCTGGCTGTCTTATAGTAAGTACTTAATAAAGCTTTGTTTAACTCCTTCTTAACCTATTTTTCCTTAGTCTCTCTCCTGATTATGTAAATCAGATGTTAAGAAGACTAATATAGTGATCCTTTTTCACCACAAACCAGGTAATGACAGACCACTAACACTTACTCTCATGCATCATAGCAAATCTCATAACTAGTGATATAGGGAACTTGCACTTTCCTGAACCAAATCAATTGTCTTTGTTAAAGGCAGGCCCTGCCTACACAGTCTAATTGATTTCTTTGATAGAGTCATGAAAGATATAGATATGGGCTACTCTACCCACACTGTTTATCTGGACCTAGACAAGGCCTTCATTGCAATTCTCCATACAGGTATTATTAACAAGCTTTCATTACTTAAAATTAATCTCAACACTGTTTGATAGACAGCCAACTGGCTTGAGTATTATCACTGGAGCTTATCGGTCTTCGTTTTGCAGCAATTCTCCTTTGGTATTTATTTTTCTAATAAGGGAAAAGCTGGTTGCCGGGGCTCATTAGGTTTTTTGATGACTACAAATCAGTGCCATCCTATCCACTCCATCTGACTTTCACATCCTTCAATGGGGTTTGATTAGACTAAAACATGGTATATGGACCATGATATATGTCTTATTGCCAAAAATTGTAATGTAGTTTTCATTGTTAAGCAATAATTTCCTAGTTCATACAATATTAAAGACATCACCCTAATAACTGCCTCAGTTATTAGGGATCTGAATACCTTAGTCAACACTGAACTTTGACCACGATCTATCAGTCACACTCAGGGAGTCCTTCTACTCAGCTCAACTAATTTAGTATGTCTTCTACAAATAAGGAAGTCATAATTCATGCCTGTGTTTCCCTTATCAGGTCCACCATAAAATACAATATCCCCTGTGGCATATATCTCTGTATCTTGCCCATGTAAAAATGCAACAGAGATTCCTAACCAAGAAAATTATTGGACTAAGCTTTCCAAGTTATGCTGATAAATTAAAATTCCTCTCTCTATAGTCTGTATGATACACCCCCTTTATGGTGATATGTCTGAAGTCTGAAACTCATATGTATGTCATTAATTAGTGATTTCAATTCTCAGATCATCCAAGGGATTTGACAAAAAAAACTCAAATTTTATAAGGAAAAGACCAAAAATATGAGCCAAAAATCTAGACATTCTGCAAAATTCTGGAGAGTTGAGAAGTATAGAATGAGCCTAAATTATTTTTAGTGTACTTGGCTTAGCTGTCTAGGTTTTCTCATTGACCATCTGGACAGCTGTGTCTAGAAGGAATACAACGTAAGATGCATCCATGTCATTTGACTAGCCTCAGGTGTTGCCTTGTCAGGCTGTGTTTGAAGACTCACCCCAGCAGAAATAAAGACCCTACATATTTTATTAATCATTTGTCTTGAGCTCCCCCTCCCCATGTTTATAGTACTATACCTCTGCTGCATTACCTTACATTGCTTACTGCTATATCTGAATTGCTTTCACGTAGCCCACATTTCCTTTTTTTAAATATTTTAGTATATAAGACTACTCCTCCATCACCACATTTGTCCCCATTTTATTGTTATCCATGAAAACCTTTATTTTGCTTTCCTCAATACTTGTATATTGTCTGATAGAAAAACATTAAAAATATAATGGACGTAACTGATCTCTGAGGCATCCTGGCTCTTTTGGAAAAGAAGGATATTATGACACATATGACCCAAGGTCAGCCCACTGCTTAGCTGCTGCTGCTGGAGGACTGTGATGATCAAAATATGAGATCACTGAAGGTGCTTTATCTTCAAGGGGTAGGGCTGCTGAAGGGAAAGCCTCTCATATAAGCAGAAGGTGGGCCAAACACACACACGCACACACACATGCACACACACACGTGCAGACACACACACACACACACACACACACGCGTGTGTGTGCAAATTCATCCATTATATGTTATCCATTGGAAATGGAAAAGGAAACATAAAAATCCACAGTTCTCAGAGATGATGAATAGCCTCCTCTTATGTACTCTAAGAAGAAACTAATGTGCAGCATGGCTTTCATGATCAGCTTGGGCTAACATTTAGAGTGCTTTTGTGAATTTAAAAGGCAGTAGCAATAAATATTGGAATGCTGATTTGCTTAGAACTATGGCTATTCACAATGGCATATAAAGCTTGCAAATGATATCCATTAAAGGTGATTTTTACTTATAAGACACATCTTAATAGTTACAAACATTTCAAATGTTGATGTGGTATGTGAATTTTGGAGTGGAATGATGTTTGTATATTTGGACAACACCTCAGGTGTGTAGCCAATGTTGAAAAATAAAAAGCTGCCACTATCATGGAAGTACTTAGGAACAAATACATCAAATCTTATTCATCTCCTCTCTTTAACCTGAAAATCAATAAAGAAAGTAATATGTCATCAGAATGATTACAGAAAGACCACCAGGTAATTCTACACAAGAAAGGCAGTGTAATCATCAAGTATGACCATTTTTGACTATCAGGCCTCTGGACAACATTAGTAACTCAGTGAATTCCTGTATTATTTCACAGGGGATTGGTAGCATCTTTATAAGTTTCAGTTTATAAATTCTAAGTGAGTGATGTTAACAGCAAAAACTCACTGCAGGGCCTCAAATCACATATATCAGAATATAAAAAAAAGGCTGTCAAATTTAGAAGACTGCCATATCTAAAATCTACATTAATTAAAGAACTATAAGAAATGTTTCTCTTCTCTTAAAGAAATACTTTCATCACTGAAAGGCTGATAGAGCAGAGATAATTTATTCATCAGAAACTTAGGCCATGATTATCCAAGTGATAAGGTATTGGAGGCAGCTCAAGAATTTTTTAACCATGTAGCTGGCACACCCATGGCTCTTTCATTTTATACAATAGTGCTTCAAGCTTGTTTATATTTATATCTATAGTACAGTACCACTTTAGGAGCAAACAAGTGAGCTGTTGCTATTCAGGATTTAGATGAGCATCAAGCTACTGTTGGTGTTCCAGACTTAGACAAGTGTGTGTGTGTGTGTGTGTGTGTGTGTGTGTGTGTGTGTGTGTGTGTGTGTGTGTGTGTGTGTGTGTGTGTGTGTGTGTGTGTGTGTGTGTGCGTGTGTGAAATACCCCAGTTAGGAATAGCAGGTTGGGTAACTTATTCAGGCTCAAACCTTGTAACTTTAAATACAGCACATAAGAGCCTGAATCCTCTACATCAGCTCATCAGTGAGTGCATTTCAAAGACTGTTGAGTTAATGGCGTTTTCAAAGAATGTTGAACAGTGCATTTCAAGGAATAGCAGATAAGCAATGAATAGCCCTAAGAATTAAGTGCTGCACAAGAGAAAATGTAAAAACCAAACCAAAGAAACAAATGCAAGCACAAACACGGCATGCTTGTGGAACTGAAGCAAAAATATTTTAATGAAATGGATGAGCTCTTTCACATCTATCAATGACACTTCTTCAGATTTCGAAATCTGAAGAAGCGTCATTGATAGATGTGATAGCACTCACCTGTTTCTCATTAAAGTATTTTTGCTTCAGTTCTACCAGCGTGCCATGTTTGTACTTGCACTTGTTGCTTTGAGTTTGCATTTCAAGGAATATTGAGTTTCAAGGGAAAAGGAATTTATTATTGCTCATGCTGTCTTTCAATGTATAATTGTATTATTTAGCAAATTGCCATCATCACTATTTGTGCAACAAATTTTCAAAGCAGTGATAGAAGCACAGCAGCTAGTATACATGGGGGTATACCTGCCTTTGGTGCAGAATGCTGTGGCTTCTACTACCTCAACATGTAGATCGAATGCTGATGTTGCAGCAACCCTCTAAGGGGAGACTGGGGTGCTGCACAACTGAGGGCATCTTCCTTTGGGCAATATGTCTAGTGACTCTAAACTTTTTTGCCAGTTTGAACTCTTGAGCGTGTCATCCCTTGGATAAGATGTCTAGTAACTCCAACCTTTTGTTAGTTTGACAGCCATTCCCTATTACAATATAACCAGCTTACAATTTTTTTTTTTAAATGCAATACTGCAGTTTATTCTTCAAGGGCAACAGGCACTGAATTTGTACATGAAACAATTAAATTAAAGTTATTTGCCAGCAACAACCTCTTCATTAGCTATACATCCCCTTAATGTGGAATTATTCAGATTACTTTTACATCTGCAAAGATTGTATATATTCACTGATATTGGTGGAGTGTAATGACAGAAGTTTGAATAGTCTTTTGTGGTTGAAATGTTCTGTAATGGGTTGTTGTCTTATTATTGGTTCATACATACTGTTCCATTGTTTACTAACAAGTGGTGCTATATTATACAAGGAATATAATTTAATAGAATTAGGATGGTGCATCAATGAACACGTGCGTATATGCATGGTCCAAAAATGTGTGCAAGGAGCCTAAGGTTTGAAAACAGTGTAAAGGTAAACTTATCCTACAACTGGCCAGATGTATTTTCTTTGAATGTGGGTTTCAATGTCATTTCAATGAATGTGCATTTCAAGGGCAGAGAAACATAGTGTTCATGCTAAGTCTCTTTTCATTGTGAGACTTTAATGTTTTGTTTATTAAATGGTTATCAGTGTGTATGCTAGAAAATTTGAAATGTTTTAAATAACTGTAATCATTGTAGAAGTAAAGAGGAAAATAGTATGAACAGTGTTTATGGTAATTAGGGAGAAATAGCCAAGTAATGGGACAATGGAATGGGGGGGGGGGTAGTATGCACACTGACAGGTATGAACAGCATTTATGGTAATTAGGGAGAAATAGCCAAGTAATGGGAAAATGGAATGGCTGGGGGAGGGGTAGTATGCACACTGACAGGTATGAACAGTGGTTATTGTAATTAGGGAGAAATAGCCAAGTAATGGGAAAATGGAATGGAGGGGGGGGGGTAGTATGCACACTGACAGGTATGAACAGTGTTTATGGTAATTAGGGAGAAATAGCCAAGTAATGGGAAAATGGAATGGCTGGGGGGGGGGTGCTGCCAAGGAGGGGCCTTATCCATTACCATGCCTAGGACCCCTCTGACCATGATCCAGCTCTGTCTGAACCCTTTCCTTTGGCAGATTACTTTGCTGATATTCTTTTAGTATATGGATGTATAATTTTGCCATCCATTTGGAAGTAATAGCAAAATCTGGTGAAATTAGGTTTGTTTTTGACCATGGAATTTTCAAATGCTTGACCTGCTCATGAGCTCTTATTACAAATGCTGCTACAGCTACATAAAAGTGACAATATAAGTGATACTGTTCCTGTATACTTATTTCAATGTGATACTCCAAAACTCATTATTGGTATATAACTGTTACTATGTATCATACTTGTAACACAAATGTGTTATTAGATACTATAGAACATGTTGACATGAGGAGTCATGAAACAGGATTGAGTTTTATTTTTGGTCTTTTGGAGATTTTCTCCAGGCAATTATTGTTGCTTTCAAGAACAGTTTATATTCTACTGCAATGTGTCCACAGGAGACGTGAGCTAACTTTGTTATCATACATGATAATGTCTTTACTATACCACTTGTTATACATTGCAAATCTCCCACAAGAGACAACAAGTGACAGGGCACAGTGTGACTATTGTTAGGGTCTATTTTTTGTACTTGAAATGACATTACCTTCATTCTAGATCTACATGTCGTTGGGAATGGGTGATTTCCTTCCCTGTTTTCATTATCACCTTGATATAGATAATCTATTGCAGTTGCTCACCCCTATGGATATATGTACTTCACTAGGTTCTACTTTTGAGGAAATCTCTGTTGGCTAAACTTACTGCCAGCATTCAAATGCTTCCTTCAAGGGCATCATGTTACAACACGTTTATGTTGCATCATGAAATTTCTGTTACGTTTTCTGAATTATATGTTTTTTCATCACTTCTAGTAATATAGTTGAAGCAGTTAAGAATCATTTTAGTGTGCTTTCCGATTTCTAGAATAACAGTTTTAACATGTTATGGTTTACTTTATGAACTCATTTTTCAAGTATCAATGCAGTCTTCTACTTCTTCCTTACAGAAAAATGTTCAATATATTATTATTGCCTTTGTGCAGAGTGAGCATATAAAGATTTGTATATATGCTTTACTGAATAAGCCAATATGTGCAGTTAGATACATATAAAAATAAGTGGGTACCTAACATTTTTGCTTCAGGTCACATTACAAAAAAAACAGATGTGAAGAAATGGCATGTTGGTTAAGAGGGATTCACCTTAAATATTCTTCAGGTTAAAGTGATACTCAAGGTAGAGTCACTGCAGTGTAATTCCAATGCATTGTTTCACACACACCTTTAGCCACAGCTTCAATTTATGCATCTGGACAAACTAGAATTAATTTTCTTCTCCAAAAGTTTAAATCCTTTACGTTAGGGAATGGAATATAATGACTCTAAGCTGTGCTTTATCCAAACTAGAGCCAATCGTACCATATAAAATAGAGACATAATATTAATAGCTAAGGTAATCAGTGCATGCGCTATCGTTGATATTTTCTCCACTTTACATCTAGAAAGGATAGCTTTCTATCTTCTTTTTATTATCTCATAGAATCTGGTCAAAAATGTATTTCTTTCTCATGTCAAATGTATTGAAGATTTGCTGAAGAAACTATAGCTTAGAACCAAAAATTCTTCTCAGACTATTTACAAATACACCTAAAAAAGTGCAATACTATCAACTTAATTGGGCTAAAATGAATCTGTATTTATTTCAGAATGAGGAGACTGTGGAATAATATATACCATTATTTCAGTCACTCTTCACATCACATCAAAACAATTCAGTTGTTATCTTTAAATCTACAATAAGAGGTTTAACAATTAATGAAACATTGCATATATAAAAGCAAGGTACACTCTTAGAAGAATTTATTTTATATTTAGAAGAGTCAGAATAACATTCAAATTATGATCCAGACAGATTTTTATCTTTAATCAATGACTAGCACAAACTTAGATCATTTCATACCTTCAAGTGAAGCTTGGCAACAGGTGTTCCTGTCACTTGAGCACATCTTTCATGGGCAAACTTGAGGAGATTATCTGTACTCATCCCAAGTTCAAACTCCTCACTCCAGTGGATGACTTGTTGAAACTTGTTTTTACAGTATTAGTATGGAGCTGTCTACTAGTGAAAGTGTTTTAAGTTTAAAAAATTGTAATAACAAATATTTTAAAGAAATCAAGTTCAAATAATAATCCTTTTAAATTAATTTTAGTCAATTGTCACTGCATCTGTTGAGTGACCGCTTTGAAAGTGGGTTTTGGATTTAAATCCAGGTTTTATTGATTTGATCAGGGTGAATTTAAATTATTTCTGGCAATCTCTGTCATTTCAGCACAGTATTTGGTTTGGGAGATCATATGACAGGGTTTATTAACTGTTTGAGCTTAATTATCATCATGATTTTTGCACTCTGTCAAACTCCTGCTTTGGACATCTTTGTGGGTGAAAAAATATATAAATGGAAAAAGAAATGTAAGATAGGGACATTTTTCAGGCAGTTTAGATATTTCAACTCTGAAGAAGTTGCCGGTTTGCATGGGGTGCCACTCCAACATTGATAGTTAATCCTCACTTTTAGTTTTGCTTTTTTAGTAAGTAATTGTGTAAGAGATGACATGATAGTGCTGCCTCTGGCCATTTTGTTGTAGAGCTTGTTAGGGGCTTCTGATAATTTTAAAAGTTAGGCCATGATTTGTTACATGCCCAAAGATTGTATTGTGTACTCCTCCTTGCTGGATTGCTCACTCACTTGAAAGATTATGAGTATGTTGCTTCCCTTTACAAATAGACTATTTTTTTCTCTTATAAAATAAGAATTTGCTGCATTCTGAAATGCCCACAGAGCAGGGCACTGCAGGCATCTTGGAGCAATATCCAGTCATGATTCTTTTATCAGCCTTCATTCATCCCATACATGTACTTTAATTGGCATTTAAGGAGGGATTTCTGTACAGTATTTTAATTTTTATCAGCCCTGGCCAGGTAAACTCTTTTGAATAAGCCATCATCACACACATATATTTTATCACTGGACAATAGTTCTTAGATCCACTAACATGGAAGTTTTAATATGAGCATTGTTTTACTTTTATTCTTTCAATAATGAAAAAAAAGAACAATTCAGCTTCTCCCATTGCTAGTCACATCCAGGGCTGTATACTCATAGTTTATGGCAGTGCAAGCAGCTTTAAGCATGAATATTTGTCATTTTATCCCTTTGAATAAAAAAAAACCTTATTAAATATATTATTCAAGGTCTTTAAACAGGACAAAGGAATTTTTATAAACCAAGAGTTTGGTACTTCATTATCTACTCGTAACACACAATAACATATGGACAATTAGATTAGTAACAATTCTAATATCAGGTAGCCAAAGTCATATTAAGTTTGTATCTGCAGAGGTTTGGATGTTATAGTAATTTATTTTCAAGGCTTTTGTCCTCCATGCAGAAGATAAAAGGCTCACTTCTGATCCTAAACAATACCAGACTCAGTTCCTTTTTCATGGTTCTCTAAAAGCATCCTTCACTGATAAGCTGAGGTCTTTTTTTTATACGATAGCCACTCTCTCCTTCAGGGTGGATAAGCTTTAAACTGTGCTGTTAAACAGCATGTTTTGTGAGTGTGTGTGTGTGTGTGTGTGTGTGTGTGTGTGTGTGTGTGTGTGTGTGTGTGTGTGTGTGTGTGAATCATTGCCAGGTTTTGTTTACAAAGAAGATAGTTACTTAAACCAAAGTCATTATTTTACCTTCATCATGACTTCTGTAACTGGATTGTTCATTTCAGAAAGAACCTTTAATTTAATTTATTTTCACAGGTTTGAATATTCTGCAGACCCTAAATGATAGATGGAGCGTTAAACATCAGAAGCCCAAGGCCTTTTTGTGGACTTGAAAAACTGTGCAAGAGCAAGAACGTCTGACTCAGAACAAGAGGAGAATTCTACCTCCCATTCACAAGGAAAAGTCAACACCTGAAGTACATACTCCCCAAAGAAATCCAGGCAGTGTACTCAAAAAGACTTCTGCAATCCAGCCAGCCTTAACTCTGAAAATGTCAGCATGGACAGGATGCAGAAGGTAATGATGGTGGGCTAAATCCAGATTCGCAATAATTGGGGGCTGAGTCAGTCAGTTGATGAATATTTAGAGGAATTTTAGATTCCCTTCTAGAAAAAGGTACAGCTAGGAGAAAAATTTCAGATTCAGTCAGTAAACCATTAACAATGTTAACCACAGAACGATTCATTCTAGTCTGACCTCAACAAGCACATCTACAGCCTTACAGAATCATCTTGCAGATTCCTCCAAAATACTGATAAACTCAACACTACTCATTAATCAAAGCTTATTGCAGTTCCTATTCCCAATAGCCAGTTTATCAGCCACAGATCCTCCCCTTCCTGATTCTCTCATTACCACTCATGTGCCTTCCAACATTAAAGAGAAGATAGTAAAAGGACATCACCTGGACATTTTCAACTTAATCAATGCCCATGTCATGCAACGGATAATTAAGGCTGAGAATACAGGATCCAAAGACTTTGCTACACTTTGCAGAATTAGGTAAGAAGGCCTCTGCCAAAGTAATTATGAAAAATTGTGATAACTGGGATCTAAGTCTAACTGTCTACATGGGCATTATAACTGGAAAAGACTCCAAACAGGCCCTACCTTTTCTGACTTATTTTCTGACAATCACGGAGGCTCGCCATATTCAGGGAGGATTGGTTTGGTCATGGTATGATCATTTCAGGGAGTTGAGGGAAGCCAATAAATCACTTTGCTGGGATCAACACCATTCTGACACCTGGCTCAGCATTATGCTGGACAAGACAGTTTACTTCAGTTTGCCAACCCATCAAAAAGCATCCAAAAGTGAAATTTTGTTGTACATTTAATAATGGCAAATTCCCTTGCCCAGCTTGCTGTTTAGCTCACATTTGCACTTATTGCATGAAGAATCTTTCTGCAGACTGGTGCTGGTCCAGGATGGGACAACAAACAAACAAACAATACCAATGCAGCCACATGGGAGAAATCACTTATTCCAAAGCAATACTCAACACCTAGATGTACAGCTAATATCCGAAGGCAAAGTGGAAACACCTTTTGAGGTCTCATGTGTTCTCAAGGTATAACATTTCCCAGTCAAGATAGATAAGCTATCAGCCAAGCTTTACAAATGCCCTGATAAAATAGCAGCTAATTTTCTAATCCAAGAATGTTCATCAAGCTTTGCCATTGATTCATCAGTCTTTAGAGAGTTTAAAACAGTAAGATAACATGTTATATTCAAGCTTTGATAAAAAATGTTCTTAATCTAAGTAATACGGAACATTAAGAAGGTCACATTGTAGGCCCCATTACCAAGCCTGCCATCATTTAAGATCTCCCCTGTAGGGCTGGACCAAAAAAAAAAGTCAGGGAAAATTTGACTCATTTATCATCTATCATACCCATCAGGAACCCCAGTCAATGATACCATTGTCAAGGAGCAATCTATTGTATGTTATGTGTTATTAGGCCAAACAACACAGGCCATCAAAAACTTTACAGAACAGTGGCTTTACAAATTGGACACCTAGTTTACAGTTCAGCTGTTTTCAATGGCTTACATTGTCTTTGAAAACTTTAGCATTGCCTTACTAATTAGTAAATAGCAAGAATTAGTAGTAAATACTACTGACTTGATTTAGGTTAGCATTGCTTTACTTAGTGTAGCAGTGCTGCCAAGTTCCTGACTGGTCTGACATCCATTAGATGGATGATTCTGTAATCATATGTGCAGGGAAGAAGAGTGCTAGTTATTCATGGAATTGTATTTAGATCTAGGAGTTTCTCTTGCCTTAGACAAACAGGAAGTGCCCTGTCAAGTTATTTCCTTTTTAGGCCTAGTGATAGACATGCCACCATCTGCATTTAAATTACCATCTGATGAGTTACAATGTTTCAGAACAACAGTTAACAGGTTTCTTCTGGCTCATACCTCTCAAATGTCCAGAATTTCGTAGAATGTCCAGATTGTTTACTCATATTTTAGTCTGTTCCTCATAAAATGTGTGGTTTTCTGGGAAATAACTTGGATGATCTGAGGACTGAAGTCACTAAATAATGACATACATTTTAGTTTCAGACTTCAAATCCTTCAGAAAATGTATGTTAAAACAAACCCTGTTAATCTAACATCTTTCTATGTTTATAAGAGCAATATTAAAATATGTCCCTATCCCACATTTTATTGGGCTTTGTCCAGATTTCTTTGTCTAAGAAGGCTGAGAGGTATGTTCTGGCTAGCAAGCTAGAATCAGTAAAGTCATGCAATTACATGGACTCCTCAGCTTAACTTGTCATGCTGTTTCCCCAAGTTGAACCTTTCAAAGATCATTCACTAATTTACTGACGAGCAAGAAGCTCAAGCAGTACTGTTTACACATCCTCGTTAAGTTCAAAGAGGACCTCCGGCTTCTGACGTAATTTCTGAATGAGTACAGTTGGACAACTCTGCAGCAAAAACCCTGGGTTTCTTTCAAGACTGTTCAACTATTCATCGATGTAGCTGCAGGTCTAGGTATGGAGTTATTTCCAGAGAATGTGATCCAAAGAGAGTTCACCCAACATAAATTTTCTTTAAATTTTTCCAAAATGGTTAGCCACTCTTAACTGGAAATAATATTTTGTCAACATAAGGGTTATTTTTTTATTCCAATAACATAGCAGCAGTACAAGCTTTAGTAAATGTCAAAGTCCAAATTGGTGCATTCAATTTTAAAACTGTTGATCTTTCTAAGTTTGCAAATCAGTTTCAATTTTTCTTCTTGTCACATCCTATAGAAACTCAATGGCAAAGTTGATAGTTTATCCCTCTTTCAGTTCTCCAGGTTCCAGCAACTGGAACCAAGAGCTCAGCAATTTGGGATACTTTTTCCTCCATGAACTTGGGAGACAAACAAAGAATAGCCATCTTAATAACAACTAAGTCTTGGGCTTTGAACACTAAAGAAGTGTATTCAACATTGCTATATGCTTTTAAGATTTTCTACTTTTGGCTTCTCCCTTTAGTAGATGCTGGTCATTACCAGTCTTGGTTCAATTCATAAGTCAGAGTTGTTTACTGAATGAGGCTACACATATTCATTTAACAGGATTAGGCTGGCTAGCACATTCATTGTGGTTTCCCAACATCACCAACTTCTAGTTATTCACTAAGGTTGTTAGAGGCTGAGGAAATTTTAAAGGAATATCACAAGATCCTTAGAAGCTAATAGATGTTAGGATTCATAATTAAAGGGGTCTTGGCCACAATCCATGATTTTTATTCATTCACATTATGGACAACCATGTTCACTTGGATGTATTCAGGTACCTTCAGAGTAAGTAATCTGTTGCATTCAGTAGTATGGAGGGATGTGATTTTAACCATTGATTTCATCATTGTTCGGTTATGACAGACCAGTTTAGTCAGGGTTACCAGATTCTTTTAGCAAAGACGAGTACAAACTTCACATGTCCAACTGATTGTGTAAAAGCAATACACAGGCTAGATGAAGATGTTTCCTCTTCTCATCCTATTTCTTGCAACAAATCATGGCAAAAAATACAGTCTAGGCAGTTAATGTCACTTTCCACAATGCATGGAAGCACCAGTGCACCTACCAATGGTTGATCATTGCATTCATTCAAGATAGGTAGAACATCAGACTTAGTAATGGCAAGGCATTCTGTCCATATGATAAAGAGAACAAGCAGATGAATGTCCAATTTTTTTTCTTATATCAAACAGTTATCACAACATTTTCCCTTGTAGGAAGGAACGTTCTGTTAATCACAGGACATTCATTTATCCAAAGAGTATCATTGAGGGTTCAGTCTGTCAGCTGGACAAAAGTTAATGGATAATCCACTGGTTCAAATACCCTGGTTTATCCTAGTTTCATTGGTGTCATCTTTGGGGTCATTTGTTGTCTATTTGAACCAATACCAGTGCTGTAATCATGCATCTTGGTGGTAATGACTTGACCAAGATTCCTGAGAAAACTTTGTAGTCAGAATGTTAATTTCCACTTTATGCACCATGTATTCTGACACACTGAGTTTTTGGTATGCTTTGGTGGTTCCCAGGTTTCATTGGAGTGCTTTGAAAAATACAGCTCATGAATTATTGAGACACTGCACCAATCAATGAGTAGTGCATTCAGCAGAAACAGTTATTCAGGTAAGTGAACATATGGGCTTGGCTAAACCAGACAAAAACTTTTATGAGGCTGCTGGAGTCCATTGGAATGCTCTAGACTTAGATTTATTCAATGTACAATTGTCATCAGTTATCAACAAGGCAAGTGGATAAACATTTTAGATGATGTTATCTTACCTTGATGTACTTTTATGTTCATTCTGTTACATGGTTATATCAGTTTAGAGGCTGTATGATGTGCATCTAGCAGTTTAGGAATTGTAGACAATCTACATTTCAAGTTACCTGATGCTGCAATGGTAGGAAAAAGAGGACCTGAATGTGGGAATTTGGCAGATTGCATTGTGGCCTAAATCCCCCTTGTATTCCTCCCCTTGTGGTTTATCTGACTCTTATGAGTTAATTGGGTAGATGCCCTTCTGGGACTTTCAATCAGATGGTATCTTGATTAGTGCAATGTATGGCAAAGCCTGAACTGGTTGATAATATGCAGTATCCGAGGGGGCTTGAGGTATAAACTCAGACAGTCACACACATGAGGAGCTAGCACAAACTAAGTGATACCAATGAGCCTTCCTGGGTTACTTTATGTTTGTGGCTCAACTGTGCTAAATTCATTATATATATTTATTGTACTGGTCAGTGGTACACCTTAATGGTCAGTTAATAAATTGATCACAAATGCAAAACTGTTTGACTATTGACTCATTAAGAAGACGGGTGAAGCTTAGCAACAAGTGCTGTTGTCCCTCAAGTGAGACAGTGATTGTTGGAGTCAAGGAGATTATTTATACTCATTCTGAGTCCAAACTCAACAAAACCCCATCCACATGTTCTATCCAGTTATCAGTTTACAAGCAAACTCTACTGTGTTGAGGCCAGTTTGGCAGATGCCCTTCATAGTCTTGTAAACAGATGGCATGTTATATAGGGCAATGTGTGACAAGACCTGCATTGTTTGATAATATATAGTACCCAAGGTTTGGATTGCATGTGTGGACACTCTTGAGGAGCCAGTACAGGTTAAGTGATGCCAAGCGACTGCCTTTGTTGCTTCAAGTTTATGATTTTACTGTGCTAAATTGATTACAAAGAATTTTTTACTGGCAGGTGTTGTATTTTAATGGTCAATTAATAAAATGGTCACAAATTCAAAACTGTGCGATTATTGATCCATTAAGGATATAATTTATTGCTGTTTGAAATCTAAAATCCATGACAAATATATTTAGTGGCCTTGATGCCATCTGAAATTTTGAATAGTTTATAGAAATATTGTCATTGTTTAAATGATATTGTATCAATAGATACAAATTCTCTTTATATGCTGCTAATAATATATTTGAGTTGTTTTACTTTATATGTAATGAAATCTATGTTTCTATTAATCCAGGTAAAATTCTGAACTACATTAATAATTTTCTCATTCATTTTCAAAAACCACATCCCTAAAGTACCATGTCCTGAAGCTAATGTCAGACATTTTGCTAGAGAAAGTACTAGGAGCCAGTTCACACCCCAAAAAGGCAAGGCTGCAGGAACTAGTCATATTTACACTACTGTTTGTTAAAAATATAAAATGCCATATAGCCCCATTTTGTTGAAAATACTTAATTATCATAAATATGTTATCAGAGACAACTGTATGAGTCAGCCAAACCAGGCTCTGTTCTTCAACCATATTCAGATTCCCATTGTTTATCTCAAAATGTCATTCAGGTTTTAAGGAAATGAGGCAGACTCACATTAATAAAAACATGTTGCAATTAATCATATGTCATGATATGCATCCATGAAATCAACAAGTAGTAATCACGATTTGTACAAATAAAACATTTAATTGAGGTAATATCCTCCTCTATTTGAAGTTCTAAAAATGTATCTTTCCTGAACACTATATTCAAGTAGCTAAAATTCTGTCAGCTTCTAACTATGTTGCAGTCAATGGTAAGATCTCAAACTGTACATAAAATGTCCAGGTACCAAGTGTTTATGCTCTCAGTCATGCAATGTCTTCAGTTCTCTCTATCAATCCTCTTATTTCCAGAATTTTGCAGGATATTTTATAACACATATAATTCAATTTCAAATATCAGTGTTATTTCATTCATTACTGTTGTTGGTTTATATTTTTAAAATGTGGCAAAAATCTATACCATATTTCTTACAAGCAGTAGAAGTAATATAATAAAGCTGCAGACTGTTTTTCTGATTTATAACTTGAATCTTGATAAGTCATTGTCATTCTCTATAAGTAGCATCAACAAGGTACATAACAATTCTTTGTTAGATAGAATCATTATTTCACTTAGGCCTCCATAACTTGGTGTTAAATACAGATCTGTTTTACATGCATTTATCTGAGTGCATCTTAATTTTGCATTAGCAAACATACATATAGTGTTAGAAAATAGAATAATTTTATCTTTATCCTTCTTGCTAGAGTATTTTTCCTTAGAACTAAAACATCATCAGAAGTAAATACTTATTTGATAAAAAATTAAAATGAAAGGAATTTATATAGGACCACAATAGAAGAGTAATTATGCACTTCCATAATTTATCTGACATTAGACAACAACATATATAATATAGTTAAATGCTTTAAACAATAAATTGCATGATAAAACCAACCAAAAAGAACATATAATTAAAAATGCTGATGTTAACAGTTTTCTTTCCTTTGATGAGCCTTTAATTTTGAAAGAAACTTAATTGATGTCAGATTATATAATCATGTATGAACCCCAATAATCAATAGCAGTTTCCACTCCAGCTCATTTTCTTCTAATACTCATATAATTCCAAAATGTCCCCACTCATGGTGCTCAGTGGGAAAAAAAATGTGAATTTTAAAATTCAAAGTAATGTGCTGTCTTTATATAAATCATTATCATTATCTCTCTTTTTGTTTTGTTTTGTGCATACACGTTAATACATTTTTTACTTGATTTTCTAGTGTTCTTTTTGATATACAGTGTTTGACATATCAAACCTTTAGAACATTACCTTTTGACAGACAAATACATTATGTTTTTGATCCTATAGTTTTGCTGTAGTCCAGACGTAAGGATTGTGTTTAGAAATTTTACATATGGCAAAAATACATATATGTAGGGTTGCAATCCTAGCTCCTCTTCTGAAATCTAGATTGCAAAACTAAATGTGTCTGTCCTGTGCCTTTAACTAATGCCCAGTGGTCCTATATTATTTTATAATTATCAGTAATGACATTTTGAAAGTGCTGTTATAATTGCTATAATCAACAGCTTTAGGTGCTTAACACTTGCCAGTCTTTCCTTGAGTATACTCAACAAGACTAGTACCATAACTTGGTAGTGGTGCACACCATCCAAATATTTTACAACAAAGTCGTCAATATAACCTCTCTGAGCAAATAAATTATGCTAAACTGCCTTCTCTTGTTCAAACAAATTGTCTGAAAACAACGTGGCAATTCTAACATCCTATCTTTTAGTAATATTTGACTTCACAAAAGCTGGATGGGAGGTACCAGCATGTTAATCTGTTTCCCCAAATGTCAGTTTCCAGAAGATACTTAATGTCAAACACTTTTTTTTAGTTTTTATGGCAATCCTATTTAAGTTTATATTCAAGAAGAAACACTCATCCTATGAATCTCTTACTATATATTTAACTCTTTTACTCCATTGCAGCTAATGAACTTTGCATTGTAACTTCCAATGCGTGGAGCCTAAGCCTTTTGACAGAATCAAATTATGTCCTCACATTTCAAACAAATACTCACATGTCTGGAACCATAGGGGTTATGAAAGAAGTATAAATGCCAAACTCTTCAGCACAAACTATTTTATAGTGGTAGTATTCTTTAGGGTCTATGTCTTAAAATGAATTTTATAAGTCACGATAAACACAGTAACTATTACATTTGTAATATTTTGTAAACAATATCTCAGCAACCACTGAAGTTATGCACATATTGTCAGTAGCATTTCATTCATCTAGCTGAGAGCTTTCATAAGAAGCAAATGAAGTCTGTCTATCTTACTTGCTTGTTAGATATTTAGAAAAATGTGAAAATTATATCTATATAAATTAATATCATAAAAACAACAGTTAATATCTATTTATCTGCACTAGACAGAGATCAATATTAATAGAGTTGAGTTTGCTATCGTGTAAGCTTTAAGCTGAAATCTTTTAAAACCTTGTACATAGTATGGATTTAGAATTATTGATGCAAATTTGAACAAGCAATATTTGCTGCCTAGAGGCGTCAGTAGGAGTTAACTGCAGATGCATCTGGAGGCGTCACTTGGATGTAATGAGTTAAAGTGACCTATCATATTATTAGTAAAACTGTCAAATTATGTTAACTTGCTGCAAAATAAAAATGTCATCAATAGAACAAATATATATATATATATATAGCATGTTAAGTATTTTCCCTCATATGACTAAAACAATATTAACAAATAATGGGGCTACAGGTACACCTATTGCAATGCCTTTCCCCTGGTATTAGTACCAGTCAAAAATGAGATCTATATAGATTCATAATGTACTGATATCGCTATTAGTTAAATATGCAACACCTAGCAATTCTCTAAAAGCACTGAGCCTTGAATCAAAAGATAAAACTGAATATAACGCAGTAATATCAGCAGCAACAAGAAACAAGCTGTCGTTAGAATCTACCTAATTTGTCTTAAAAATCCCAAATGTTCTTGATGTGTACTGGGCTTGTTGGACTAAACTGTATTTTCCTATCCACAAAAACTTCCAGTGGCTCTGTCTTTAGTCAGTCTTCGTTTGTAATAGGTTGAAAGTGACTTAAGTAGTTCAGATAGTACGTTTGATTCTTTTAAATCCATATTCAAAAAAAGGAAACTGTTCCCCTGTTATTGTGCCCTTGTTTTTCAGGACAAGCAAGACAAAATCAATGCATTTATAAGTTTCATTCATATAATAACCATCAGGATTTAACAGCTCTCTCATTCTGTTCAAATCAGTTCCAGCATCTATAACAACAGACCCCCACCTTAGTTTTACTTAATAACGTTAATACTTTTATCAGCACTCAGTTTCCTCACTGTATTTTTCTCATCTTTAGAAAACGTTATAAAATTTTATTCTGAATGGACTGTTTACGCCCACTTTATTTCCAACCCACACACTTTTTTCTACAGTGCTAACAACTAAACTAAAAGTGGGTTGAATGTGCTGGTGACGTTCAAAATGTTGTCAGGTATTTCCTTAGATAAGTATTAAAACATGAATTGTAAATTCAGTTTTCACTTGAACAATTTGAGTTCACTTAATGTTTTTGGAAGATTTGTTCTACCTGAGGGAATTAAAGTTATGCCTTTAGAGTTGAAATCAACTTAAGTTGCACACAATGAATGAATTCGCTTCACATACTCATGCTGATTCTGACATCTTTCTCATTTGCTGCAAGCTCCCCCACCTACCCCTTCTTCCTCTTTCTCTCTGTTAATGTTTTCCTCTGTTTAAGCTTATTAGCTGTATAACCTCTCCTGTGATTTTAATTGGTTGTTGATTTATTATGAACTCTCTCTATTTTCTGAAAAAGTTACAGTTACCTGCTGGCAATGTGGTGTCTAAAAATATTAAGAATATCCATTAATAGTCAACCTGCTCTATCAAATAAGGCAATAGGTTCCTTTACTGGAGACTGCATGTTTTCATTCACAAAAGAACTTATAAAAAAAAGTCATTTAAGCATCATGTTCTATAGGTTTAAAAGCACACCTTAATTGATTGTAATTCATTGTAAAAAGGTATTATTTCTTTTGCTAATGTGGAATATTCCATGTCAAAAATAGTACAGTACTAGCAAAGAAATCAAATAATTTGCAATCATGAATATGCAAACAGTGAGACTTTAAGAATGCATTATAGAGGCATAGCATTGTGTTTTCATATTTAAAAATGTTCACATTTTTGTGAGTGACAGTGAGGATGTGGCTGCTAAGAAATATATGTATTTACTTCTTTAGAAAAAAGGAGCTGGATTGGAAAATGTTTTTGAATGCTGAGGTTCATCCTAGTGAAATGCTTTGATGTCAGTTAAATCCTTTTGAGTTTAAATGCAGAGAAAATGAAACACAATTGGTAGCATCAACATTTCATTTAAATGTTCCTTTTGGCTCCTTTTATCATGTGATTAGCATATTTAAGTGTGTGAGTTAGGTCAAATAAATGACAAAAATGCTCAGCAGCAACTCATTTCTTGTGTTCCAGCTTGATGTGTTTCTTGTTCTCAGGTGTTCAGACTTCCTAATGATAAATGATAAAAAAAACTGCATCCCGTGTTAAGTTTTAGCATTTTTACCCTACATCAAATCTGTTACATTCATTGAACCTTAAAACTAGCAACACTTTTGAACATGAATGAAAACAAGTTTAAATAACTCTCCTCTTGGTTCGAATACTCCAGAAGAAACATTACCATGTTTTATATATAAACTTAAAACAGCACACCACTGAATACACCAGATGAATGCAGCCTGTCACCCAGTTTAAAAAGCACTTAGAAGTAAAATCATGTTGGAGGTTGCAGGAGCAAAACAGGTCCAAAAAATGAAGAATATCTCAAGACAAACTATGTAAAAAGAATGAGTATTTATTTAAAGATTAGCGCTTTCACTGTTAACACAGCTTCTTCAGATCTAAGTTAAAATAAATAAAAACTTAAAATGGTTCTTTTATATGATCACCTCTAGTGGTCAAACAAATAATTACAATGAAGAAAACATAAACTGATTCTTTTGTATGATCGCCTCTAGTGGTCAAACAAGTAATTACAATAAGGATACATATAATGAATAAATAACAAGTTGGATATACATCATAAAATCACAAATCAAATAGATGTTAAATGCTCAAACAATGCCTGTCCTGAAAATACAGAAAATCCCAGTCAACTACATTTCTAAATGAAATGACATGAAAAATATATACAACCTACATAAGAAATATCATGAATAAAAGTGAGTGTTGAAGGGGGGGGGGGGGAGAAAAAAGCTAAATTCTCTAGTGGTCAGACAAGTGATTACAATGAAAAGAACATAAACTGGTTCTATTGTATGATCACCTCTAGTGGTCAAACAAGTAAATACAATAAGAATGCATGTAATGAATAACCAGTTGAATATACAAAATATATGTCCTGAAATCACAAAACAAATGAATATTAAATGCTCAAACAATGCCTATCCTAAGGATACAAAAAATCCTAGTCAACTACATTTCATTTATGACACTTCTCACATAGGTTCGTTATTTTTCATGTCATTCCATTTGAAATTTAGTTGACTAGGAATATTTGTATCCTTAGGATAGGCATTGTTTGAGCATTTAATATTCATTTGATTTGTGATTTCAGGGCATATATTTTGTATATTCAACTGGTTATTCATTACATGCATTCTTATTGTATTTACTTGTTTGACCACTAGAGGTGATCATACAAAAGAACCAGTTTATGTTCTTTTCATTGTAATCACTTGTCTGACCACTAGAGAATTTAGCCCCCCCCTTTCAACACTCACTTTTATTCATGATATTTCTTATGTAGGTTGTATATATTTTTCATGTCATTTCATTTGGAAATGTAGTTGACTGGGATTTTCTGTATTTTCAGGACAGGCATTGTTTGAGCATTTAACATCTATTTGATTTGTGATTTTATGATGTATATCCAACTTGTTATTCATTCATTATATGTATCCTCATTGTAATTACTTGTTTGACCACTAGAGGTGATCATACAAAAGAATCAGTTTATGTTTTCTTCATTGTAATTATTTGTTTGACCACTAGAGGTGATCATATAAAAGAACCATTTTAAGTTTTTATTTATTTTAACTTAGATCTGAAGAAGCTGTGTTAACAGTGAAAGCACTCATCTTTAAATAAATACTCATTCTTTTTACATAGTTTGTCTTGAGATATTCTTCATTTTTTGGACCTGTTTTGCTCCTGCAACCTCCAACTTGATTTTACTTCTAAATGTTTAATATATAACTTGGTATTAAATTCCCAGTATTTCTCCATTATTTGACTATTATTTATCTTTCTTAAAATAAGTGAATATTTTCCCACATTAGAAAACAACATAGAGAACTATCTAAGAAGTTCTGCCTTTTATGAAGTTCATGCATCGCCAATTTGTGCTACTCCGTAATGCCTTCTTCACTCCACACAGATTAGTTGTTATGGGTTAAACTGACTTACCAGTGTGCAGTTTATAATGTTTGATATACTGATGATGTCTTCTGCACATTTAGTCAAATAAATCTCTTTATCTAATCTGATTATTATTATTGGAAAAAAAAACTTTTTAAAATAATAATAAAATACTGAACAATAATTTGAATGGTATATAATTTTGGTGGGTACCTGTCCAACAACATGCATTCACACAAAAGACAATTACCTTTCTCTTGAATTAAATTATCTGTAGTTAAATATGGGATTAAAATATATGTCATATCATGTGATACTTACAGTATGACATTCCTTTATAATATCTTCATTTTCTTCATGGAGATCCTCACAGAACTGTCTTCAGTTCACTGTTTTTAATTTCTCCAAATTTTTTGGGTTTCTAATATGATGACAGGAATGGTCCCAATTCCTAAGTCAAAGTATGACTAATGTTCATGAAATTAGTATTGTTTCAATTTTTGATGTCAGCCTGTAGTGCTCTTTGGAGCACCCGCATTGTGCCCAGTAATGACTCCTTCTGCAATTCGTATGGGGTTATATGGATTGGTAACATATCTAAATACAATTGTAGATTATTTTTTATAAGAACCGTTGGCCCTACTACTATTGGATTTCACTCTTTTTTTAATTTCTCCAAGTCTTTTGGGTTTCTAAAACCATGACGGGAATGGACCCCATTCCTAAGTCAAAGTAAGATTAATGTTCATGAAATTAGTATTGTTTCAATCTTTGATGTCAGCCTGAAGTGCTCTTTGCAACACCCTCAATGTGCCCAGTAATGACACCTTCTGCAATTTGTATGGAGTTACATGTACTGGCAACATATCTATATATGGTTGTATACTCTTTTTTTATTAGACTTGTTCATCCTACTACTATTGGAACCTATAAAGTTTCTTTGTTGTTTTCTAAGATAAACACAAGTGAACATAAAAGTTTCTTTAGCTATGTGATCAAAGTCTTGGTAATGAATGCTTGTGATGTAATCCCTTATCACGTCTCCACAGTGAAACTTGGACTTTCTGTGCCATCTATTTTATATTGTCAGTATACTTGCATTTTGTACTTATTGCTTTATTTATTTACTTATTTGTTTATTTAACATTTATTTACCGGGAAAGGCTAACTTGGAATGAGCCAATTTTCAATGGAGGCCTGGGATGAAATGCTCCAGACATATGTCTTTGTAACATTTGAGGAAATGAGAGCACCTGGAGAAAACCCACACGAATGCAGGGAGGACATACAGACTCCGCACAGAAGTCACTCCAGCTGAGAACTGAACTGGAGAACTTCTTGCTGTGAGGTGACAATATTAACAGCTGCACTACTGTGCCTGTGCTTTAAATATTATGTGTCATTTTTGAGACAACTTGTGACTTTGAAATGGATGCATAGATTGCTGATAGCAATGATGGCTGATGTGTATATCACCATGTGTGTTTTATTATAGCGAACTGCTAATGCGCTTTCTTTTTTTGTTGATTTTTTTTTATGTCCCTAATTTTCTCCTGCAGCCTGGTTTTGAATTTTCTATTAGTCTTACCTTTTTATACCTGACTGCATGAACATATCAGGTCATACAGTACATGATTTTTGTCACAAATATATTTCCCTTTAACAATAACTTTGTTTTATTAATATGCATACATTATTTTATAATATTAAAAAATATATATTAAAATAAATACAGCAAGTAGTACAGGGATTAGTACTCCTCCGGTTAGGAACATGGGAACAACAGTAGGCAAGTTATCACAAGGACCAAAAGTTGTCTAGCTATACTCACTTTTAAGTAGTCACACTTAAAAGTTAATTATGTTCATTCCCAAAATAAGCAGTGCTGTACATGATAATCCTTATGTAAATTTGTGCCTATCCATCCAATCATCAAGACCAGCCTTATAGGTAAACAAAGTGGTACTTTGCTTCACCCATAATTGTAAATTATTCTACAGGCTGGGAATGCACTGAGTTAGGAACCTATCCCTCTGGTAAGTCTTTTTTATATGTTGGTTTAAATTTAGGTAAAATAGGATTGGGTCTTTTATGGCTTGAAAAGTGAGGCATGGTTCACCTCGTAACAGTGTGTAAGCTACTGTGTATAAAGAGAGTTGTAGTAAATTACAAAACAAAACTCAGACTCATGAAGTCAGTCACCACAAGTACCAAATACTCCAAATGTAAATTTATTTAGCACTTTCGTCAAGGTATGTAACAGTTGACTTCTGCGGACTTTATTGGTTTGGGAGTATTATTGGCTGAGAATGTCATGTGTTTTTTAGTTACTTGTACTTAAAATGCAATGTTTCTGTGATTTTATATTCTGAAGAAGTCAACTGCTACATACCTTGACAGAAACCCTAATTTACATTTGGAATATTTGGTACTTGTGGTGACTGACTTTTTGAGTCTGGATTTTGTTTTGTATTGTTGATTCCTGGCTCTTAGTTTGTTTGAATTGTACTAAATTATTACAATAGTTGTCAGATTTAAGGCCTTTCATTTTTTTTAGTTAAAAATCATCAAGGCCTTTCAAGTTAAATGATATCCTTGGATTTGTATATAACAAAGGCAGAGTTTTATCTAATTATAGGTCTGATAAGGGAAGAGTGTAGATAACCTAATAAAATTTTAAAGATATTTCCTTGGAAATTAGCTGGGACAGATAGATGGATTTCCTGACTACAGCAGAAGCATAGTAATCAAATGACAGAGAGCTGCCCACAAAGGTGCATCAGTCTCATATGATCATGTCTGTTTGAAGAGGATTACCACTTATAACATATCAGGTAGGGACAGTTTTTTTCAGAACACTGCTATTCTTGATTATTTTTTTTTTTACAACTTTGCTCGAGACTGTTTTCAGTACACCAGGTATGTGCATATTCCAGTCCTTTTTGGAGCAGTTCAGTATCAATGGAGGAATGGATAACAAAGACCAAATTGCAGTCATTGCAAGCCTAGTCAATGACATTTCTGGAAAATTAGCTTAGGTGTCGCCAAAATGAATCCCAAATAAGAGGGGCCTTAGCAGTAACCCCTGTGGTACCCCACTAGTTATACTTTATATATTCAGTGAGTGTGCAAGAAACTTTTACATCATGGGATCTAGTAGATAGGCAGTTTTAAATCCAATGGACAATGTAGGCACTTACATTACATTTGTCTAACTTTTCAATAATGCCAGCATGGGATATTGTGTCAAACTTCTTGGCCAGATAAAGGCAAGTGGTGCACATGTAGTGATACCTGTCAATAGCCTCTTTGGCCTTCACAAAACCAATATGAGTTGAGTCTAGACCAACTAAGTTGTGTACATAACACAGTTCTGCCATGAAACGTTCCATGGATTTACATATAAAATTGATGAAGCTGATGGGTCATTGCTGACTGGGGCCACCCTTGTGTAAAGAAGTCACAGCGGTTGTTCCCCAAACATTGGGGACATATCATGCGGACAGGCAAAAGCTGAACAGTTTAAGTAAAGGTTGGGTACTACATGCTTGATACTCAATGCAGCCTGGTATCTGGTCCCAGATAAGCATTATTTTTTAGGCTTTTGATTTGAATTCTAAGACTTGTTCTAAGGTGATTTCAGGAGAAATTAAATTTTCAGGGATAGTGGATGCATCAATTTTGGTAAGTGGTTTAAAGTCATCACTAACTTTTCTGCCAATATATTGACTCTATCCTTAGGATTGGAATGTACGATATTATTAAGGATCAGTGCATTGTGTAATATTATTTTTTTAATTTCCAGGACTTCATCACAGCTATTTGTTTTTAATGTGTACTGCATATTCACCCATATTTCTACATGTAATATGAAACTGAAACAATAATTGGAGGGATATGTTTCAGAGTTTTATATTAGTGAATGTATTTCCAGCAGTTCGTAGTAACAGCCACTACTCCATATTTGGTGCCAAAGCAGATATTCAGCCAGATTCAATAAAGCCTACACAGTCTGTTTACACTGTGTGCATATCATGATGCACGCACAAACAGTAGGGCTCCATTTTGGATTCAATAAGTGGCTCAACATTGTGAGTAGAGCCATGCACCACTGTGCAAACAAGGTAAACACCATGGAATGCAAATTACTGCATAAGCAGCTGAATTGTATGCTACTCATCCAATCCAAGATGGAGGAGCTATTCAACAAGCTATAAAGCTATAAAAGCTATAAAGGCTGCTGTTGCTTTAATTTATGTGTATGTGCAACAGGGTGAAGTCTATGCTGTTGGTGTTGCTGCTGCTAATAGAGCAATGCCATGAAGGAGAAGAGTTTTCAGACCCCAGGTATCTTATCACAATCTACACAACGTGGAGAGACACACTATAGGAACTCTGCAAGCTCTGTCATCCTCAACTCAGAGCCAGGGCAAACTCCATCCCAGTAGACAAAGGTATGTGGAGCACTTACAACTCTAGCTACAGGTACCTTTCAGAGACAAACAGAGGACATGCTTGGGGTGTCAGGGGCATCAGCATCCAGGATCCTCCATCAGTTCATGAATACTATGGTACAACATACTAGGGACCACATATATTTTCCCAGCACTCCTGAGGATAGGGCCAGAAATATACAGGAGTTCCATCTGTAGCACACTACCCTGAAATACTGGGTGCCATAGATTACACACATGTAGAAATTAAGACACCACCTGGGGAACAGGAAAGACTCTGCATAAATAGAAATGGCTTCCAACCTGTTAATTGCCAAGTCATGTGTAATGCCAAGGGAATCATCTTGAACGTGTGTGCTGCAACCCAGGCAGTTACCATGACTCGTATATCTGGCACACCTCCCAAATTTATCAGATGTTCACTAGGGGGATACCCCACAGGGTCATTTACTGGGGGTTGCAGGTTATGTAATGGAACAGTGGCTGATGACACCCATCAGAAATGCACACACCTGCTGAAGACCTCCATAATGGGGCACACACTCAAACCAGAAATATCATAGAACATGTGTTTGGGCTGCTGAAGTCATGATTCCAGTGCCTAGATATATCATGGGGAGACCACAGTACATTCCATGGACATGTACTGAAATATTGACAGTATATGCCATGCTAACCAATGTCATCCTGAAAAAAACAGCTTCAGCAGGATCAACAAAGGAAGGGGCATACATCCCACCAGCAATGGCAAGGTCACCATAGCCACATGCAGGTGAGGAGTCAGAGGGGGAAACAGCAGCTGTTGTGGCTGTAGACAGATGTAGGTGTGCTAAATACACCCTCAAATTGGCTACGAGACAATGTATAGTGCACTCACTGGCCACCTAAGGATCTAAAACCTTCCTCCTACACACTTGCATATAGTAACATTGATGCCAGGCAGCTCTCACAACCTTTGCCTACCCATGTATTAGCTGTGTACTGCTTGCATCAGACAAAGTCAGCCCTGAACTAAAACTGTTGCAACTGCTGGATTTACAATGTAAATGTTGAAGCTGGAGTGTATTGTATAATAATATGAATGACTAACATATCATTGCCAGTTGTTACTTAGTA
This sequence comes from Protopterus annectens, assembly GCF_019279795.1. Taxonomy (NCBI): domain Eukaryota; kingdom Metazoa; phylum Chordata; order Ceratodontiformes; family Protopteridae; genus Protopterus; species Protopterus annectens. Next base: position 790,721,449 of record NC_056734.1, read on the forward strand.
GTGTAAGCAAGTAAAAGGTGGGAGATTTGTACAGAAATAACCTTTTTATGTTACAGCAGAGACTTATTTGACTTATATGTGTCCATTATTAAGTAGTAAGTTTCAGGCATCAAAGATTCATACAGATACCTCTCAAAAGTAGTGATGGTCACTGCATGCCCTCAATTTAGTGCCATATGTGTCTACTAGAAAATCATTAAACAGAGAAGTTAGAAAGCAATGGTACACATTTCAGTTTCAGACTTCACAATCCTCACAAGTTCATTAACAATAAAGATGAAAAATATTTGATGCTATCAACTGTCTAACTTTCTAAGACCAATATAAGTCAAACGTACAATTACCAATTCAACATCACTAATGCAGATAATATAAGCACTGTCAACTATGCACCCTGATCTTCAGACACAAAGTTTATGTATCCCTGAATAAAAAAGATAAAAAAACAGGGATATGGCACAGTTATCATCACTTGCACAGGGTGTTGTGTGAGGGGGCAAGAAGCCTGGGCTGACACAAAAGTTATTGAGTTTGTCTGAGTAAGAAAAAGAAGCAGGCAGACATTCGGATAAATCAACAAATGGCTGTGAAACAAAATGAGTTTTAAGCTTCATGGCTGAACCATGTAACTGTTGTGTGTGTATCTATATGGGTCCTCCAGGTGAAATTGGTGTATGTCTTCATGAACACAGCCACTTTCTTTGCTAGCTCTATTTCTTGGTATATCAGACAGGTGTGAGATGTGCATGATAGAGGTGGCAGTTCTTTATTGTTATACCTGACCAAGAGAACTGGCTCTGCCAGGAGTTGCACGCATGTCCACACCCACAGTCAGATAAACTGCAGCTACCTGAATATGACCAATATTTGCCTGATGAGCTCCTCTCTTAAGGACACCCAGGACCATAACCCCATGACCTGCCATGCATACGTCTCAATCACTTAGAGCAAGAAATCTGGACAAAGCCATAAATAAAAGTGGGACAAAGGCCCAAAAATAGGGGCAATGATTAAATATTGCTCTTACAAACTTAGAAAGTTGATAGAATAGCAGATTGTACACTAGCTTGAATTTTCTGAAGGCTATAAATTCTAAAACTCAAATGCCCCTCGTTATTTTCTAATTTCAATATAATGACTTGCCACTATTTTTACCGGAAAATCACAATTTTATCAAAAATAGTCAAAAATTATGAAGCAAAAATCTGGACATTCTACAAAAATCTGTACAGTTGAGGGGTAAGCTGCCATGTCTAGTTGTGGACAGTCCAACCACTAATGAAGCAGTGGAAGTACTGCCACTATGGGGGCATGATTGGACATGGCCCTGTTGGCTAAAGTAGATAATGTGGCTGACCTATGCCAAAGAGAATGTTGTCCCCCTCCCAGCAGATGTTCCATCACAGACACAGCTCATTCCAATGTGTCATTCATCCAATCCTTTGATTTGTCAATATAGTGGAGGCAGTCATGCATGTCTACCTGTGCCACATCTACAACCCTAAGCATTTCTCTGGAGGACATATGGCAATATGCTTGTGCTTCCATGATGGCCCTATACATACGTTAAGTGGCATGGGAAGAGACACCTGGATCAGGTAGAGGATGGACAGCAGGCTTCCTCTGAGCACCTGAAACAACTCTCCTACATGGCACCTCACCCACACTTTGACTACAGCCAGAGTCAGCAGGCACTGAAGCCACAGTAACCACACTTCCCTGATCGATTGTCTCACCCACCACCTGTCCAGTATCTGTGGGCTCAGTGGAATGGGTAGGCATAGGCCTACTTGCTGTATCCAATGGAATTTCACAGGATGACTGTATGTCAACCTCACTGTCAGATTCAACTTCTGCACCACCCAACTATGCCTCTATTTAGCCACCATCATCATCATCATGAGTCTGCTGATGCTCTGACATCAGGTGGTAGAAGTCCCATACTTCCACTGTCAGGATCACCTGCAATAATTAGTTCATAGATTAGTTCATAGATTAGTACTAGACTAACTGTCCTTGCAGACTAATAAGCAACAAACACAGGAATAATTAATACCTACACTACTATAATTCTATATATGCTAACAACATAACAGAGGTGCCACTATTAGACAGTACAGCAATACGTAAAACAGTCCTGACATCAACATCATGCACTAAAATATTTCTTTGAATTGCTCATCAGTACTGACATAAAACAGTTTGTCTTCCCCTATGCAGATGATGGTATGCTGGATGCCAGAAGATGGTCCTGTAAAGAGTTAAGCAAAAGGTAAGGGCAATATCATCAGAATTAACAATAATACATGAGGTAATACTTTTTGCCACTTCTATGTCCATTAACTATACTTTCAACAAGAACTTGGATAACAAGTCCAACTAAGCCCATGTGTAATTAATCAGAATGTGTTGTTAACTGTAGCAATCTTTAACACACACCCCAAAAAAAATCTTGTTGAACAACAATAATGTATTGATTTAAATAGTTTTACTTTACAACAGTATTTAACAATTGAGATACAAAAGCCTACCTGGAAGTTCCTCCTGGAAGATGCTTGCTTCCCCTAAAACAGTAGCAACAATGTCAAGAACATGCTGTTCTGCACTTTCCTGTGAGCTGTCTGGATCCCTAACAATGGAAAGGAACTCTTCATTTGCAGTTAGTGATGGCTATGTAGCAATCCATCGGTACCCACCCAATCATGGGCCACTGCAGCTGCTCCCCTCCATGCAGATGAGATCATGTCAGTGGCCCTATGGCACACCTACTTATATGTCCTGGTGTGGCTGCATTAACATCTGCAACTATCTGCTGCCAAATCTGCATTCTTCCTGACATATCTCCACATCCCTTCTCTATCATGAAGGCACCGTTTTGCCTAAAAGCTTCCACAATGACCTGGTTTTCGGGTTAGTGAATGGTAGTTTTGGGGGATTGAGACACCTGGGTACCATAGTCCTAGGTGTCCTAAAACACAAGAGAAGGATAATGCAAATAAGTATCACATAACTACAAAATAACTGTTCCCAGATAAAACAGAAAAGGTAGTATTTCAGTATTACCCACTGGGGAAACATAAAACACTCTAGACATTTGAAATATGAACAACAGGCTGGATGCAAAAACAAGAACAGTAACAATAGCAACATACCGTTGTTTGTCTCATAACAGAAGTGCAGATTTCCTCCCCCCACAAAAAAAACAGGCAAATGGCACATTTGCATATAGTACAAGTGTAGCCTTTGCTAATCAATATTGGAATATATATAATATATATATATATATATATATATATATATATATATATATATATATATATATATATATATTAAAAAGATTTTTCTTAATTACATTTCAGCACATAGAGTATATAACTGACAAAATGCAAGCATACCTTCTCAAGTTCAGTAATCTTCTGTGCAGATATATCCCAAAGTAATAGACTCTTTTCTGTGTTGTCCATGTAAACAAGCCTCCTCACCTTCAGTTTCCCTAGCTACACAGTTGCCATTTTATGCTGTTGATTCAGGGCTGTCGGCATAGTGAAGATGCAAATGAGGTGTGAACTCATTAGAACTGCTGAATCTATAATACTTGGCTCCATGTATTTGATGTAAACATAGTGCAGGCACTCCCGCAATGATTTTTTAATGGATTGCAACTGTGAATGATTACTGGTAGGGAGAATGACAACACAACAGAAGTGCAGACTGTAATACTTCCAACTGGTGTGTGAGGTTAGACTTATAAAGTGTTAGATGTAAGTGTGTCAGGGTTGGAAATGTAAGTAAGCAGTACACAATCTACAGGTTCTGTTCATTAACATCTGACCTCCCTTTCATTTGTTGGCAACTGCTGTTATATTATTACCATTTAATATCCTCACACATTGTAAGGACAATGAAATAGAATGGCTTACAGACTGCAGGTCTTAGATTGTTTGTCATATAAGAGAAAAATGAGCAACAAACATAAAGTGGTAAGACAGATCTGCATATTTGCAAGCAATACTCATAACTGGTTGTTTGATCACTCAGTGCACTACATCTAAAATTAATAAATGTACAAATAACTGTTATATGATTTCATATTAATGTAGATGATGTTGCAATTCACATATGCAGAATGATTTCAGAGGGATAAGGCACTCTTACTGTGTTCTGAAGGTTCATTGCAGTGAGAGTTCAAATCCAGAGTTATGTATAAATATTTCATGTGTACTAACATTTTGTACTGTGTATGTCATAGATTGCTTTTTGTCATTTCAACTACTTTTTTGGGGGGTGGCAGTGTTTGTGCAATGTGTAGTTTGGTGCAAACATGGGAAATGGAGAAAAAATGAATGTCAGGTTTGATTGTAATTATCTTGTTTGCACAAAGCATAGCAATGCACAAACTGGACTACTGGCCCACCAAGGAAGCAGACAGAACACCTCCATATAGGACATCTGTAAAGCAGCAAAGATCAAAAGCAATACATTGTTGCATTTTTTGTATTCCATCGCTCAACTGCACTTACCAGTGTTGAGCAGCATTTTGCAGCAGCTAGCAAGGTTCTTCAACACTTGTTGACAGGACTCAGACAGCCAATAACTGAAACAGGATACATGCCATTAATTCTGTTAGTTGAAGTGCAAACTTGTTAAATTTCATTGTACAGCGGTAAATACAGAGACCTTAAGAATGATTAGGAAATTAGGAACTGTCATGTAACTAGTCTTGTGGCAACAAATGTAAGGCTACAGTACATATAGTTCTGGGTTCTAGTACAGGTGCGCAACCTATTTTTATTGATGTGACAGTCCAGTTTATAGTAATGGACTGGAAAATAGACAAGCTTTATTTCAATATTCTTGTGGCAACAGATGTAAGTGTAGGACTGCCATACATATGGTCCTGGGCTCTAATACATGACATTTCATACATGTTTACTGTTGTTCCACCTCCCATTATATTCACTCTCACTTATAACACTTTTGATAGTGGAGCTGATATGAATTATATGTATGAAGGATAAGACACCATTATTACGTTTTTAGATGTATGACTAAGGGTATACTGTCTACTATATTTTTATAAGAATAATTCTGCTACCTGGACTTGCATGGCCTTCATAGTTACATAAGACCCATACACAACTGGATCTATATCCAATAACCTTGTTAGGTCACACACATACATGTGCAACAGCTCAAACTGTCACCTGTATTTATGCTTAATTCCTGACTATGTCTGAGCAGCATTTTTTCTGTAGCAAAGATGGCAAATCAACACTGTGGAAGAAAATGTTTTCTCCTTTATGCCTAGGTTTGAATCCCACAGTGTAAAAAATAATTTTCCTCAGTGTATAAAGGCAAAACCAATTGTGCCACATCATTACATTCATGCCCCCAGTGCATGTCTACACACTTAACTCACCTAACAGTCACCTTCTAATTTCCAAAATTTATTTCAAGGCTACATCAGTATACACCCCTCAAGCTAAGGCCAAGTTTCAGATTAACCTTCCAATTTTATGAATTGTTTTTTTCTCTGTTTGACATTGTTGCTCTCCACTTAACATCACACAAATGTAGTTGGCGTAATTGCTTGGGTTTGCACAGTACCAGTAAATGCCATAACTGGAACTGGTTGGGATAGCATCAGTTTTCATTGCTCTAGTTCTGCTGCTAGATATGGTTGGCATTAGTGGGGAAGGAATAAAACTCAAACCCCAAATGAATACAAAACACACAAAAAAATGAAGACTCTCAAAAGTAAAGTGCAAGAAAACTTTACTGGTGTCTCCTGGTACCTCGGCTAAAAAGCTTTCAAGGGATATGTTGTTACACCAACAGCACATTATTTATATTGAATCCCATGATTTTAACCAGTTACACACATTGCACAAACCCTTTACATTTAAAGTGACTTTGAACCTTTAAAAAAGCTTGTAAACTCTATGTTGTTACACCAACAGCACATTATTTATATTGAATCCCATGATGGTAACCAGTTACACACATTGCACAAACCCTTTTCATTTAAAGTGACTTCAAACCATTAAAAATGGTTGTAAACTATATGTTGCTACACCAACAGCACAGCTTTTTTCAGATTTTTAATGAACAGTTTTTTAATGTCCTTAGCTTCAAAAAAGCCAAGCCTTTCCCTTCTTTCTAAAATTTCTAATAAGCATGCATTAAACTCCACACTGGGATCCTGTTCCATTTTTATATAAACATCCCCATCATTTAACAATTCAAACGCCGTTTTATTCTTTTCTCTGGAAAAAATGACCCAATTCCGTCCTTTATCTGCCTGAGTGAAAACCAGGTTCTCATCATTACTTCATAATGTTTGCAATGTACCCCATTCCTCTTTAGTTAAATTGTACATTTTTTTTCTTTTTTTACAAAATTTTTATATTCACATTCAATTTCTTTATATAAAGTCTTTTCAAACACATTAATAGCAACAGTGTTCTTGGGAGGAACAAAAGGACTTTCATAAGGGACAGGCGGAACCATTAACGTTCCATATCCAGTAAGAAACACCCCCCCCCAATCACTGTTACTTCTATTATCCATCAATTCAGCCATATCCTTGCCATAAAATTCCTCAGACTCATCTAGTAAACACATCTCTACATTAACATCTGTAAACATGTTTTCATACACAGACAAGTTTAATAATGAATCATCAGAATCATAGTTGTCCATTTCCCCTGCAAGACTCCACTGTTGAAGCTCATTTACAATACTAACCTGAGGGTTTTCATTTAAAAAAAATAGCTAAATTCAGTTTTCTACAAAAGCATCCAACTTCAAGGAATATATCCGCTAGGCTGGGCTAATGAGTGGGTACACATTTTATACCCTTGTTTAACAAGCATTTAACATTATCAGTAATCTCAAACCTGGATAAATTAATGATGTCAAAATGTCCAAGTTCATCATGTTGTGTGGGCCCAACTCCTTCTGCCCAAAACTTGACTGGTTCAAAGTTCATATTAACATTTATCTTCTCCTTCTCCTGCTGTTCAGCCTGGTGCCTCAGTTCTTCCATTGCCACTTCTGGCCTCTCCCTCATGTTTGCTGGGGACTGTTCCATTGCTGGTTCTGTGTAACTTCATTGCTTTCTTCATTTAAATCCTCAAATGGGACACTTTTCCTGCTGCTGGAAGCCATTTCCCCCGATGAAATGGATGAGTCTCTGGATACACGAGCATTCTCATCAACCTGTTGCATAGCATTCCTGCCCCTTCTGGGCTTCCTCTGCCAAGAAAAGACTAAATTATTTTCATAGTCTTTAGAATCACGTTCAAGCTTATGCTTCTTTCTTGAAATTACCTTTCCTTCTATCTTAGATACTCGACCTCTGATGGTTTTCATCTTGTCAGCAAAACAGTCACTAGAAACACTTCTTAATAACTCCTCTTGCAGGCCCAAGATTTCTGCCTGCAGCTTCTTTTGTGCTCTATCATTACGTTTGACCAAAATCTATAACCATGCCATGGTGCAAGCAAGTGACGCCATCTTCCACTTCTCTAACAGGTCTGCTTCATCTTCGCAAATTCAAAGGCCGGAAGTTGATCAAACCTAAGACCATGAGGAGTTAATCTAGTTACCAGATATTTAACTAACAATTCTGGGTCATAAAACAAAGTCACTTCTTTTACCAACAACCTTTCTAGTCTCTCACACTCAGCAGATTGTACATTTGTACCACCAAGGGACCACAAATCATCCATTGCACACCTCTCTTCCCTCAATCTCCACATATCCAGCAACAAAACATGATCACCTTCCCCTCCTTGGCCAAAACCAGCTACTCCTGATGAGACTCCAATGGACATCATAAGTGCCCAGTCAAAACAAAGAATAAAACTTGAACCACAAATTAATACAAAATACACACAAAAATGAAGACTCTCAAAAGTAAAGTGCAAGAAAACTTTACTGGTGTCTCCTGGTACCTCGGCTAAAAAGCCTTCAAGGGATATGCTGTTACACCAACAGCACATTATTTATATTGAATCCCATGATGTTAACCAGTTACACACATTGCACAAACCCTTTTCATTTAAAGTGACTGCATTGTATCAAATTGAGTATGCATATCCCAACTATAAAAGCAAGTATGCATGCATTAGTCTAACACAAACTAATCGTAAAAGTCAAATAGATTGTAGTCAAAGGTTGTGGGTTCAAATACTATGATTTATAACTATACAAAACTGTAATTTCTTTAATAATATTTACTTTAAATTAAAAACTCTATACCAATGGCACAAATGCCCTGCTATAAACTCTAATTTGTACAATTGGAACATGCATACGTGCAATGTATGGACATTTTAAGGATTACTTTCAGCAATCTGTAGTGTAGTATGCATCTGTTAGGATGTATACTTAACTGTAATACTTCATATAAAAGAGTTGTATAATTGTGTTAATGCATTGGATGTCACATATGATGGTACTAATTTTATGTCTTTTTTCTCTCACCCAAACCCTTTTCTCTCTTTTTTATTTTCTATTATGTGTCATCAGAATGTCTCCATGTCATCCATCTGTACCACATCACTAAATGCACCACAGCACAGTGAGGTAGGCCAGCCCCACTGAATCAGCTTGCCCCTGTTCTACTGGCTACAGCACCGATGTCCAGCACATCCTGACAGCCAACTCGGCAGCACTACCTCTGCTGCCCCTGCTCTACCTGCACCTTCAGGTGGTACTGCCCCAGTAGCTGGTGCAGTGGTACTCTCTGGGAGCAGTGTCGGAGGTGGTGATTTCATCTCCCACTAGGAGATGCAAGAGTTGGTGTGTAGGGTCATGCACCACACCATTGGTGTACACCTTTGCCAGATGGCCCTTAGCATGAGAAGATGTCAAGCTGTCCAGCTGCCAGTGGAGTAAAGGAACAGTGATGACAGTCCATTGGAGGAGGACTCGATTCTCACTGACTCCAAGCTTGTTGGGCATGAGCCTGTGTTGTCTCATCCATCACCCCAATCATGGTGTCCCCAAAACTTTTGTATCCCTCACCATCCCTGTCTCTTGTTTGTCTTGTTTGTTTGCATTTACTTCCTTACCTGCCTAACTTACCTGACCAAGACATACCTTTTCCCCTTACCCAGCAGTCCCCTCTTACTGAATTAAAAAAAATGGGACCTATCCCAAAAAAAAAAAAAAAAAATCGTCCCATACATAGCTCACTATTTCACACATGTCTTCTTGACACACTTGATTTTGTCCAGTTGGCACTACAACATGATTATGTGGTTGTCACCACACTCTCTGGAGGTGACAGTCCAAATTTAGTTAATATTCTACACATGTGATCAGTTTTTACTGTTGAAGAAATGAATAGCTATGGTTCTTTCCTGCCTTCCTCCTGCACATTCCTGCATTGCTTTTCCTTTTTTCTTCTCCCCACTTGTCCCCCAATTTCACAACTTTACTATCCACCCTATTTTAACACCTATAATCTGGTCAAAAAATAGAATCACACACAACACACATAAGTAGCAGAAAAAACAATGTATCCCTTCAGTTTTTGGCCTATATGTTTACTAGGAGTTTGGCATCGCACAGCAATGACAAGTGATGGTGAGCAGCAGTACAATGCTGCTATTACTCTCACACACTGCTGCTTAACCCCGCTGTGCTATGCCAACACACAGCAACACATGTACAATAAAACACTTAATATTATTCCATTTCACTATTTAAAAGTCTTAGATACACATGTATTCAAAGCTAGTATCATCTGGGCTCAAAAAGAAATGTGTCAATGCATTTACCCTTGCTGCCATAGAGTCAGTTAAGCAGGAGGTGTGTTTCATAGGTTCATAGGTTGGTACTAGACTATCAGCCCTAGGGCGTATACAAGCCTAGCTATAATAATCCCCTGGCTATTTTTTCCCACACTATTTACTTCCCTGGACCCCTGTCTAGCAGGGCAACTGACGTGATCCCGGGGTGAATTTCCTTTCTCCCATCCAATCGTCAAGGTTCCTTTTGAAGAGGATCAAAGAGGCACTCTGCTTGACATGTATGGGCAATCTATTCCAGAATCTGGGGAGTCTCTGGTCAGGAACCTATCCCCCCAGCATGTTTTGTTTATTGTAATGACAAGGTTTAGATCCCTGGAGCATGTCCAGCAGCTCTGAGTTTGACATGGCCTTGTATGTTAAGCAGAGATCACCTCTGAGTAGACGATATGCGACAGAGTATAGCTGGAGTTGTTTAAGGCGGTCAGTGTAGGGCATCTGCTTTAGGCCTGTGATTCTTTTAGTGAGGTATTTCTGCGGCCTTTTCAGTTGTTGCAGATGTCTTGAGAGGTACATACCAAATGGGGAGTTGTATTCTATAATGGGTATAATGAGAGATGAGTACAGTGGGACAATGACCTCTTATTTTCTGGATGAAAAGCCCTTAGTGATGCGGTGTGCCACATAGAAGGATTTCCTGACTGTTGTGGTGATTTGGTTATCGAAGGTGAGACCACTGTCCACCTGTGTCCCTAAGTCTCTTATCACACTTTTGGTGTTTAGTGTACTGCCACCTATATGGTAATTCACGGGTACATGTTTTTTCCCAAAGGGGATAACTATACATTTCTTGGCACTGTGCTTGAGCCCATGGCTCTGGCACCAAGCATCTGTTTCTGTAAGGCCCTTTTGTAGAGTATCCACATTATTTGGGGATTCAATAATGGCTCCCAGTTTGCAGTCATCTGCAAACTTTGTTAGCCAGAGTCCCTTAGTGTTGGCCTGTACTTCAGAAAAGTAGATGCCAAACAAGAGCAGTCCCAGAACTGAACCCAGAGGTACTCCACTTTTCACTTGTCTGGAGCTGGATTTGGAGTCGGCTACTTTTACAGTGTGGGTTCTATCAGTAAGCCAGTTAGCAACCCATTGGGTGATGTAGGGATTAATGCCCAGCTTAGTAAGTTTATCTATGATTTCATAGTGGCAGATGGTGTCAAAGGCCTTGGCAAGGTCTAGATAGGCTGTGTGAACCACCTTACCCTTGTTCATTGTCTCACTGCTAACTCTCAGACTTTTAGCAATGCAGCTTGCATTTGCACACTGCTTAACTACGCGCAAACAGGGAAAGTATGTACATACACGTCTCTCATTTTTTTTTTACTCCTGCACTAGTTTCTTCCTCAGATCTGAGGCCCCCTGCACATACACAATTTCTCCTTCTAGCCACTAATCTAATAATGCCATATTATTTTCAAATGATTACCTATAACCTTAATTCCCTTACTGCATACCTCTTGGATTTATTATTGTTTTTCCTTTTACAACCTTATTATTACATTTTTGTATATAGCTATGTTTAATTCCATGGAGTACATTATTTTTTTTGTTATCCATTGTATTCGTGACATTGTTTTTCTCTGTATTATTGTAAACTTGTCTCTACTTGTATGTCTGTTTGGGGCTTTTCCCCTCAGGTCTCCACTGAAAAAAGGTAAATTCTTACCCAGCTGGACCAACCCAGTTAGCAAATGCAAAATAAATAAATAAAATAAATAAATGTGCATCTTGCATGCGCAAATACTTTGCCAACTCACCACACTATGCAAAAATATTTGTTATGTATTAGTGCTGTTCACTGTCCATTTCCTGTCTATGACATAAAATGACATGTGGAAACATAGCAAATTGTAGGTCCTATCTAACAATATGTCACATATTTACAATACAGCCATGTGCTGCCAGAGTACCTTTTTGGCTGGGCTTGTATAGGCCCCAGGGTCGTTAGCCTAGTACCTACCTATGAACCTATGAACCTATAATATAGTGGTAACACAAGCAATTACATCATGTTGATATTCACAAATGACATATAACTATTTACAAAATTCCAGATAGTTGTGTTGGCAGTATATCCTTCTGTCACACTTCTATATAAATCATATTAATATTCACAAATGACATATAATTATTTACAAAATTACAGATAGCTGGGCTGGCAGTATTTCCTTTTGTGACTTATGGCATGCACAGCAATCAATTAGCCTGTCATAGGAGCATCCCTCCTAACATCTCCAGCAGATGTTATGATGCCAGGACAATGTGACTGATTACTCTCATATATTAACAAAAATCAAAAGTCGACAAAGCAGCTGGACAAAAAATAAATAAAAAAAAATGCTCAAGGCTGGAAAATATGAAAACACAGACTAGTGTAACTTACACCTTATTCAACGCTTTCGTAAAAAACTTCTTCAGAACCAAAACAAATGTTACATCAAACATTCATTTAAATACTGCACACAATTAAAATCAATTAATTAATTGCATAGTGTAAAATCGTAATTAAAGAGCCCTTTGCAAAAAACAAACTCTTCATTCATCATTATGCACTATAGAATGGGTATAATTGAATACATTACAATAACAAACATTATAAAACATATGCTTCACGATCTTTTAAGAAACATTTAATATTGATGGCTTCATTTAACCCAGGAAAATGATCCGCCTGTAATTTAATTTGCCATCTAGTTTCTCTTTGAGCCAAAAAATTCCTGTAATCACCCCCCCTGTAATCAGGTTCACAGTGTTCCAGGATAGAAAACAAAAATTTTTTTAAACCAATACATTCAACACTATGCCAGTATTGTTAGACTTTTGCAGTCAGCCTGCAGTAGTAAAGAAAGTTTGAAGGATATATAAGAAATACATAATTGCAGAGATTCAGCAATCTCAGTGTAGGCTTCGCATGAAGCCTACACAGAGTTTCCATGTGTACGCAGTGATGCTTGTCAAGCAGCAGCATTCATTGCATATTCATGCCATGTATCATGTTTAAACATAAATAAGTGAGGTTTCGTGGCTGGCAATAGTGTTGCCATCAAGAAACCGTGTAAGAGAACATGCATAGCAATCCTGTTTAAGTCAGAGCACTGAAGGTCCATGGTTTTGCAATGAATGCCACAGTGAGCACCAGAGCTTAACAGATAATAGTTTTCATAGCTCTTAATCTCTTGGTGCAAGACTTCTGGGCAAAGGCCAATATAATGGGGTGGGGGGCAAATGACCCAGAAATAGGGACAGATCTGGCATATTTTCTCTTTAGAAATTTGCTAGGATAACAAGGGGTTTGTGTGAAGATACATTTTCTGAAGGATTTGAAATCTAAAACTCAAATGTATATAATTATTGAGTCAAAGCAGTCCTAACATCATCCCAGTGATATGGAAGAAAAACACAGTTTTGATAAGGAGCATACCAAAATGACATATAAGACAAAAACTGGACATTTATTGAAAAATCTGGATAGTTGACAAGTATGATAAGTACTAAGTAATGCTTCTGAATTCAGAAGTGATTTTAGCACCCATATTTACTTTTCATAATACTATTTTATAATGATTTTTTTTACAAAATAATTATTATAGTTTCAATTCTTATAGAAATCGAAAATCTGCAAACTTCCAAGATTTAATTTATGATAAACACAGATACGTTTCATGATCAGATTCATCTATTGTTCCTTTGGAAAGGGGCAAGTTAAATGTATGTCATACATATACAGTCTTGTTGTAAATGTAAAAATTATTTTTCCTTTTTCCTTTAAAGTGATATGTTGCCCCTCTTAAATGTTTGAATAGAAAATTTCATTACCAACAGCCAGAAATTGTCATAAAAAGGTCACAATACAACTGCTTTTGTCTTACTGGAAATAAAAGTGCAAGTGGAATATATATTAGAGAAAGTTAAATGATTGTCTTTAACTTATAATTTTACTGTAGAATGAAAGCTTTGTGAAGGCCCAGCATAATGTGTGCCAACAAAAATGTATTAATTTTTGGAGAGATACAAATGCAGTGTTCATCATAATCATAAATATGTTTTGTTATTATAACAGCAGTAGTAAAAGCAATGAATTTTCTATAAGTGTGATGTTTGCATGAACTTTATTGATCAGGCAGTAAAAAAAATGAGAATTGTGAATATCCTTGCAAAAATTCAAGGTTCATAAGTTCATAGATGTTTACTAGGCTAATAATCACAGGGGCCTTTTAAAGCCTATTCATACATCACAAATCTCTGACAAGTTCTAGTACCCTTGATAAGAATAAGCAGGGTCTTGGAAGAAAACATTTATAAGCAGGGGACTGGAAAATTAACAATTTACAAGATACCCATGTCCATTAGAGACCTAGATGCCAAACTAGGGATGAATTTCCTGTTTCCCATCCAGTTGTCCAAGTTATGCTTGAATTGGGTTGGGGAAAATCTCAGCTTCACATGGCTAGATAACCTGTTCCAGAGAAGGGGTAGTCTCTGGAATACCTGTCTATCTAGCAGATCCTATTTATATACAAAGAAAGTGCACCACCTACGGAAAAGGTTGAATCTCCAAGTAAACTTGCGAAAATCACCAAGTCAATCCAAGCAAATAAAAGCCAAAGACACTTTAATAAACGAAGCGCTTTTCGTCAACTGGATCAGTAGACTTCCTCAGAAGTTTAAAAACAGAGTCTAATCAATCAACATATATAACACTGTGTTGCAAACAATTATTCAAATGAATAAAAAGTGAAGTGTTACTAATCAACTCTTAAAGTAACAAACTATAAAATCAAACATCAGGAGCATGTTAAATGTCAGACAACAGGAACATGTTAAGAATAATGGGGACAAAAATTTAAACAATGAACCCTGTAAAATTGTATACTGATAAAAAAATTGTAGTAAAATACGGATTTTAACCATACATTAAATTTGAAAGTTAACTATCTTACTGAATAAGTGGGCTGTGTTGTTTCATACTCACTTTAATAACAAACAGTAAGACTTAGTTTAGTGCAACATTTACCTTCTTAAGCTTCTCAACTTTAATATACAACTAATTGAACATTGGTCATTAAGACCAGGAAATACATAAGAATTCAGTTTAATTTGCCAAAAGAGCTCTCTTTCTTCAAGTAACAGATGGGGAGGGGCTCCTTGAAAGCTATCAGTAATTTGGTCTATAATTATAAACTTGAAGTTATGATCATTAAATATAGAAATGTGCTTTGCTAGCGCATTCTCTAATTTGTTCCTCCTAATAGCGTAAAGATGTTCATAAATTCTGTCCTGGAGTCTACGTTCGGTCTTTCCCACGTAGAACCCTGGGCATTGTTGACACATAGCTAAATACACTACCATACGAGAATTACAGTTTGTCCTATGTCTCAAAGTAAAAGTTTTTCCGTTAATGTTAAACTTGTTGGTTTCAGAAATACTACTGCACCTGTTACAATTTTGACATTTGAATGTACCAGGAGTCTTAACAAATCTAACTGGGGATTTTTCTAATAGATTTTTTAAGTTTCTTCCCCTCCTAAATGTAATTTCCGGTCTAGTCCCCAATTTATTGTACAAAAATGAGTTGGATTTAAAAATGTCCCAATTCTTTTTAATGATGTCAACTATAATATAACTATCCATATTGAAAGTTAAAATAAGTCTAGGGTGACTCTCTTCCTTAGAACTAATATGGTCTGGTGACCCATAGTCTGATACATTAAGGGGGACACTCACATTTCGTTCTTCACTAATCTGTGAAGGTGCGTGTCGTATGCTCACTATGGGTTTAAATAACCCTAGACGTCTTTTCTGAGCTACTTCTGCTATAAGTGTTGAGATTGAACAAAATTAAAAAACTACAACGCGATTGTACTGCTTATGAAAATGGAACTGCATATCCATCACCCTCTATTTCTCAAACATGGCAAAACCCTGTATTAGGGGATCATTGCCAAGCAAGGGATTTGGCAAGTGACGACATTCCAGTTAACACTAATAGATCTAATGTGAGGTATCAGAATGCTCCTAGAATGTCTTATTCCGAAGCTACAACTGGAAATGCACCTGCTGTGAGAAGAAGTGAACGTTTGCAGAACCGGAATAAAAACAATACCCTAAATGGTCAACAGTCACAACCTTACCAACAGAACCAGGTTTTTCACGAGGGACTACGGCAGGGGGCTATACCCAAACAAAAGAACAGTGTTTTTTACAACAGAATGAGAGGTCCAAAACAGAGGTGAACTGTTTAGTGTCACAACCTGACAGTTTGGTGGTTGAACTTTTACCCAATACTCCACGTCCATTGATTAATAACTCACTGACCCGAATTGAACAATCTTTTATGGTCAATGAAGAATGTGGTCAACATAAAACGAATGTGGTTTTCAAAGAGCCACTAGTTCAAGTTGAGTTAGGTACAGAATGTGATGTTGTTAACACCCATCATTTGGACAATATTGATATGAATGTACCATTGTCCCATGATAGTACTGTTATTGTGGATGTAGATTTATTAGCAAGTAAAGAACCTATGGTTGAAACAACTAAACCCATTATAAAGGTGAACGACACTGGTGACTTTAAAATTTACAATTTTTCGTCAGTGTCTATTCCCAATGAGTTGATTGAACTACTTGCTAAGGGTTATACTTATGTTCCTAAAAATAACTTGGATTTGGTTAAAACAACTTTAGATATTAAACTGTTTTCCCGGAAATTAAATTTTAACCTAATGTTAGGTGGATATGAGGCAAACAGTATTAAATCTAATCCATTTCGAGTTGCTAGTACATTTAACCCACCACTACATCCACTGATTCAACTTTTTGAAACAATGTGCGAACTTGATTTACGACATAACATTAAACATGTTATGAATTCTGATGTTAACAGTAACGAGTGTGACCTGATAGAATTTGTCCGTCTTCACAATCTGCGTGTTTGTAAACCAGATAAAGGGGGAGGGGCAGTTATTTTTGATCAGGAGGATTACCTCAGCAGGATGTGTGATTTAGTCAACAATGCTGCGTACCAGGCTAGTTCAAGATCTGAGACTAATAGGGCTTACTCATTAATTAAGAGTAGTATTGAGGACATGTTTATTGAGGGGAGGGTACAAGAGGAGCAATATCACTATATGTTAACCTCATACCCAAGATACCCCAGGCTATTTGGTATACCCAAAATCCATAAGGATATTTCTCACCCCCCCATGCGCCCTCTTGTGGATAGTCGTGGATCACCCACATATACTTGTGCGAAGGTAGTTGATTCTATCCTTAAAAAGTACCTTGTTGACGAAGAACACATCTGCAAGGATTCTTGGTCCTTCTTAGCCAAGATTAACACTCTGGACTTTGGCATCGACTGGAATTTTTTGACGGTCGATGTCAAGGATCTGTACACTTGTATTCCACACTCTATAGCAACTGATTGGGTAGCCGCTATGCTCAAAAACAAAAACGCTTCTACTAATGAAATCTCCTTAGTGATTGAACTTTTGGAAATAATTTTATACAACAACTTTTTCACTTTGGGAGATAATTTCTATTTGCAAAAAGTGGGGGTAGCAATGGGCTCCCCTTGTGGAGCCAGTGTGGCGAATACAGTGATGGCATTTTGGGAAAAAGAATATGTGTTTAACAACAACTTATTGAAGGAGAAAATTCGCTTTTACACAAGATATTTGGACGATATATTTATACTTCTTGAAGGGGATGAGACAGTTGGTCATACTATAGTAGATATATTTAACTCCTCTACTGAATTTTTGGAATTTACTTCCACTTTTAGTACTAGTGCTGTGGCCTACTTAGATATCTGGTTGGAGAAGAAAGTAGAGTTAAGAGCATATATTTCTACCATTCACAGAAAAGTGACGTATTCCAATTCCCTCTTACACTTCACAAGTTGTCACCCTAATTTTCAGAAGAAATCAGTAATTAAGGGACAACTTGTGAGAGCAGCCCGAATAGTAAGCCTGGACGCGGATTTTGAAGACGAGTGTAAACATCTCAAATCCATGTTTTCCTGTAGGGGGTATCCCCTTGTACTTCTGGAAACACTTATAGCAGAAGTAGCTCAGAAAAGACGTCTAGGGTTATTTAATCCCATAGTGAGCATACGACACGCACCTTCACAGATTAGTGAAGAACTAAATGTGAGTGTCCCCCTTAATGTATCAGACTATGGGTCACCAGACCATATTAGTTCTAAGGAAGAGAGTCACCCTAGACTTATTTTAACTTTCAATATGGATAGTTATATTATAGTTGACATCATTAAAAAGAATTGGGACATTTTTAAATCCAACTCATTTTTGTACAATAAATTGGGGACTAGACCGGAAATTACATTTAGGAGGGGAAGAAACTTAAAAAATCTATTAGAAAAATCCCCAGTTAGATTTGTTAAGACTCCTGGTACATTCAAATGTCAAAATTGTAACAGGTGCAGTAGTATTTCTGAAACCAACAAGTTTAACATTAACGGAAAAACTTTTACTTTGAGACATAGGACAAACTGTAATTCTCGTATGGTAGTGTATTTAGCTATGTGTCAACAATGCCCAGGGTTCTACGTGGGAAAGACCGAACGTAGACTCCAGGACAGAATTTATGAACATCTTTACGCTATTAGGAGGAACAAATTAGAGAATGCGCTAGCAAAGCACATTTCTATATTTAATGATCATAACTTCAAGTTTATAATTATAGACCAAATTACTGATAGCTTTCAAGGAGCCCCTCCCCATCTGTTACTTGAAGAAAGAGAGCTCTTTTTGCAAATTAAACTGAATTCTTATGTATTTCCTGGTCTTAATGACCAATGTTCAATTAGTTGTATATTAAAGTTGAGAAGCTTAAGAAGGTAAATGTTGCACTAAACTAAGTCTTACTGTTTGTTATTAAAGTGAGTATGAAACAACACAGCCCACTTATTCAGTAAGATAGTTAACTTTCAAATTTAATGTATGGTTAAAATCCGTATTTTACTACAATTTTTTTATCAGTATACAATTTTACAGGGTTCATTGTTTAAATTTTTGTCCCCATTATTCTTAACATGTTCCTGTTGTCTGACATTTAACATGCTCCTGATGTTTGATTTTATAGTTTGTTACTTTAAGAGTTGATTAGTAACACTTCACTTTTTATTCATTTGAATAATTGTTTGCAACACAGTGTTATATATGTTGATTGATTAGACTCTGTTTTTAAACTTCTGAGGAAGTCTACTGATCCAGTAGACGAAAAGTGCTTCATTTATTAAAGTGTCTTTGGCTTTTATTTGCTTGGATTGACTTGGTGATTTTCACAAGTTTACTTGGAGATTCAACCTTTTCCGTAGGTGGTGCACTTTCTTTGTATTTTCCTAGTTACTTGTGTTATTTGAGTAGGAGATCCTATTTACATCACAGGCAATGTTTAAACCTTTAGAACAGGTAATTCTGGTGTTGTTTGTTTAGTATATATACAGAATGTCAATCAGAGTGGGGTCTGACAATGCCTTGTATGCAAAAAAACTAATGTCCAAGAACAAGAGTGAACTGGTTCAGCAGAGGAAGAAATCTGTCTCTAGCTTAAACATACAAATTAAAAATCTTGTCAAGTCCTCCAAAGCTAATCACAAAGCAACAATAGCCTCCCTAGCTAAGGATAGTCAAAAGGAATTATTAAACTACATTCAGAATTTAAAAGGGAATAACCAGCTATGTGCCGAACTGGTTGTTGATGGCACCACTCATACTCCACCAGAGATAATAGCTAACCTGCTGGTTGACAGATTTAGAGAAAACTTCAACTCCCTGTCCCCTCCAGTCATCTCCCAAAGTATACCTGCCACCATTCCTCAGCCTATTATCTAACAGAGCAGGTCATTTCAGCACTCTTCAAGGCCAAAAACATGGCATTAATGGGACCAGCCAGCAACTTGGGTTGCCTTTTAAACAACTTAAAACATGACCTAGCAGATCCACGTGCATCCCTGTTTAACCACAGCCTAAGAACTGGATATTTTCCTGTGGAATGGAGGACAGCATCAGCAATCCTTCTGCACAATGGGGATGATCAACCGACTTTGGGAATTATAGCCCCATAAGCCTTACTAGCCTCATCTGCAGGGCTATAGAAAGAATCATTATGAACCATATTAACAAGAACATATGTAATCTCCAAACTCTGGACCCAACCCAGTTCAGATTCGCTAAAGGTAGATCATGTCTATTAAACATGGGTGGATTCTCAGAGAAAGTCACCAAGGCCTTGGTTGAGTGAAAGACAGTGCATACCACCTTTCTTTACTTAGCCAAGGCATTTGACACAATCTCCCACTCAGGTATTATAGAAAAAAATGTCCCAATTGGGAATTAATCACTCCATTACCAGATGGGTAATCAACTGACTCACTGTCAGGACACATACTGTCAAAGTGGGTGACTTCACCTCTAGCAAAAGACCAATCACCAGTGGTGTAAGTACCGCAGGGTTCTGTGCTGGGCCCCTTACTGTTTGGAATTTATTTCTCAGAAGTCCAAGCAAACTTGGATGACCTGTGGCTGACCAAGTTCACTGACGACTGCAAATTGGTAGCAATCACTGAGTCCCCAAATTGTGTTAATTTTACTTACTTACTTATTTATTTATTTATTTATTTATTTATTTATTTATTTATTAATTTATTGAAATTTGCTGACCGGGAAAGTCCACTGGGCCCAACGACCCATTTTCAGGGGAGAAAACCTCCATACAGTCACAGAATTTTTACATAACATCAGCTTAAATTTGAAAGTCAAGAAAGTTTTTACATAATACTAATTGAAGCAGATGTACAAAGACAAATACATATTATAGAGGTATACAATACAATAAAATAAACCCAGTGTGTTAAATCTTTAGTAATTCTGTTTGTATATTCTCATAAGTAAGAATACTGTTTAATCAATTATGTTTATTCAGTCACAGAAATAAAGAAAGTAAGAGAGATTGGATACAAAGACAGATAGTGTAAATTGCAACTATATTAAGTTAGTCAAAGTAATTACAGTATATAGTGGACAAAACACTCAAGGTGATTTAATCATAATGGTTGCAAGAACAGACAAGGTTATTGAGATAGTGTTCTTTTAGTGCAAATGTAAATGTTTTTAAAGGGTCTAGTTAGGTAATAGAGAGGGAGCGCATTCCAAAGTTTGGCAACTGAATAGGAATAGACACATTGCCCAGCTCTTTTGTTGGGTTTAGTTATAGTTAGGAGATGTTTGTTAGAGGACCTAAGATGCCGAGTAGGGGTGTGTGTATTATAGTTTGAAGGGATGAGCAGTAGTTTGGATTATTTAGTAGTTTGTGGGTGAGAGTAAGTTAGAAGTAATTAGGTAGTGAGATAACTCAAACCGGTTTATAGGTTTAATGGCCAGGCAATGATGTGTGCGAGTTGTCATGTTGGAGACTTAGCTATTTTATAGTAGCATGACTGCAGTTTGTTCAGGAGAGATGTGTGTAGGTTAGTGAAGATGGGGCTACCATATAGGAGGGAGGGAAAAAGTATCCCTGGATTCAGTAAACTCCATGCAGGAATAATGCTATTTCTGCATGGAGTGGTTTGTGTCCATGTAGCCACAGCAGCGCACCTTGCATATTCATTGAGGCGCACTACTGCTAAGGTTAAATAGGTATGAACCATGAATGAGTGCAGGGGGTATGTTTAAGTAGTGCATGGACTATGAACATGCCCCCTGCAAATGTGGCATAATATTAGAGAATTTCTCTAATATTCAGTATCTGTGGACAATGAAATGAAATAAATGATTATTTCTGTGTCCACGGACACTGAAATACATAGGGGAGCAGGAAAGCAATGCAGAGGGTGTGTGACAGTTCTTTGACATACTCCCTGCATTGTAAAAATGCCATATGACACCTCACAACCTGTTAAAGCAGGAAATGTGGACAAAGGCACACATAATGAGAGGACAAAGCCACAAAAAAGGGACAGTTCTTAAATATTGCCCTCAAAAACTTAGAAAGTTGATAGAAAACAGGATATGCATTAACATGACTTTCCGAAGGATAGAAGTCTGAAAGTCAAATGTATGCCATTATTTCCTGACTGCAGTCCTCAATGACTTGTCAGAAAACCATAATACTCACTATATAACATCATAATATAATAATATATTAAATTCTTTTTTTTTACATGCTAAGGAATGTTTAAGTGTAGCTAAGGAATAGCTAAGAGGGTGTGCGCATTATGGCCCTCTGCTTAGCATTGCTTAAACATCCCATAGGAGATAAATAAAAATATACAGCTGGAACTCCTAAACTAAGATAGTGTAGTGGTTAGAGTCCTGGCTTTCCATGCAGACATTTGCAGTTTGAGTACCAAAACAGACAAGTTATTTTTATATAGGAAAGCAGTGTTAAAATTATTTTTTTCAACTTAAATTATGTAGTAACTGTTTTTTTTTTTGTCAACCAGGGTAGTGTAGCTGGTGTAAAATGGAAGTGTGAGTGCATATAACATGTGAAATCACCCATGTATACACAAGTGTCCCATACAGTATATTCACACTCCTTGCTAATGTAATGAAAGCATATAGAGGGATGTCATTTAAAGTAAATCACATACACTTACTAAATTAAGTCATTACTCTGATATTTTTTTAAATAAAAAGTGAGCAATGGTCAGCAACACTTAGCTATGCTTACCAGGTTTAAGCATCGCTCAGACGTGATTGCTAAGCAGCAGATAGCTCAGCTAAGTGGATTTGTGCACTTTTAAGCAGTGCTCAGCAATTACCCCTTTAAACACTGTTCAACTCAGCTTAGCAGACTTGTGCTCTGCTAAGCTGTGCTCAGAATTTTTGAAATGGTCCAATGATGGTAAAGGGTGGGAATATGGCTTATTTAGACCATGCAGATGGGAATACAGCCATAACATGTTTAGTTTATTCTCTGCAGGAACATGTCTGATGTTGGAGAGGGTGCAAGCTTTCAAGACACAGCGCTCAAGCATTCAGGAGTCCAGGGTCATGACTGAACTCCTTGTAAAACACATGATGAGAGACTGTTACAGGGCAAGTAGCAGGGCTCACAATACAAATCAGAGGCCTGGGACCATCTCACACATGATCTCGCCAGTGCTACTGGCATCCCCCAGACTGGGTGAACAGATACAGCACCATTATGCTGACCTAAAGCAGAGGAAGGGGTGCTGTTGGCCCAGTGGATCCAAGATGCATGGGCACAGAATGCTCCAGTAGTGAGTAAGTATCACTATCAAGTAGTTTGTAGCAAATACTAGCCTGAAAATGTGATAGACAGGTATGCATAATGTTTTCAGCAGAGAGGGCTGTGAACATAGAAGCCCATGTCGACAGACTGCTGAGGCTGTGCCTACAGGCTGGTGATACAAATCTATTTTGCAGTATATTGTTTAAATAGCTAAAAAGGAGTACATTGCTTACTGCTAGTAGGTATACTTTTACTGTGTGAACTAAATAAATAAAAAAGTGTGACTGACTAATATTGATATGCAATAAAGATTCTTACAAAAAACTGTTGTGTTTATTCTGGTATGTTGCTGTAGACAGAATGTATA
This sequence comes from Protopterus annectens, assembly GCF_019279795.1. Taxonomy (NCBI): domain Eukaryota; kingdom Metazoa; phylum Chordata; order Ceratodontiformes; family Protopteridae; genus Protopterus; species Protopterus annectens. The sequence goes on from NC_056734.1 coordinate 790,744,857, forward strand.
CAGGTTCTTCACAGCAAATGTGACTTTTACAGCATACATTAACTGGGGTTCTTCTGTGAATCAGCTGTAAGAAAATCTGTAGATGGAGGAGCTGTAAAGCAAGATATAACTGAAATGTGAAATATATATTGCACTAAGCTCTGAACCCTGAATAGTATTGTGTAAAGTTTCAAAGTGTGTTCCATCCAGCATCACCTTGTGTTAACTTTTGTTTTCCAGATTGTAGTAATCCAAAGGATTAATGCACAGTAAAATAACTATATGTCATGCATGCATCACAGAATTACAAGTTCAGACTGTCTAAGAGACTATTAGGCAGAAACCAGTGAAACAAGGAACAGAAGTTCCCTAGTAGCTCAGTGTGATGAGAAATAGTTTAGTTGTTATTTTGCACACCCAGACAAGGTTTAAATCCAGGGAGTGTTACTACGATGTGTGCATATCTACACACAAGGAATCAGGAGTAAAGGTAAAAACAGTCAGGTAGTGTTAACAGATATTTTCTCCACAAGTTGCACACGTAAGGAAATGTTGGTAGTAGCTGTATGAAGGGTATACTAATAAACTGTGTACAACTGTTTAACTGTCCCACCACATGCCTGCAAATGACAGCAGGATAGGTACATACAACATGCACTCTTCCTGATATATGTCTGTCAACTGTCATGCTGTCATGGCTTGTGGTCACTGCTGCCAATAACCCTGGACACAGATAGGAAACCAGTTGAAGTATGCCAGTAGCACACTCACATAACAACACTTCAGAGTACCCCTTCTGTGCCAGATATGTAACCCTGACATGTACGAGACCCACTAGTCATGTACCCAGAGTTGTCACAGTTTGCCCCAAACCATTCCAGGCTGACAGTTTAATAGGTATGTTTGTGTTACAGAAGCTATGGGCCATAGGCAGATGTAAAGTGAGGGAAAACCCACAGACTATAGAGCAGTACTGTTGTGGAAAATAGAAACATAAACAGTTGCTAATGGACTTTTTGTCTCTCCCCCATCTGGATCAATACAATAATTCATATACTATGGGTATGTTTTACTCCAAACCTAATGTTGGGACTTGGGTTCTATTATTGTTCACGTATTTGATTGGTTGTATGTTAACATACCTTGTTCAAATACCTTTCTTGGTGGCCTGTTGCCATCAATGTTACTGGCATGCTGTTATAATGTATAATGTTATTCCATTTATGCATGTGTTAATTTTGCTATGCAACTGTTCCATATCTGTTTTATGAGGTTAATTGGAACACCCATGCATGCTGTTATAACTAATCTGGAAATGTGCTCTTCATGACTAACTAACATATTTTTTAAAACCTCAACACCATAGCACATTTGGGAAGGCACATCCTTGCGGATCTGCATGCCCTGCCTCATCTGGCTGTGGCACCAGGCCCCAGCATGTTTGGGATCCAACCCGGTACTTCCTTGTCTGCTGGTCCTGCACCACCTTCGGGTGGAACCACCTCAGGGGATGGGGCCTGTCCACCCCCTCGGGGAGCGGGAGTGGACAAGAGCCTGTCACCTGCAGTCAGTTCCAGGGTTTGCTGCGCAGCACCATCCAAGCCGAGTTGGGTAGGCAGCTGCACCAGATTGAGGGCCACCTGGCACACCTCAAGGGGCATGCCACCCCTCCCGTCCAGCCCCCAGCACAGCCACCTTCAGGGCCATGAAGGAGCAATAGTGACTGCCACACAATCCCACTGTATCCATTTGGGGGCTCATGAGCTTCTGATTCCCAACCACCCTCCCCATCAAAGGTGTTTACCTCCTTCATGTGTCATATACCGCCCCTGTCTGCTGTCTTATCTGGCTTGTCTGTGTGCAAATGCAACCTATCCCACCCAACCTACCTCTCTGAACATACTTGCAATCTTTCCCCAACATCCCACTCTCACCTTAAAAAAAAAGGGCATCTGTCCCGCAAAAATAAACATTGCCCCATACATAGCTCTATATTTTGCCCCCATGTACAGTGAAAATAATCAGTCAACCCACAGCTTACTCTACAAATGCCAACACCCCTCCCCGTTTGGTGTGAGGCTGTAAATTCCAAATTCTACACATATAATTCACAGCTGTTGCTGCTGAAGAAATGTAGACCTATGGTCCTTTCCTACACCCATCCTGCACATTCCCTAGCTGTTTTTCATAATGTTCTATCCTCTGCTTGCCCTGATTTCACCACTTTCCTATCACCTAGCACAAGCATAAGTGGGAGTAAGTGGTGCTAAGCAAAGCTAAGATGGTTTATTTAACCATCTCTTAGCAATGCTTAGCACCTTGCAAAACCGTGCAGACCCACTTACAACTGCTTAAAATTGCCTTAATCACTCTGTCTCCAACAGCCCTTGTTCTACCTGGCAACAAAATGATGAGCACTGCCAAGTCTTAAACCCAGGATGCTGTGCACTACAATCACAGCAAAGTACCACTACACCATTTGAGCTCTGGGAATCTGCAATGATTTTACAAACATATCATTCATTCTGGTCATTTAATGTTAAACGAAAAAAATTATGAACTTCTGAGTCTGGAACATAGGACCCTGTGAACAACAATCACAGCAGCTTACCTCTACACCATCTGAGCTACAAGAAATTGCAATGTTTTTGCAAATATATCATGCTAAGGGGGAAGTATATATCCGTAGTACTGTTATAGACATATATATATGTGTATATACATACCAATATATAGATAACTCTCTCTCTCTCTCTCTATATATATATATATATATATATATATATATATATATAGAGAGAGAGAGACAGATAACCAACCTCTTACTGCAACAATTCTGCAAAAAGCCTGACAAATGGGTGGGGATAAAGGGGAAACAGTAGTGCCATTTTTGAAATATGGCTATCATAAGCATAGAAGTCTGCTAGAGTGGCATGGTGTGCTTTAACATACAATGCCAGACAGATTCCAGGTCTGAAATACAAATGAATGTCAAAATTTACTGATGTCAATACTCACATCATCCCAGTGATTTCTTAGAAACCCACTACTGTTGTGGCCAACAGACAAAACATATGAGTCACTCGTCAAGATAGTATCTAGACATCTGCAAAGTGGAGAGGAATGACTGCAGTCATATAACAGAATGGAAAACCCATGACAGCCACCAACCATGTCACCCAGCAACTTCTGAACCACAGTAAGATCAACAAGACACTAACCCAAATCAGCTCTGGGCAATTACTCATGAATATCCAAATATATCATGCACTACAGGGATGGAACTGTAGGGAAAAGTAGATAGTGATGCATAAATGTCTACCCACAACCATTTGAATCAAAGTCACAGCAACATACCAGTATGCCAAATGAACTCTAGAGTAGAATAACTGTTTGAACAAACATATCCTGATTCCCAGTCACACAATATACTGACAGATACTCACCCAACTCACAGTGTACTGGGAATGCTGAGGTGTTACTGGAACTTTCTCAGTCTGCCCCAACAAACATACACACCTGATAGACAAACAGCAGCTGTAGCAGCATGTACAGTCAGATAAAAAAGGATATGTGACACTCACATCTGCCACTCTCCCTACCCAGCCAAACAAACATCTACACAAAACACTGCTACACAATCTTGTCAGTTAGTTCACAATCGCCAGACATACATAACTCTCATATATACAGATTTGCACAGAATGTCCAGAGTATGAGACCATATTCATGGCCACAGCTGCATATCACTTCCAGGAGTCTGCTAAGTCAATGGGATGATACCTTGAGTGCAGTCAATAAATAATGATATCACATACCTCTGACCCTCTTATTGCAAGAAATCTGGACAAGGTATGACATACTTGGAGAAAGGGGACTGGAAAGAGGGGCATATCTCACATAATGGTGTAACAAACTGAAACAGTTGACAGTGTCACAGGCTTTGCTGTAACATAACATCCCTGAAGGATATGATGTCTGAAACACCGATAGATGTCAACAGTTATTCTGACTACAATCCTCACATTATCCTACTGCTTCTACATAAACAGACGTTGTCTGAGGAACAGGCCAAACATAACAGGCAAACCCTTGGGCAGTCTGTGGACATCAGAACAGTTGAGAGGTATGTCAGAGACATATCACTGTCAGACGTCAAGTCACACAGAAAATGCTTGTCCAGATGAACCCTGTTAAACTAGCAACCCACTATGTTTATAACAGCACTACTGACTTACAATATGTACCCAGTTCTGGAGCTTTGTTCCCCATGTAGCTGGGCTGTCTCCACATGTCCTTTCCTGAGAGGTATTCCAACCTACTGTCTGTGAAGCTGTAGCCCCCACTCCTTCATAATGTCCTCTACACAGGCAAGAAAAAGGGGCAAGGCACACATGAAGGCCATAATTATAGCACTCGGTTGCTATGGCATTGGCAAATGGAAAGACAAGACAGCTGCGCTGGATGCAAGTAGCAAGTGGGAGACACCGATTGGTGCAGAGACCATCATCTGCTCATGAGCGGTACCCACAAAAGGCAAGCGGCTGCCTATGTAATACAGGTCTCAACCCATTTACACAAAGACAGACCGCGACTACACAAACCTAACCATTTACATTGTTGTGAGGAAACTCCTGAGCACTATAAGAGGTATGTCAATCATGTAAGCATGTAATGGAATGCAGAAGGGGGGATGCAATGATGTCAAACAGGACATTAAATGCTAGGCCACAAAAAGACCTGCTGGACTCACATGCTGCTGGCCATTACTGCTTGCCCTGTCTGCATTGACACGGAGCACATCTCTGGCCCCTGAGTCATGCCAGCAAAGGTCAGCTCATATATGACTACTAATGGAGTCTCTGTTGTCCATTACTGAGTGTGTTACTGGTAAGCCAGCTACCTGGGATGTTGTAATTATTCATATGTCACCTGTGAATGCTACTCTGATACATATGCTTGTATTACAAATATAAGAGATGTACATAGGGTATGTGCATACTACATGACAGGTGCAGATGTGTGTATTGAACTGTATGTGATATACTGAGCCCATACCTGACAACTGTTCAGAGTTTTGCAGACTGACCACATGTCTGCCTCATATTTGTAGTTAATGCCTCAGACAGCTGTGTATTGTCTGGCACATCGCTGGCAACCCATTAAAGACTGAAGTCATAACAAATTAGCATACATTTCATTGTCAGATGTCATATCCTGCAGAGTACATCTGTGAATGTGACACCGTCTTTGCTGGCAAATAAGTTTGTTTCAGCTTGATTCATAAAGTGACACTAATTACTGACCTTTGCCCACCACTGATGTGTGCCTTTGTGCAGATGTCTTGCTCTAACAGGAGCTAGGTGTCTTTCCATGACACCCATGTCAATGCAAGCGTACCTTTGTCCTGTAGGATGCTGATATTTGTGCAGTCACTGATACCTGCTTTCTAGTTGTGGAGAGCACACCAACCTTGCCAAGTCACTCATCCCATCATACATTTAGTCCCCAAATGGAGGCCTGTAAAACCACAGGAGGTGGAGTGTTGAACATTAGTGTACACATACACACCTCTAGGCTGGCCAAACAGTATGTCACACAGGTGACATCCCGAGTGCAGTTAACAGTTGACAAAACACCTACTCAACTCATAGCTAGCTACAGGCCTCCAACCATGACTAAGGACACCCACCCCACCTATTGGGACCTGCTGGAATCTGTCAGGCTTCAATCATCTACCCTGCTCCTGGGTGACTTCAAATACCCAACCATAGTGTGCCTGACCTATGCCACCTGAACATGAACTCACGTAGATTCCTTGTCTTTGTCAATGCCAATGCAGTGGATCAGTGCATCAACACTGCTAAGGCAGGTGGGAATCTCATGTATTTGGTCCTAATCAACATGAGTAGCCACTGTAGCACTCTTACAATGCCACCCCCCTTGGTAATATCTGACCAAATAGCTATCACTGTTCAGGTCACCATCTCCCCTGCTCCCGACCTCCCATTTCCAGTGCCAAACAGAATGAACTGTACACAAATGACTATAAATCCCCTCAGAGTAGGTAGAAGTAGCTGTACAGGCAATATCTCATTTGTTGGAACTAGCAACACTGCCCAGGCCCACACCACAATACTATGTGGGCACCCACATAACTGTATGGACTTAGCAGTACCTGACAGGACAACATCATCTCCCTCAAGGTAGGGTAAACACCTGTGGTGGACAGCAGCAATACACAAATACCATAATAGGTGGAAACAATTGCTAGATGGGCTATGAAGGAACAGGTGCCTCATTGGAAACAATGTCGTCTTGGTCTGTACATGCATATAAGGCCACAGGTGATGTACCCTAAGGCTGTCTTTGAGTGCAAATTGGACAAACCCACCAAGGCAACTCATTAGGCCTTCCACACATATGTCTGCAATTCCAGAGGAAACACGCAAATCTGCTCTGTAGTGGTGGTCAATAACACCACATGCACATATGGCATAGATATAGGCAGCTGGCTGCAGACAGGTGAAGTGTAAACACCACCCCCCAGTCCCTCCATTGGTACACATGTGCATGTACAGCACCTGCGCCCCTCCCCTCATTATCAGGAAGCAGGTCCATAATGCCGTCTCAAAGGCAACACACAGAGGTATCCATAGCTATGATATCATCCCTGGCTGCGTCTCACATGAACACAGGCATGAGATCTCAGATCCATTCCACACTGTAGTCAATCACAGCCTGAGCACAGGTGTCATCCTACCTACACAGACGACAGCAACTGTCATCCCTATACACAAAGGTGGAGCAATCCACCAACCCTGCCAATATGATGCACATCAGCCTAACTAGCCTGCTCTGCAAGGGCATTATGAACAGGAACATCGGCAACATCAAAATGCCTAGGCCCACACACCATAGTATTGTCAAAGGGAGATCAGGCCTGTGAAACCTGATTGACCTCTCTGCAGTGGTCAGCAAACATAGGGATGAGGGAAGATAATGAACAATGTCTACCTTTACCTAGCCCAATCCTCTCACACTAATCCCAGGTGGAGAGGATACATAAGCCTACACAGCTAGGCACCAACCTGTAGGTTACCAGATGGGTAGCTAACTGGCCCAATGATAGGAGCCACACAGTCAAATTAGTAGAAATCACCTATAATAGTAGATTTATCCATAATGGTGTGCCCCAAGTATCGGTCTAGGAGCCTCTACTGTTTGAGATATATGTATCTGTGGCACAGGGCAATAGCCTCGTTGGGGCTGTGAAGGTGCAGTCATGACTGCCTGCAGGTGAGGATGTCAGTCCCACCATATCCATATGGCTCTCATGGGCCTCTGATTCCCAATCACCCTCCCCGTCAAAGGTGTTTACCCCATGTGTCATACACTACCCCTGTCTGCTGTCATGTCTGTCTTGTCTGTCTTCATACCCAACCAACCTCCCCAGATGTACCTACAATTCTTCCTCAACATCCCACTCTCACCCAACAAAGAAAAAATGGCATCTGTCCCCAAAACAATCATCGCCCCTTGCATAGTTGTCCATTTCTCAGAGGTGTCCACTGGATGAATGTAATCTGGTCCAATTGGCTTGAGAACACATTTTTGTTTTCCTCACCTCTCTCTCTGGGGTTTTAATGTCCAAATTCATCTCCAAATTCTGTACAAATGCACAGCTGCTGCTGTATAAGAAATGGACAGCTATGGACCTTCCCTACACCCATCCTGCACATCCCTAGTTACCTTTCATATCATTTTTCTCTCTATATGCCCTTTTCTCACCCTTTCCTATAACTCCTTTTTCTTTTCTTTTAAAGGAATTAGCGTGGGTGTAAGTGGAAGTAAGTGGGAGTATGCAAGTCTGCACGATGCTAAGTGAAGCCAAATTGGATTAAGCATCTGTACAGTTAACCATATGTTGGCATCACTTAGTGTTGCGCAACCCCAAGGAAACACACTTAAAACTGCTTTAACTACTCTGTCCCCATCAGCCACTGTTCTGCATAGCAAGAAAATAATCAGCAGTGCCAAGTCTCAAACCTAGGACACTGACAATATACCACTACACCATTTGAGCTCTGAGAATTTTGGATTCTTTTTCAAACATATCATGCAGTAGAGTCATTCAACAGTAGGGAAAAGGCTCTGTGGAATCACTAAGCATATATAGACATATATGTATGGAGATACATATATATGAAAAATATATTAAAAAAAATATATATATATGTGTGTGTGTGTGTGTGTGTGTGTGTGTGTGTGTGTGTGTGTGTGTGTGTGTGTGTGTGTATGCTCATAACATGTAGTGCACTCATATCTCAGAACTATACCTCTCAACCTGTTAGTGTAAGGAATCTGGGCAAAGGCTATAAAAACAGGGGGACAATGGGCCACAACTAGGGACATATTTCAAATATTGCTTTTAGAAATGTAGAAAGTTGCTTAAATAACCGAGTTTGTTTCACCACATATGCTCTGAAGGATGTGAGGTCTTTAACAGGAATTATATCATCATTGATTGACAGATATTTTCAGATCATCAGAGTGATTTACCAGAGAAATTAGAATAACTTGCGGAACAGAGACAAAATATGAGCAATAAACTTGGATGTTCTGCAACAATCCAGCCAGTTGAGAGGTATGCTCTGAACCCTTTCGTGCAATGAATCTGGACCAAGCCTGACAAAGGAGGGGGGGGGGCATGAAACTAGGGACATATCTGAAATACTTGTCTAGATAAGCTGACATAGTTGCTACAGTAGCACCATCTGTTCTAACATATATTGACTGAAATAGCACAAGTCCAAGACTAAATTGCTTCTCATTAGTTAGTGCCTAAAATCCTCACATCATCCCACTGATTTGTCAGATATGCACAACACTTATGGGGACCAGATGAAAGATATGAGCCAGACAAATGGACATCCTACGAATATCTAGACATAACATGACATTAGGGAAAGTACACTGAGCTGCTTAACATGTCACCAAGCACTGCCAAAACTACAGTCAGACTGACACAACACTACCCCAACTCAGCTATGGGGAATTACACATGTATTTGCAAATATATCAGGCACTACAGGGATGTAACAGTAGTGAGCCTGCATGCCCAAAACCAATTTCACCACAATCACAGTGACATACTGGTAAGTCAAATGAACAATAGAGTATAATGACTGTGTGAACATAAATATGTTTGACACTTACACACTACCCCTACATATACTGCCCCAAGTCACAGTGTAGTTTGATTCCTGCAGTGGTATGGAACATGTCTCAGTCTGCCCCTACAAACATATACAGCTGACAGACCACCAGAAACTGGAGCAGCATGCACAGTCAGATAGAAAAGGAGCCATGACACTTAAAAGTACCCCCCTCCCTACACATCACAACAAACATTTACACACTACACTGCTACACAATACTGACAGTCTGTTAACAATTGCTACACATACACAGACCCCTCACAGAATGTCCAGGATCTGTCCTCATATATATGGCCTCTTCCTCATAACATGTCTGGCATTTTGCTACATCATTGGGATGATATCAGGAAGGAAGGCACTAACTAATGATATGCCATACCTATCAACCTCTTACTGCATGACATCTGGACAAAGCCTAACATGATTGGGGGACAGAGGCCCAAACACAGGGGCATAATTGAAATATTGCTGTTATAAACTTAGAAAGTTGCTGGTGTTACAGGGTTTCTTGTAACATATCTTAACTGAGGGATATGAAGTCAGAAACACAAATGGAAGTTAACATATACTGACTGCAATACCCAGGGTATGCTACTGATTTGGCAAGGACAGCAACTGTTGGAGGAACAGACCAAACATAAGAGTCAAACCTCTGGGCATTCTGTGGATAACCCTAAAGTTGAGAGTTATGTCAGCCGCATAGAACTGTCAGACTGAGATCCACACAGAATATCCATGTCCACACAAACTGTGTTAAACTAGCATAAATCCAAATTTATAACAACAATACTCACATTTTGTCCCAAGTCTGGGACCTTTTCCCCAATTTATTTGGGCTGTCTCCACATGTTTTGTTGTAAGAGGTATTTCCAACTACCCTCTGTGATTCTGTTGTTCACACACCTCCATGATATCCTCCTCACAGGCAAAGAAAATGGGAAATGCCCACATGAAGTACTTAATTATAAGAGTGGGTTGCCGTGGCATTGGTTATAGGAATAACAACACAGCTGTTCTGCATACAATTAGCAAGTGGGTACACCAACTGGTGCACAGGCCATCATCATCTGCCCATGAGAATTAGCTACAAAAGGAAAGCTGCTACCTATGCAAAAAAGGTCTATACCTGTACATGGGTAGACAGAGAGAGAGAGAGAGAGAGAGAGGGCGACACAGATACAGAAACGGAAACAGGAATTAGAATCCAAACCAACAATATTTGGGGAAAAAAGGTATGTCAAACAAGTAAGCATGTAATGGAATGCAGTACGGGGTATGCAATAATGGGATATAAGACGTTAAACAAATATGTCACAGCAAGACTTGTTGTACTGATATATTGCTGATCAGCACCTATGGCCATAGCATTTGGGTCTGTCTGCAGTGACATAGATCACAGTTCAGGCCCCTGAATCACCTCAGGAAGGAATGGCTCACATATGACTAGTACTGGAGTATCTGTTGAGCAATACTGACTGTGACACTGCTACGCCAGCAACTGGGATGTCATAGATATCCATATGTTACTTGTGAATACAACTATGATATACATGTTTGTCTCACAAATCTGAGAAACCTATTCAGGGTATTTGCATAGTAAACTACTGTTGCAGACATGTGTGTTGAACTGCACTTGATATACTGAACTCATACCATTCAACTGTCCAGTGTTATGCACACAGACCATATGTATGCCTCACATTTGTAGTCATTTATTCATAGAGTTGTGTTATGTCTGGCAAATCATTGGCAAATTTGAGAAAACATTAGAACATACTTGCATACATTATGAGTGTCGTGTATCCTCCAGGGTATTTCCGTGAATGCAAAGGCTACTGTGCTATCAAATGACTTAAGTGTGTTACAACAATATTAAGAAAGTGTCACTAATTTTAGGCTATTGCCCCCCATGTATGTGTGGCATCCTTCAGATGTTCTGCTCTAACAGGTTGAGAGGTATGGCAGCAGGAGTGTAAATACAGTGTGCCATACTGACATAGAACAGAAATGTATATCAGGTATTACATGTGCACATGTATGTATGAGTGGGTGTACCTGGGAGCCTCATAACAACAGACATGGGATGCAAAACATCAAGTAAATAAGCTCTACATATTGTACATGTGTGTAATCTTAGTTTCTGTGCACCCAACAGACAAATTTCTATAGCTACTGGTTGTTGCATTGCCCTGACACCGACATGAGTACTATACTAAGCGTAATTATCAAGTTGAAATTGGAGAGGTGTCCAACTGTGTTATGACCTCATGTCCATGCCTAATGCAAAGAGCTATATGAGCACCTACATAGCTGTATGGGCTCAACAGTTCCTGACTCCTAAAACCTGCCTCCACCAAGGTAGAGTAATCCCTTTTGCTGGACAGCAGCAATACACAAACTGCATAATAGGTCACTATATTGGCTGTACAGGGCCAAGTAGGAGCAGGCACCAACTTGGAAGCAAGTCATCTTTTGTCTGAACGAGCATATAAGGTCATAGATGAATTACTGTAAGACTAACTATGAGTACAAATTGGACACATCCACCAAGGCCAATCACAAGGCCATCTTCATATATGTCTTCAATCTCAGAGGCAACAACCCACTCTACTGTGTAATGCTGGTCAATCACATCACATACACACACACCATAGTTATAGCCAAACCGCTGCAGACAGATTAAGGGTAAACATCATCCTCCTGTCCCACCATCAGTATAGGTGGATATGCACAGCACCCACATCCCTCCCATCATCATCAGGGAGCAGGTGCATACTGCCTAATCAAAGTCAACAAAAGTAAGTCTCCATGGGACCTGATAACATTCCTGTCTGCATCCTACATGAATTCAGGCTTATGCTCTCAGCTCCATTTCACACTGTACACAAGCAAAACCTGAGCACCATTGACATCCCATCTGCAAGGAAGATGGCCACTGTCATCCCTCTACACAAAGGTGAATGATGAATGGTGGATTATGCAATGTACTGGACCTAACTTGGGAGAATATGACACATCGGGACCATGAGTGCAATGCAGGTTCATACTCTGCTGACAGATGACAGGGATATGATGTGACTGTAAGTGGTGGCTAATGATAGTCAATGTTGATGTGCAGGTTCTGTAAATAACTTTAACCAATGTATGAGGTCTTGTGACATGTTTCCCTGTTTATGTCTTCAAGGTGACATGCAGCGGCAAAGACAGCCAGCATATAATAAAACTGAAAATGCAGCCATCACGGATGCCACCATCCAGCACCATGCGGTGATGCTTGGCCATGGCCAACACAATCTGCAGGAGCGGACCACCCTGTTTGACAACCTTGTCCACAGAGTTAACAACTTGGGCCACCATGGATGCACATACAATCAGATCAGGCATCAGGCAACTGACCTGATACATCATACCTGGCAAAGGGCTGCTGCCATGGCCAGGGACAGTACCGCTACAGGTGGGGCCCTGCCACACAAGTGCCACTTATGGCAACAGAGGAGATCCTTGCCAACATTCAGATAGTCCTACACACCAGCCAAGCCGAGAAACACAAGTCATGGATGTGGGTGGCACACAGGCAACAGGCAAGGAGACTCCAGGTAAGGCCCCAGTGCACATCAATTGAACACTGTAGCAGTCATTCTTGATTCCGTAGAGTATCTAGATGCATATGTCAGGTCAAACTGCATTTGTGGGTGGGGTTTTCCAATGCACACAAGTGCGCATCTAAGGTAAAGGACATTAAATTGTGTACTATCAGAGCTTGCAGTATACATATGCAGAAAAGTAGCATTCGTCTTGTACCAATGCCACATGTGAGTCTGCTGGCAATACCGCCCCACCACAATTACATAGGTACCACTGGTCTGGACATTAGACAGCAGCCTGAAGCTGGTGAGTATTGGATTGTCCTGTTGTGGCTCACCAGTACCCCAGGCATGTTAAAGTCATGCATATTACCATGCACACAACTGTTACTCTCAGCCATATTGTGATATGTGCATGTTCACTTGTGGTAGGGTTAACTGCATTGCATCACAGTGGTCATCACAGGGGCTTATTTGCAGGAGATGCACCATATCTGCAGTAGACCTCACAACCTGTCATTGCAAGAAATCTGGACAAAGACTGACAAAATGGGGGGGGGGGGCAAAGGCCCAAAACTAGGGACATATTTAAAAAAATAGTCTTATTCAGTGCATATAAAAGGTGTACATACCCCTGTTAAAATACCAGGTATTTGTGATATACAAAAATGAGACCACTATAAAACATTCCAAACTCTTCCAACCTTCAATGTGACCTATAACTTGTACAATTCAATTGTAAAACAAACAGATCTGTTAGGGGAACAATTATAACAAAAATGTACAATAAGCTAGATGCATAAGTGTGCATGGTCTGAAGCTAATACGGTGTTGAAGCAGCTTTTGATATAATTACAGCATTACGTCGTCTTGGGTACACACCTGTCATCAATTATAGAGACTCTTTGATTAACACCAAATAATGGTCATCTGTCCTACTATGATTTTCCTGACATTTACCCAATTGCCTGCTACAGCAACAGACATGGTTTGCATAGAGGTTACAAAGCATCAAAGGTATGTCATTGTTAAAAGGTATCAGCCCAGAGAAGGGTACTAAAAGATTTCCACAGCATTGCATGTACCATGGAACACAGTGACAGCAGTCTTCAAAAGGTGTTGAAAAAATGGGGCATAAGTGACATTGCAAAGAAGTAGACATCCCTCCAAATGTGTTGAAAGACAAGACTCAGACTGGTCAGGGAGGCTGCCAGAAGACCTACAGCAACACTAAAAGAGTTGCAGAAATCTCTGGCAGGTACTGGTTGTGTACTACATGTGAGAACAATCTCCTGTATTCTCCACATGTCTGGCCTATGGGGTAGGATTGGAAGACGGAAACCTTTTCTCACAAAAAACAACATCCAGGTCTGGCTGAATTCTCAAGAACAATACATCAGGTCTCCCAACAGCATGTGGGAAAATGTGTTATGGTGTAATGAGACCAAGGTTGCACTGTTTGGCCACAATTCCCAAAGGTTTGTTTGGCGCAATAACAACACTGTGCATCACCAAAAGAACACAGATTCAGCAGAAATTGGCCAACAAAAAACGGACCCTTTCCAGTCAGACAGACCACAGAGGGGTAAATACAGATGCCCAAGGGGCAGAGGTCAGTCACAGGGCTCTTACAAACCTCGCCAATGGGGTTCTGCTACCCACACCCACAAACACACACTTGCCAGGATTGAGATTAGAACCCCTACCTATATAGTTGTTGATAATACAGTGCTATGCATTTACCACATGTGCCTCAGAGCTTATAGTGTGAAGATTGTCCCACAGTTCTTCTAAGGTGAACAACATCACCAGCCCTTGTAAAGTCTGGCAATGGGCAGTGTACTGGGAGAGTGAGGCCTCAAAATGATGTATCCTACAAATATACACACTTACTCACACACACACACACACACACACACACACACACACACACACACACACACACACACACACACACACACTTGCCATGACTCAGATTAGAACTCCTAGTTATGTAGGCATTGGTACTATAGTGTTATGCAGTTACCACATGCACCACAGAGCTTACAGGGTGAAGAGTGTCCCAAGGTACCTATATAGTGAATAACATTATCAGCCCTTGTAAGGTATATCAATGGTAGGTGTACTGAGTGAGAAGGGCCTCAAACTACTATCACCCACATATTTACACACTCACAAACACTTTTATACACACTAATGCACACACACACACACACACACACACACACACACACACACACACACACACACACACACACACACACACACACACACACAGACACACACACACACACACACGTTTGCCAGTACTGAGATCCATACATTCATAGGTTCATGGATGTGTACTAGGCAAATGACCATGAAGCCTTTACAAGCCTAGCCCATGTGAATACCCTGGCATCGTGCCACTTGACGATAGTCCCCAGTGTATCTAACAAGAATAGCCACCGGAGTGATCCCCGGGGTGGGATTTCTATTCCCTATCCACTCATCCAGATTTCTCTTGAAGAAGACCAGTGAAATGCCCTGCTTGACATGTATGCAAAGTCTATTCCATAGCATGGGCAGTCTCTGGGTTATGAGTCTGTCCCTCCAGCATGCTCTGTTGATTGCGGAAATGGGATTGAGGTCTCCGGGGCATATTGTGTGGATGGATTGGGTTCATTAGATGTAGCATTCTTGACAGAGCTGGGTCAGACATGGCTTTGTAAGTCAAGCAGAGATCACCTCTAAATAGCCAATATGAGACAGAGAATAGTTGGAGTTATTGGAGTCTGTCCATATAGGGCAAGTGTTTAAGGCCTAGGATCCTCTTTGTGAGGTACTTTTGCACCCTCTCCTGTTATTGCAGGTGCCCAGTGAGGTACATGCCAAATGGGCCATTGTACTTGATTGGCCTAATTAGGGGAGAGTAGAGGTAGACTGGATGCAACACCCATAGTAATGAGATGTGACACATAGAAGGACTTTCTGAACACAGTGGCACTGTGGTGGTCAACAGAGAGCTTGAGGTCAACCTGTGTTCCCAGTTCTCTTATAATGACTTTAGTGTTCAGTGGACTACCATCAATGTGTTAATTCAAGGGAACCATGGTGTCCCAAAGGGGATGGTGGCACATTTTCTGGCATTCAGCTAAAGTCCAAGTTTCTGACACCAGTCAAATGTCTCAGTGAGGCCTTTGCGCAAGATGTCATCACATGGGGAAGTAATAACAGCACCCACCTTTCAGTCATCTGCAAACACTGTTAGTCAGAGTCCCTTCATGTCAGGCTGGACTTCAGAATTGTAGATCCTGTACATGAGGGGACCCAGGAAAAAACCCTGTGGGACTCCACTCATGACTGGCATTGAGTGCGCTGCTTTCACACCATGGGTTGCATCTGTGAGCCAGTTTGCAAGCCACCTAGTGATGTAGGGGTTGATGCCTAGTTAACTGTGTTTGTCCATGATTCCTGAGTGGGGAATGGTATGCAAGGATTAGAAGGGCCACCTATCTTGTTATTTATTTCATACTGTTACATAGTTATTACACATGGCACAGAGCTTATAGGACTGCAGAGTGCCTACAGCTACCTCTACAGTGGATGACAACATCGGGCCTTGTAAAGTGGACACTGGGATGAGTACTGGGTGAGTGACAGCAAAAAATTGCAAAACCCACCCCAAATGGACATGGTTCACACACACACACACACACACACACACACACACGCACACACACACATGCACACACACACACACACACACACACACACACACACACACACACACACACACACACACACACACACACACAAGATTAGAACCCCTACCTCTCTAGTTACTGTTACAATAGTGTTATTCATTGAGTGCATATGCAATGGGTCTTATAGTTTGAAGGGTGTCCCAAGATACTTCTAAGGTGAGGAACATCACCAGCCCTTGCAAAGTATGCCAATGGTTGATGTATTTGGTGAGAAAGGCTATAAAATACTTTAACCTTTACATTTACACACACATATTTGCCAGAACTGAGATTAGAACCCCTGCCTAACTAGTTATTTGTACAATGATGTTACGCAATTATGAAATACATGACAGAGCTTGCAGGGCTGCGGGCTGCCCTAAGATACTTCTAAGGTAACTGACATCAGCAGGACTGCTAAAGTAGGGTAATGGCAAGTGGGAGAGAGCAGGCTCAAAATCTTTAACCTACAGATGCACACACACACTTTAACATTTGCCATGACTAAGATTAAAACCCCAACCTAACTAGTTATTTGTATTATAGTGTTACACAATTATCGCACAAGTCACAGAGCTTGCAGAGCTGTGAGCTACCCAAACGTACTTCTAAGGTGAGGAATATCACTGGCCCTTGTAAGGTATGACAATGGGTGATGTACTGGATGAGAGAGGCCACGAAATACTTTAATCTACACATATATACACATATTTATCAGAACTAAGATTAGAACCCCTGTCTAACTAGTTATTTGTACCATAGGGTTAGGCAATTATCGCACGTGTCACAGAGTTTATAGGGTTACAAGCTGCCCAAAGCTACTTTTAAGGTGAATGCCATCAGCAGGACTGCTACAGTAGGGCAATGGCAAGTGCACTGTGTGTGAACAGACTCAAAATCTTTAACCTACAGACACACACACACAAACACACTCACTTCTACATTTGCTAGGACTAAGATTAGAACCCCTACCTAAATAGTTATTTGTATTATAGCATTATTCAGTTATAACACATGCTATAGAGCTTACAGGACTGAAGCCCATCCAAAGGTACTTCTAACGTGGATGACATTAGCAGATCTTGTAAAGTAGGGTAAAGGGAAGTGTACTGGGTGTGAAGGGGGTCAAAATATTTAACTTACAAACACAGAAACACACACACACACACACACACACACACACACACACACACACACACACACACACACACACACACACACACACACACACACACACACACACACATCTTTGCCAGTACTGAGATTAGAACCCCTGCATAACTAGTTCTTTGTACTATTGTGTTATGCAATTATGACATGCACCACAGAGCTTACAGAGCTGTAGGTTGCCGATAGGTACTTCTAAGGTGACTGACATCAGCAGGACTGCTAAAGTAGGGCAATGGGAAGTGTACTGGGTGTGAACAGGCTCAAAATCTTTAACCTACAGTCACACACATTTACATTTGCCATGACTGAGATTAGAAACCGATTTTAAATAGTCATTTGTACTATAGTATTATGCAGTTATTGCACACACCACAGAGCTTATAGGGCAGAGGCCAGTCCAACAGTGCTTCTACTGTGAATGACGTCAGCAGATCTTGTGAAGTAGGGCAATGGGAAGTGTACTGGGTAGTAATGGACTAAAATATTTACCTCTACACACACACACACACACACACACACACACACACACACACACACACACACACACACACACAGGTAGGTGATGTAATATTCTAAACCCCATCTCAGTACCATCAGACAATGAATCTGGCACATGCCAGTGGTTACAACTGGTATGCAACAGTCTGCAGCAGGATATCATTCTATGTCATTCAGGTTATCCCTGTGTATGACTCACTCTCTGTGTGTGTCTCCCTGCGTGCCTCACTCTATCACTGTCTGTCCCTCTCTTTCCCATGTCTATGTGTGTGTATGCTTGACGTATTGTAATATGTTGCCCATATATAGATATATATGTGTGTGTGTATCACACACAACAGATGCAGCTATACTACATATGTGCCACCTTCAACTGGCTGTGGGTAATCCTGTCTGATGGGTGTGTGCAGAAACAGGTTTACATAGTTGTGTGTATGCAAAGACATTTGCACAATACAGAGATATATAGTCCGCTGTGGTTTCAGACATGGGCTTCACGTCTCTAAGTGTAGGAGCATGCTCAATATGACTTTCTATAAGTGTGGGAATCCATTCCAGGGATAGTTGTATTCAGTCCAGGGTGCTGTGTGCTACAGCCATACCTTGCATCCTGTTTGTGCAAGATATATGGAGATAGGGTGCCAATATGGGGAAACAATGGGCCAAACATAGGGGGTTTGTTTTAGCAGACAATTTCTGACATATGTAATGTTTGACACTGTACCGTATTGTGTCATTACCTATGGACAGATGTAATCTGATCATCACAGTTATTTACTAGAGAAATACAGCATGGATAATGCACAGACCTATCATAACCTGGTGTGGCCATACCTGTCAACTATACAGATTCTCGCAGATTATCCAGATTCATGCCAAATATATCTGGTTGGTTTCCCTTAACATTGTTCTTTTCTAGCACATTTGTTGCAAATCACTCAGGGCTGCAGTCAGGGAATACTAACAGAACATTAGAGTTTCAGACTTCACACCCTTCATGACATCCATGCTACAACACACCCCACTGTTATTCTATCAACTGTCTAACATTATGACAGCAATATTTCAAATGTGTACCTATAGTTGGGCCTTTATCCCACCACTATGCATGGCTTTGCCAGATTTCTTCTTCCGGTGTTATGTTGGTAGTATGGACCCCATGACATTCCCTACAAAGGCACTATGGGTGAGGCATAGGGCTTTGTCAGAGGCTTGTAGGCCATGTGAGACTGCTGCAGGCCATCTGTAGCAAGGCAGTGCATTCTGTCATTCATATGTTCCCAGGCTGCCAGGCAGTGGACACCCCCCCCGGGGTGACAATGGTAAGTGACAGAACGCACTGCTGTGCTACTAGGCACCATACCTCTCTATGTATGTGAGCCAGAGATCTGGACAAAGCCATGAGTAATTGGGTGACAAAGACCTAAATATATGGACATTGTATTGGCCTTACAGACCTGGAAGGGTGATACAATAACATATTTTGCTTTAGCATGCATTTTTCTATAGGCTATGAAGTCTGAGACACTACAATCCATCAATATTTTTTGACTTTAGACTTTCATGGTTTGCCATTGATTTGCCAGACAACTATTTCAGAATAAAGACACCACAGATATGATGCAGACCTGTGTACATTCTGCAAAAGGTCTGTACAGTTGTGAGGTATGGTAGGCACTGTATAGGTTACTCCAAGGTGTGTACTGTTCATACGTGTGGCCCCCTCTACATGACCTGTTCAGCTTCCTGGCAGTAATGGATATTGACATCTGGACAGTGTGTACAAATCCCACCATAGGTGTAGTGGACATGCAAAATAGTTGGCACTGCATTTCATGGAACATGGCCCTGTCTACCACAGCACTGTACCTATGCCACTAGGACACAACAGCCATATGAAGTTGCTGGCCACATCCTGACAGTATTCCCCACACATATGCATAGCTCATTGGCCCCTGCATTTTGTGGAAATGCAACATGTTATCATGTTGATTGGGACAGCCCTGGAAATATGTGCTGTCCTACTATTACCCTACAAACTTACATGTTAGTGCATTTCTATGTGAATATGGGTGTGGGGGGTACAACACTCAACAGTACACATTTGCACAGACTGTGCTGATATTGGCTTTATATTTTGGTTCTATTTAGCGTTGTATTGTGCCCTGTCTTGCAGAATAGAGGCATATCACTGGAGACCACAGGTTAGATTGTAATGCCATACAATTGAGTTTCAGACTTCTTACCCTTCAGAGTCTTACTGCAAATGCAAGGCCTGCTGTGATATCACTGTGTAAATCTGTAGGGGGGTATTCCATCATCACCATTTGTGTGCCTTTGCACAGACATTCCTTTATGATTTTCTACAGTTGACGTGCTGTGTGAGTCTGGGGGTGAGTATGGGATCCCCACAGTGACATCCATGTATCTGACATATACTGTAGTCGGATTTGTCACCTTAAATGATATTGCATAGTGTGCAGAGGCCAGTACTGTGTAGACATTTCCTGGTGTCCCACATAGCTGTCAGTTGTCTGCTGCCATCCCAGTAGGCCACCCCATTCCCTTGCATGCATGCAGCATTACCATAGATATGCTACCAAAACATAGTAATCTATTTATTTATTCTTAAGAAGACTGACTTAGCTTGTGCCTGCAGCAGTTGTAAGGATGGTGCTTGAGGGCAGCCTGTGGTGGATGCACATAGTACATTGCCTATACATGGTAAGTTACAAGTAATGTGATGTGCGTGACATCCATTTTACTGTGTGTGCAAGTCAGAGAGAGGTGTCAGTCCCTGGGTGCCTACAGTGTCAGTGTGTGTGCTATGTGTTGCCTCTTTGCCAAGGCCTGCGCATACTGGGCATGCCTCCATCTACCTACAGGAGCAGGCTCAGGTGCTTCTTCTGAGTCCCTTTGAGCCTGTTGGGACCTTGGCAATGGTAGGGACATGTGTGGCCCTTCCCAGTGCTGTTCCTGCTGCAGCTGTTTCCACAGGATCATATTGTGTAGCATGGCACATACTGTGAACATGTGTGCACATGTGGCTGGAGAGAATTGCAAGGCTTCACCAGATATGTCAAGGCACTGGAACTGTGACTTGAGCAACCCAAACACATGCTCTATTATGATCCTGGTTTGTGCGTGTGCCTCATTATACCATTCTTGTGTGTGTGTGTGTGTGTGTGTGTGTGTGTGTGTGTGTGTGTGTGTGTGTGTGTGTGTGTGTGTGTGTGTGTGTGTGTGTGCATGTGCATTTCTGATGGGTGTCATCATCCACGGCTCCAGTACCTAGCCAGCAACCACAAGCAGATGGCCGTATGGGATGTCCCCACTGGCAAATGCCTGGTACAGCTGTGAGTAATACCAGATGTGGGAGTCGTGATAGTTTCAAGGGCTGCCAGCACACACATTCATGATAATTCCCTGGGCATTGCACATGACCTGGCAGTTGATGGAGGGGAAGCCCTTGTGGATTATGTAGACCCTACCCTGTTCACCAGGTGGTGCTTTTATGTGGATGTGGATGCAGTCTATCGCATCCAGTACTTCTGGGTATTCTGCTACACAGTGGAATAGATGCATATTGCTAGTCCTCTCCTCACAGGTGTTGGGGAGGTAAATGTGCTCACTGGCATGTGGTAGGGTGGCATCCAGAAACTGGTGGAGTACCCCGGATGTGGATGCCTGTGAGACCCCCATGATGTCCCCAATTGGTCTTTGGAAATTAGCTGTAGCTAGTATTCTTAAGGCTACACATACATTGGTATCCACTGGGATGGGTTCCCGTCTGTTGGTTCTGGGTCTGAGTTGAGGCTGGAACATCTCAATGAATTGCTCAAGTATGTCTCTGTCCACCCTGTAGCGCTCTACTTTCTCCAGATCATGTAGCCCCTGGTAAGTTACCCTGGGTCTGAACACTCTTCTCCTCCTCCTCGGTCTATGGTGATTGTCAGCATTATCCTCCTAATCAACCTCAGCCTCTAGCACATACTGATGGATCAAAGTCATGACAGCCCCTAACATGCTTTCATTTAAAACTCCCCTGCATGTATACACCAATGTTGCAGAGTTTGTGGGAATAAACAGGTGTTTGCATAATTTATACTGTTGTGCTGCAGATGATGCCTATTTGATTGGATGACTATGATGCATTCCACTTACCAGCTATATTATTTGCACTTGATTTCTTGCATTCTGCTATTTCCTTTTTTTTCCCTTTTTTTCCCCTTCCTGTTTCCACCCCTTTTAAGCCCCAAGGCACACAGCACAAACCCGGTGCCGAAATGTAAACAGTACTGCTATTTCGAGGTTTTATTTTTATTTGTTTTTGTTTTAGATGTGGTGTGTGCTGCATAAACCTGTTTAGTTAAGGTAAACAATAAGAAATGGCCCTCCCCTGGACAGGAACATGCTTTTCATTTCATGGAATAAATCAATACAGCCTCAGACACACTGCCTTGCTTAGCTTTGCTTAGCTAAACTCAAATGTGAGCTGTGGAGCTCCAAATGTGCTTACACCAAGCATGATACACCCCCTTTTCATGTCTGATGCTCCTTCTGCTTACACCACTGCCTTATAGCACCTACATGGTTAGGTGCAGGTTGGCACTTTGCTTCTTTTTGTGATTCAGTAAATTTCCCTCATTAGCATACCGCACTGCCTTAGTCCCTAGTTACTGCACTACCCCAGAGCCTTTCCCCTTTTCAAACACTGTTCCCTGCTATTGTTTTGATTCTGCATGCCATAGACTATAATGGCAAAATGCAGATTTCACTTAAAATTGCCTTTTCACAGTTTTTTTTTATTTTTGGCACCATCCCATTGGCATGCCGCTGCCCTATGCTTAAACAGCTGAGATCGGCCAAAAAAAAAATTTTTTTTTTATTATTTTGCAATACTGCGGTGGTGGTGCTGCGGTAGCATTGTCACCTCACAGTAAGATGTTGTCCTGTTCGATTCTCAGCTAAAGTGTCTTCTGTGTGGAGACATGCATGAATGGGTGTACCTTCGTTGAAGGTTGTGTGTCAGGGCTGGCAACTCGGCACGTAAAAATCTACTGCCAATCATTAGCGGACTGGAGTTCTGCTGTGGTGACCCCTAACCAGTAAAAGCCGAAAGACACAACTACAACTTTTCCATACCAATCACCATATATTTGGCCATTAGCTTGCCTAAGGATTAGAATACATGCTTTAGTTTGAGCTGTAATGCCTCTGTTTTGATTTTTGCAGAAATGTATTTGGCTAGTAGCCAAATACATTTCTGCATGCTACACTATTCTGCCTGCCTGCTTACTGGATCACTAATTGACCTCATTTGCATGGTTTTCAACAGAAAATGAGGTAATTAGCATAATCCAGTCATGCCCATGGCTGAATAGTGTTGCCAGGCTCGTGCACGTCTCCAGGCATATCTACTGGATTGCTCGGTGGCCATATTCCATGCAGGAATTGCTACACTATTCCTGCATGGAGTTTCTGGCTTATTGAATCCTGGAGGTAGACTATTAGCTAGTTTCATCTTGGTAGACTTGACCAAATATAGTTTATCCTATAGAGTTTGCCAAGCTTAAAAGGGTCTTTTTGATTGAGTTATTATTCTCAAAGGATAGTTTGTCATTAATTGTGATGCCAAGTAGTTTAGCTGTTTTAACAATTTAAATTTCTGTATTGTTTTGAGAAAATATTTTAAAGTCTAGAGTTAGAGATTTGGTTCTGAAGAGCAGAAGTTTTGATTTTTTTTCTTTTTTTGGGGATTGACTATCAGTTGACCTTCGTTAAGCCAGGATTCGATGGAAGCAAATGAATTTTGTGTTAACTTTAGGAGATCTGAGATGTTGTTAGAGGACATAATTATTGTCAAATCATTTGGGTTTTGAATGAGTGTACTTTGCAGGGATGCTTTATGGAGATTATTAATAAATATGTTAAAAAGCAAGGGCCCGAGAATAGATCTGGATTTCTTGCTTTGCCATCTAACAGATTGTTTTCTATTGTATAGATAGTTATGGAAGCAGGTTAGAGTGTGTGGCAAGTAGTTTATGGTCTCAAGCTGTAAAAGTAGTTTCAAGTGGGACACTGTATCAAAAGCTTTTGATAGGTCTAGTAGGATCACAACAGACAGGGTAAATGCAGACAAATGACTCATGCCAAAGACATGGATTAAAGTTAAATGCAAAAATGTGCATTATTATTCCCTTTAGAAAAGCTGACATTGCTGCTATTTGCATTACAGACAGCACTCCCCTAAGTATAGACCCAGTGCTATGTGATCTGGGTATTCAGGCTAATAGCAATCTGAAATTTAATAACTATGTGTCCACAGTAGTAAGGAAATCCTTCAATGTGGCACATCTTATAAGAAAGGCATAACTTCTAGATCTAAAGATGTGTCCCACATCAGACAAGTAATTGAGTGCAATGCTCCCTTTGCATGTACCTCATAAGACACCTGTAACAATTGGAGAGATCACAAAGGTTTCTCACCAATACATGACAGGATATACAAAACAAGTCTTACACAGAAAGACTGAAAGCCCTGCCATTGTATTCTGTCTCTTACTGGTTGATAAGTGGTGACATCTGCCTGACATAAGGCAGTCTCTGACCCCAGCTCTGATGGAAATGCTACACATTTGTAAATCAAACTTCTGGAGTTACTCACTACAGGGATCTTAACCTGGCCTCTGACATGAACAGGTGATGTTAGAGAGACAGATACATCTCCCAGAGACGGCCACTTCTCTGGAACAAGCTTCCAGTTCGTGTGAAACAGAGCCCCTCCCTGACCCTCTTCAAATGCAACCTAGATCAATGGATGGGTGACCACAAATTCACTCCTGGTGTGTGCCCATATCCCTCCTGGACAGAAGATGTCAGTATTAAATACCATAGACCCTTACTTCCACAAACTTTACTCACCTAACCACTGACAATTGTGGCAACTCAGGATAAATATGGCTAGCCTTGTCAGGGCTCAAGGGCCGTTAGCCTAGTAACTTCCTATGAACCTATAGATCTCCTCTCTACAGCCTGCAGGAGACAAAATACAGGGATAGGGTCCTGAGGCAGTCTGCATAAGACATTTTACTTACACCCTGTATTCTTTTAACCAGGAACCTCTGAGGATATTCCAATTGCTGGATCTGCCTGGTCAGATACATACCATAAGGGGCATTGTACTGCATGATAGATCTGATAAATTCCTTATAAAGTGGAACAATGACTTCTTTGGACCTGCATGCCATTTGTTTATAAGTTGCACGACATAGAATGATTTTCTCACTATTGTAGACGTGATGGTGAAAGGCTAGATTACTGTCTATGTGTGTTCCCAAGGACTACTGAGTCAAATCTTAGGGGAATGTAGTCAGTATGATAGTTAACAGGGGTGGATGATTTCCCAAAGGATACTATTTTGCATTTCTTGGGATTTCATTTTAATCCATGGCTCCAACACTAGTTATTTGTCTGTGTCAGTCCCTCCTGGAGAACATTTATATCAGTTGGGGATTCAATGACAGCAATTAATTTGCAACCATCTGCAAATTTAGTTAGCTAGAGGCTATTCACATTTGCCTTGACTTCACAGAAGTAAATGCCAAAAAAGAAGTGGTCCCAGGACTGATCCCTGAGGGACTTCAATTGTGACCAACCTCTTTGTAGTGCTGAACTCCCAAATTCTAACTTCCTGGGTCCTGTCTGTGATCCAGCTGACTATCCACTGGGTCACATAAGGCTTTCTACCTAACCTCTGAAGTTTGTCAACAATGCCAGAGTAGGTTATTGTGTCAAATGCCTTGGCCAGGTAAAGGTAGGCATTATGAACAATTTTACCCTCATCCATTACCTTGGTAACCTTCTCAAAGAGGTCTATCAGGTTGAGTAGGCATGACCTGCCTTTGACAAAACCAAATTGGTTTGGGTCCAATGTCTGGAGGTATCCTATGTCAATATTGATCGTTTCCATGATAATTATTTCCATGGCTCTGCATGTGAGACTTATGGGTCTATAAATTTCAGGGTCGGTAGAGGGCCCTCTTTGTGCAGAGGAATGACTGTTGCGGTTCTGCATTCATGAGGCATGAAGCCAATTTGGAGGTTACAGTTAAATAGCAATTCTAGATGGTCTGATAAATCATGTTTCATGGTACTTAGATTGCATCCTGGGATATTGTCTGGGCCCATTGATGCGGTGTTTTGGCCTTAGACAGAACATTAAGGACCTATTCCCTAGTGATAGCATGGGGAATTATATCTGATGATATTTCCTGAGGGAAGATTGTGGGGGTGAAAGGGGTAAAGTTGGAGCTTAAATTTGTCTGCCAGTAGGTTTACTACATCGTTTGGCTCAGTATATGTGGCTCCATTAACAATGAGATCTGCACACAGCTGTGTATTGCCTTTGAGGTTGCAGACATAGCTAAAGAATGCCCTGTGGTTCTCCTTTGCCTGGAAGGCCAAATTTATCTCAAATTTGGCTTTAGTAGACTTTATTTGTCCTCATGTCATTTACACCCACATGGACTATGACTGAGTCATACTTGCACTTGTGGCCCAATGACCTGAGTGTGCGTGTAATATGGTGGACCCTGGTAGGCAACTGACCATGAATTTCCCCTTACCTAGCCTGGTGATAGGGACATCAGTGTGCCTCACAGTGGAGTCTCCAATGAGTAGAATGTTGGATTGTGGGGTGACTGCCTCATGGGCTTAGAAATAGAGACTCCATGAGATGTGGTTTTATGTGTTAATGTGGGTATTGTTTTGAAAGGGTGCATCAGGGCTGCTGAGGACATTTGTCATGTGTACTTCAGCTGTTTCTTTGTTTTTATTACTACATCATATGAAACACCCAATTTCCTGAAAAATCTACTGCAAAATCAAAGATGTTAAAGTACTTCAAAAGGGTATCAAAACTGGAAGCTACTAAAAGGATTCCTGCATAATTGCCTCATATCAAGTAGTTAATTTGCAAGCCAGCGGCTATACATGCTTAGGGAGTATGTTATAAAGCCATAATGTTACAAATGTGAAAAAAATAGCTGAATACATGAAAAGTAATATAAACAGAGAGGCTGTAACTTATATTTGCTCAATGGTATGCACTAAAAAGAGTATAATGTAATTATATGACTATCATGCATAACTTAAGCATAACCTTGACTGTTGCAAGTCTTTTCTCACACAATTTATCTATCTCTTTGCAGGACACCCTCATTTCCTCATGCCTCTTTTTCCTATGCTTTCCTGTGTATGTACCTGAACCACTATAATCTGTTCTCTTGGACCTTCTCTGCAACAAGTGTTACCTTGGCTTCTGCTCCGATGTCCTCATTTCTTCAGCTATCCCACAGTGCACATCCTACCACCAATCTCAAGCACTTCATCTCCATCATCTCTAGATTCCTCAACTGCTCTGCCTTCACTGTCCAGGTGTCTGTACCATACATTAGTACTAATCATTACCATACACCCACTGGAGTCTGCATGTCCTCCCTGTGGTCGCGTGGGTTTTCTCCGGGTGCTCCGGTTTCCTCCCACATCCCAAAGACATGCTGCAGGTGGATTGGACACTCTAAATTGGCCCTAGGTGTGTGTGTGAGTGTGCCTTCTGTGGAAGGTTGGGCGCCGGGCTGGCAACTCGACACTGTAAAACTCCACTGCCATTCAATGTGCGGACAAGGTGATCCGCTGTGGCGACCCCTAATCGGGAAAAAGCCGAAAGAAGAAGAAGAAGAAGAAGATTACTATACACCCACTCACACACATATACACTCATATATATACATATATAGATAGATAGATATAGGTATGTATGGAATCATTGCATCATATTTCATTGCAGCCCAGTCTGCTTTATTAAGATAGAGTCACTGATAATAAAATCAGCATACCTTAAGGACAGATGTTAACACTGGTCTCAAAGGCTCAAAAGAAGGGTAAGTCCTGCCCTTCATACTACAAATGTTCAATGAGACAGGTTGTTATGAATCAGCTTTGACAGTTCAAATCTTAGTTAAACCCAACATAACAAAACATGGACCCCAGTAATGCAGCTGATACTTTGAATCTTTTTAGTTAAAACAGTTTTATTTACGAAAATTAAAATGCACAGCTGACTCACCAAATGCATACTCATTCCAGTCTTTATAGGACAAACAACTGATCTTATTTAGAAACTGCTGATTCAGAGACAGCCCTATCATTGTGTTACAACATGAAGACATGCAACACCATGGCAGGCTGTCTACTCAGCCATGTAAATACTAATGAGGCACTTCGTGGAGAGGCATGTGCTTATTAGTCATCTGGTCTCCCCTCAGAACCACCTACAGTAAGGTGTTAACGCAGCTGAGCAATTCAGAAAGAGTGAAATTTGTATGCTACATGTACAGATCTGAAATCCTCATACCAGCCATCTATGTTGTAACCACATATTTATGACAGAGACATTCCCTCTAGGGTAACTTTTAACAACTGAGGCACTGGAACATTAGTGCCACATGTCCACATCATCAGCATAAAATTATGATTGCATTGCTAATTTTACTATACAGACAGAGTCTATAAAGCCAGAAAAGTCTACAACAATGGATACAACAGAAATGATCAAGGAATATTAACTTCTCTTATCCTTTTGTTTCTTAGGTGTTCCTGTTGAATGCTGAAAATTAAAGTAAGACTTCTAAAGCAAAGTAGTCACAGAAAATTAGACAGATAAAAGAAAAAGAATGAATGTGGAAATCAATCAATCACTGAGTCAGCAAGAACCATGTACGTTACTAGATATAACACTACAAAGCTTCTATGTTCCTGTAGTATATAGCATTTCCTGCACTGTAGGTTTCCTTTTCAGCCTTGCTGCTCTGTTAGTATACCTGTTTGGTTTAAAAGAATGGAGTCGAAGTAATATATTTCTGTTCAATTTGCTTCTAACCGATCTGCTTTACTTATTCACCCTTCCCTTGTTAGTTGCATACTATGTGAATCATGATGTTTGGTACTATGGAGAGTTTCTTTGCAAATTCACCAGGTATTACTTCCATGCCAACTTGTACACAAGTATCCTGTTCCTTGGTTGTGTGAGTCTGGATCGTTATCTTCTCATTGCCCACCCTGTGAAATCGGCGCAGGTTTTTAAGAAATGGCATGCTGCTGCAGTGTGTATATTGATATGGTTAATTTCAACATTGGAGCTGATGCCAATTTTTTTTCTTGTCTCAGTAAAACAAACAAATTCCACTGGAATATCTTGCCCAGATTATGCTAGTTCTGGAGATATAGAATCTACATTCAGATTTAGCATATCTATAACATTTACAGGATTTTTAATTCCTTATAGCATCATAGTGTGGCTATATATTCTTATTTTAAGGGTGCTAAAGAAAATGAAACATAGAAAGCAGAATGCTGACAAGGTTGGAAAACCACTCACTTTAATAGTATTTGCACTATCACTTTTCTCTGTCTCCCTTTTTCCATACCACATATTGAGGAATGCTCGTATAATTTCCAGACTAATATTCCCACCAAACAGCTGCTCATCAATTGCAGTCAAAGCAGCATATACATTCACCAGACCTATAATTAGTTTCAACAGCTGTTTGAATCCAGTGTTTTATTTCCTTGTTGGTGACAACTTCAGAGAAAAATTGTTTTCCTTACTTTTGGGAAGAAAGCAACAGAGAAATTGAAACCTGTTTGTCTTCAGTCTGTGAACAACAGAAAACATTAGCATGGCAATCTACAGTCTGAATATGATACATTTATTTTATTGAACAACAGTAAAATTGATTATGGAAACTGTGTTTTCTTAGTTTATGAAATTACTAACATTGCTGCATTTCCCTTCAGTAATATAAATAGAAATTCTGAAATAAATGTTATTGTTCATTACCTTTCTGTTGTATTGAAGTATACATTCTACCATATGCTATTGCACCTTTTCAATTATTGCAATCAAAGGCAGGGCAATCTTATAAATAAATTAATTTGTCACGGATTGATTTACTTTGTTGAGATTCATACTTCACAATAAAACTTGGGGAAGCCTTATCTTGACTAATGACACATTTCATTTATCTAACATTATTGAGCATGCAATCTTATGAAATGATTTACAAAAATTACAACTGACTGTTTTCTTCACAAATGAGGAAAGTGCAATTACGTAAGTAAACTAAACCTAACAATAGATATTTGAATGATCACAGCAGCCTAAGCTATATGGGTTATATCCTGCATAGGATATAACAGCTGGACAGTTTCCAAAGCTTCAGGGCACCTCTCAAGCACTTAAACAGTTAATCAGTAAAAACTTAACTGACTAAAAAGACAGGTTTGGGCAGCAAGCCCTTCAGAGCTTTTGTGCAACTGAGAGAGGGGGTTTGAACCATGAGAAAACATTGCTAGGAAAACAAAACAAATGTCTACACCCTTTCATTAAAAAATATCCTGCATAGGATATAACAGCTGGACAGTTTCCAAAGCTTCAGGGCACCTCTCAAGCACTTAAACAGTTAATCAGCTCAAACTTAACTGACTAAAAAGACAGGTTTGGGCAGCAAGCCCTTCAGAGCTTTTGTGCAACTGAGAGAGGTGGTTTGAACCATGAGAAAACATTGCTAGGAAAACAAAACAAATGTCTACACCCTTTCATTAAAAAATATCCTGCATAGGATATAACAGCTGGACAGTTTCCAAAGCTTCAGGGCACCTCTCAAGCACTTAAACAGTTAATCAGCTCAAACTTAACTGACTCAAAAGATAGGTTTGGGCAGCAAGCCCTTCAGAGCTTTTGTGCAACTGAGAGAGGGGGTTTGAACCATGAGAAAACATTGCTAGGAAAACAAAACAAATGTCTACACCCTTTCATTAAAAAAAAAAAAACACTAAAAAACAAAGAGGTGGCAGAGTTCATTTGAACATCTACTGTTAATGATGTTTGTTTACAACACTATACTCTTTCCATGTTGATCACTGCTGCAGTAATCTGAGCTGTATATGTAGAGTACCATAGAGTAGAACAACTGGGAGGTTGAAGAAAGGTGCAGCAGCCCACGAAGAGTGTTCCTTGCGAAGCCTGACGTATACATGGAGAAGGAATCTGGCTTCTAGTGTTTTGTAAAATTGCTGCTTCTAGAATATTTCTAGAATACACACTTTTCCAAAAAGCCATAGATGAAACCAAGGTCCTAGTAGAATCTGTTGCAACTGCCCTGAATAGTTTTGCTGAGTTGGGAATGACAAAAGTGAAGCCTGAGACAAGCATTTGGAAATAGCCTTCTTTGACACAGGTTGTCCCTTCTTATCTTCACAAGAAATGAACAACTGGTCTGATGTTCTGAAAAATGTTTTGTTCTGTCAAGATAGTACCTGAGGTGTCTGTGGGGCAGCCAAGGTATGAAGTATTCTTTCTCCCTCATTTGGGGTTTTAGGGAAGAAAACAGGGAGATGGAAATTTTCACTTAAGATAAACTCAGATACCACTTTAGGCATAACAGAAGGTTTTATTCTCAATGAAACCCTGTATTTATGGATAGTGAGATAAGGCTAACTCACAATAAGACCATGCATCTCAGTTGCTCTTCTTGCAGAAGCCAGGTCAACCAGTAAAACTGTTCTCCATGTTAGTCAGATAAACTGATTCAAATGAATCATGGGTTAGCCTCTCTAACACAAAATAAAGATCCCAAAGAAGCACCATCAGATTTCTTGGAGGTCAGTTATGCAATACCACTTTCAAAAATATTTTGGCGTAAGAATAACTTGTTAGAGTATGTTCCATGGGCAGACATGATGAAATCACTAGCAAATAAACATTGTCTGAGGAGTAGGATAGGCCATAAAGAAATAACTCATGCAAATATCATAAAACCAGAGAAACATTAGCTATGAATGGGTACTAGCTATGTTGTTGTTACCAACTAGAAAACCTTTTCCATTTGCTAATATATAACTGTCTAGTAGTAAGCTTTTTTGCCTATATTAGTATGTGTTGCATATCCTCCATAAGTAGGTGCCTAAAAGGTATTAAGACCCTATCATCCAGACAGTCAGTTGAAGTTGTTTGAGGTCAGGATATATCACATACCAGTGTACTTCAGTGAGTAGATCCAGTCTGTGAGGAAGCCTATGGTAATTGCTACTGGCCAATTCCAAAAGAAGGGAGAAACACTGTTGCTATGGCCAAAAGGGAGTCAACACAATTATCTCAGTGGACTTCTGAATCTATAAAAGTACCCTGAATATCAGAGGAAAGGGTGAAAAAACATACAGAACCACTCTTGTCTATGGAAAATAAAATGCACCTATCTTCCACATCTTACAGCATGGAGTCCAAGAATAGAATTTTGCCTGTTGATTGTTCAGAGAGGAGGAAAAAAGGTCTATTTGAGGAACTCCCCACAGATGGAACAAATCTTGGAAGACCCCCTGATTTAGTTTCCATGTTTGAGGTTCTACCTTTATCCTGCTCAGCTTGTCTACCACAAAGTTTTGCTTGGACAGAATGTAGGAAGGCTGTAGAGTGATATTGTGCTGTAAAATTATACTTCATGCTAGCATGGCTAGTCTGCACAGAGGCTACAACCTGCCCCCCTGCTTGTTTAATAAACACATCCCTATAGTATTGTCTGTAACAAATTGACATGATCTTGTAGACCAAAGGTGACTCAGAGAGTTGAGTGACTTTATAAGGCCAAGCATTTCTTTTATATTGATGTGCTTCTGTCTTTGTTGTTCTAGATACCTTGCACTTTTATATCCTTTGACACTGCTCCCAAATGATATTCTTAGGTGCCTGCAGTGACTGACTGACTGTTCTAGACCAGGAGAGACAAGTGGAGACTTGGATTCAATGATATTTGATGTCTCCATCAAGTGGATTCTCTTCTCACAAATCCTAGTATTGGAATCTGAAAAGATAATAGGTTCTGATGCTTTGAAAAGAAAGACACCAGAAACAATTATATCTTTCACATTTGGACTCCTACCAGAGGTAGCACAAGAATCATAGATGGCATGAGACTCAGAATCCTAAGGCATTCCCTTGCAGTGAATGACATCTGACTGGAAAATCCCAGGAATATATATAAATATAGATTTTTTTTTCCTGCGGAAGAAAATCTCTTTGATCTGAGGTATCTAACAGACACCCCATGAACACAATCCTATGTGCTGTTGTCAAAAAATATTTTTTTTAATATTGTCTTGGAATCCCAGCCTGGATAGCAGATGTCACATCCAAGTGAGAGATTCCTAACACTTGGAAAAAGACTGCAAAGATAAGAAAGTTGTCTAAATATGGAAAAATGTGGAAAAAAGTGTCTAGCTCCTGTCTGCAATAGGATATAACAGGAGCTAGACACTTTGTGAAAACACTTGAAGCAGAGGATAATCGAAAGGGTAAGGCAGAGAACTGATAATGTGATTCAGGCACATACAACCTTAAGAAATGAAGTCTGGGTGGATAAGAATGTGATGGTAATAATCTTTTAAATCTAAGGTTACCAAAAAATCAAATGAGAAAGAAGGGGTAACAGGTTGTGAAGTAAAATCATTTTGAACTTGGAAACTATCACATACTTGTTTTGGAAAGAAAGATCCAGAACTGAACTCCAGGCAGTTTCTTAATTTGTCACCAGTGACATTCTTGAATAAAAAATCTCTTCCCCTGAAAAATGGAATTTCTTCCAACTGCCAGTTGTAACCCTGCTGAATCAGTCTTAGAACACATTTGACTGAAACAATCTGTTGCCAAAGAGAGGAATGAGGATATAGATTTTCTTGAACAGATGAGGGACTGTCTAGTAGGAGGGAGGAACAAGGTCTCGTATGCAGTCACTCTGATTTATTTGGCTGTCCTTTATTTTGGGGGGTGGGGGGTTACTCTTTCTTTTTGGAACCTCCCTGACATTGTTTTTTAAACATCTGATTATCAGCATTTTGCTGACACTGTTTGTTTTGTTTATTGACTAAACTGGCAAGGGAGCAGAAATTTCCTTGGATAATTTAGAGAAAAATGGCTGAAAAAACTGAGATTCTTCTCTGCCATCTTACTCCCTTATCAAATTTTCTGATATTTAAAAAATTCAGTTTTTACATCCTCTTGCAGGTTCTGAAAGCAAAACCAGGCAAATCTCAAGGCAGCCCCAGTGGCCATGACTTTGGATGCTATCTACAGAGTCATAAACACAGTTTAAATAATGAGCAGTGACCTGCAAAATTGAAGAAAGTAAACCACTCTAAGCAGATTTTACCATGCAGGATGGAACTGCAGATAAAACATTCATCATACTTTCTCTATTAGTCAGAATAAACTTTAACATATGAGCCTGACAACCCCAAATTATAAAATTTAATGTTGAGGATGCAAACATTTTTTCCCAAAGTTAGCAATTGTTTTGACATTTTTGTCTGAAGGAGAAGGATTGCAATTAACAGAATTATTGGTAGCAGCTAGACTAACTAAAGCTATAGTTCTAGGTCAGGTCTGGGATGAGTGTATGAAAATTCAAAATACTGAGGAACTTTGTGCATTCTGTCTTACTTTCTTAGGTGCAGTGCAGCAGGCTGGCTATCAGAAAATTACAGGCTGTGACAAACACATCCTCCACTGCTGGCACCACTTGTCATGGGGGGAGGGGGGTGAGGAGGTCCTAGAAATCATAGTTTAACAGTTCATAGTATTTTCTGAGAGACTGAGAAACCTTAATGTTTTCCCACTGGAAACCCTGTCAGATTCTGCAAATAGTCTCAGAAAAACAGAATCTCTCACAGTACAAGGACAAAATGATTGACTTCAACAATTGGTAAAGCTTATGGTGTCATTCTAAGGGGATCCAGTATCTGTCTGCTTGGGATGACATGGTTGACAGACCACAATGCTTTGCCACAGATGGCCTGCACCTGTCGTCCCTGGGATTCCGGATACTGGCTAAGGCTCTTGCTGCCCCTATAGTGCCTTTTTTAGGCAGGGTTCAAATAACAAATTCACCACCATAACAGGAACAGGCAAACAAAAATTGAAGGTAATGCTACTCAATGCTAGAAGTCTAAATCTGAAAATGCACTCATTCAAGGCACTCCTTAAAATGGAGAACATCAATATCTGTGCAGTGACTGAGACATGGTTCAAGGCCCCAGAAAGCACACCTGCACTACCAGGCTATACCTCATACCACACTTTTCGGCCATGTAACCTGGACTGAAACACCAAAGGCGGAGGTGTGTCCATATTCATTAAGGATATCCACACCTCCAGGCTAGTTGCTCAGCATAATGCATCTGAGGTTATCCAAGTGCAACTAACTTTGGGCAAAACTGCAATCCAAATTGTAGCTTGCTACAGATCCCCCACCATGCCCTAGGATTCTCACTCCTCTTTTTTTGATGTATTGGAAAATATTAAGGTTCAACCAAACACCCTAATAATGGGTGACTTCAACTACCCCACCATTAACTGGGAAAACTATTCGTGTACCAACTCCTTAGCTCAACGCTTTCTGGAATTCATAAACTCCAATGCCCTAGATCAACCTATCCACACCCCCACCAGGGAAACAATATCCTAGACCTAGTCATTACCAACATGAGTGACCGGTGTTCCACACCTGAAGTCAACTCCTTGTTGGTATGATCCGACCATAAGCTTATCACCCTTGATATCCACATCCCACCCCCACCTCCTATTAAGGAAACCACAGTAAAAAATGTCTCCAAAGCCAACTTCATGCGTCTTAAGGCAGAAGTGGTGAACTTCATGACACCTATGCAGATGGACAATACAGTTACAACTGCTAAATCCTACACAAATGCACTCTATAAGCACTTACATGAGTGCATGGATCGTGCTATCCCAAACAGAACCAAGACGATATCCTCCAAAAAAAAAGGAAGCCAATCTGGTGGTCCCCTGCCATAAACAAACTGTACAACAGAAGGAAGAAACTGTTGCAAAAGAGAGTAAAATCCCATGAGTGGAGGAGCTCCCTGGTCAGCCTCAGTAAGAAGCTGAGATCCCTTATAAGATACTCCAAAGCTAGCTACAAAAACAAAATCACCACTAAATCCAAGGGCAGCCACAAAGTATTCTATAGCTATGTCAAGAATCTAGATGGCAACACCCAGATCTGCTCTGAGTTACAGCACAAAGGCATGAAAATTACAGAACCAACTGATATTGCCAACATCCTGGCAGATCGGTTCAGTGCTAACTTTACCCCCTTCTCACCCCCTAAATGGCCTATATCTATACAGGAAGAATGCAGAGTCCCTGTAATCACAACTACGCAGGTAAAAGATGCACTCTCTAAAGCCAAAAACACAGCATCCATGGGACCGGACAACATCCCAGGCTGCATTTTACACAAACTTCAGAATGAACAGGCTCCCCACTTAAGCACCATGTTCAATAATAGCCTCGCATCAGGCTTTGTGCCCACTGAATGGCACATAGCAGCAGTTATCCCACTCCACAAAGGGGGAGCCACCACTGATCCCGGGAACTATCGACCTATTAGCCTGATGAGCCTGGTCTGCAAGGCCATGGAACGTATCATCATGGAACTCATAAACAAAGACATTGGTAACCACCAACCTCTGGATCCCACCCAGTTTGGGTTTGTGAAAGGCAGATCATGCCTCCTGAACCTGATTGACTTCTTTGAGGCAGTTGCCAAAGCTGTGGATGAGGGTAAGGTGGTTCACACAGCCTATCTTGACCTCGCCAAGGCTTTTGACACCATCCCCCATTATGGAATTATAGCTAAACTCACTAAACTAGGTATAAATCCCTATGTCACAAGATGGGTTGCCAAATGGCTCACTGACAGAACCCACACTGTAAAAGCTGCAGACTCCAAATCTGACCTCAAGGCAGTGACAAGTGGAGTGCCACAGGGTTCCGTCCTGGGACCTCTCCTGTTTGGTATCTACTTCTCTGAAGTACAGGCTAACACAGAAGACCTCTGGCTGATGAAGTTCGCAGATGACTGCAAACTACGAGCCATAGTCAAGTCCTAAATGATGTGGACATCCTACAGAAGGGCCTCACTGAGACAGATGCCTGGTGTCAGAGCCATGGCCTCAAGCTCAATGCCAAAAAGTGCAGTGTCATCCCCTTTGATAAAAACTCTGTACCCATGAGCTACCACATAGGCAGCAATCTACTTAACACCGAATGCGTGATAAGGGACCTTGGAACCCAGGTGGACAGTAGTCTCTCCATTGATAGTCACATTGCCACAGTAGTCAGGAAGTCCTTCTACATGGCACACCTCATCATAAAAGGGTTCTCATCCAGGAAGAAAAGAGGTCATTGTTCCCCTCTACTCGTCACTCATTAGACCCATTATAGAGCACAACGCCCCTTTTGGAATGTACCTCACAAAACATCTGCAGCAGCTGGAAAGGCCACAGAAGTACCTCATAAAGAGGATTACTGGCCTCAAACAAATGCCCTACACTGACCATCTCAAATAACTCCAGCTTTACTCCATAGCATATTGCCTACTCTGAGGTGATCTCTGCCTAACATATAAAGCTATGTCAAACCCAGAGCTGTTGGACATGCTACACCTAAAGAAATCCCAATCCCTCCAAGCTACACGCTCTAGGGTCCTAAACCTTGTCACCACAATAAACAGGACACGCTGGAGGGATTGATTCCTGTCCTAGAGACTTCCTATACTCTGGAACAAGCTACCCATCTATGTCAAGCAAAGTTCTTCATTAGCACTCTTCAAGAAAAATCTTGATGAGTGGATGGGAAATAAGAAATACACCCCGGGGATCACTTCTGTGTCTCTGCTGGACAGTGGCACAGGAAAATAACTTTCTTGGGTGGCGTAAGCTATGGTACCTTGCTGGCTAGGCTTATGTAGGCCCTTGGGCAGATAGCCTAGTACCTACCTATGAACCTATAAGAATGAGATAACATGCCCTTCTCCAAGTCTGGATCAGAAATCTAAGGAGAAAAAAATCTGTCCCATTACATTCTGCCACAGATTCTGTTTTTTTGAATTTCATTAAGAAAAGAGGAATCTCTTTTTTTCTTTTTACTGAAGCTACAATATAAGATTGTTCACGAGCCTGTGTAAGACCCTGAGACAAACCTAATAGACTATTTCTGTTTGGTGTAACTGGTGCAGGAAAAGAAATGTTTAGGTTTCTGTTTCTTTTTGACAGGATAGTTGGAGCAAATAGATTTATTAAGGGCAACAGCAGGTTCCTTAGGGATAGGTTCAACATTCTGGCTAAGAAGGAGTATCTTCCCTACCCCTTCTCTCAAAACTGTCAACAGTGACTCTGCCTTGCACACTGGGGACACTACAGCAGCAGATGATGTGGCTAACCCATTGTTCATAGTGGCTATATAGACAATCCCAGAAATAGTTCTAGGGGTAGTTTTCCATTATCTGGGCAACACCTGAAAAGAGCGCTGCACTTAAGATGTCATTGTTTGATGGTATTTACTGACTGACTTCAGGCCTCTCATTAATTTACCAGAAAATCAAAAGTTGCACGATGGAGGGGATGAAAATTTAAGGCAAAAATCAGGAAAACTTTAAATGTATGTATTGCAAGACACTGTTAAAGAAAATGCGTACACATCATCACTGCTGTTAAGCAACAGTGATGGCAATGACAGTGAAGAAGTCCCAGCTCAAATTTAGCCAAAAAATACATGTTGTTGTGCTCTACGCAGTTAGCAAAACAGCACTGTTTTCTTTCAGGAGACAGAGTGTGATAAATCAAAACAATAGTTTTCCTCTGACAGGTTTACTCTTAGAAGCAACTACTTGCATGTTTTCCCCAAACCAAGACTTTTGAAAACTGTGCACTTATTATGGAAGTAAGACGTAAAATTGGCTCGCATTACTTGAGAATACAATGCATTGTAATACAAATAAAGGTGCCAAACACCTCGCCTGTTAACTCAACGTGACACACTTGTACCAATATAATATTAAAAGACACAAAAAAGTGTAAGCAACCAGATACTTAACTATGGACCAAGCACAATGAACATTTCAGTCAGTAAACACCAGTTACTGACCACGTACTGCACCATATAGGCGCATACCTCTCAATTATCATGATTTTTGCAGAATGTCAAGACTTTTGCATCATATTTTTTGGTCTGTCCCTCATAGCTCTCAACCTTCTATGCCCAAAATGACAAACAGAAACCCTCATAATGAGAATCAAATTGGGAAAGTGTGGAACACTTATGTCATCCACCACGTTTGGATAAAACAACTTGAGCACAATGAGAGACACCTGCTGACACTTAACACGTACATTAAAATTGTGTGCCAAGTTCAGTCTCTGATGCTGTTTGCAAAAAGAGAGATATTATTATGCATTTACACTTTAAAAACACAAAGTACATCATATAAAATGCAGTTCTTTTGGGGAAGGAGATTATTAACATGCACAAAGGGAGAGAAAGCCTTTTATAGGTATTCAAATACAAAACGTCCACTGTGAAATAATTGCGAGCACGTTTTAACATTCTAACCACTCTTTACAAGTGTTGCCCCAATCTCGGAAAAATACCATTCTAGTAAAATATATGAGTAGTCTGTGGGATCAGCTTTGTCAACAGTAGAGTCACCACAACCTCCCTAATAATCCGGTAAAATTTTTAAAGTAGTATAATGTCACCCCTCGCCAAAAAAAAAAAAAAAACAGAAAGAAAGCATTCTAATGCACTTAGCCATCCCCAAGAAGTAATTTAAACACAGTTTCTTCTTAGAAAAACATAGATTTAGAATATTCATATCAACTTTTAAACTGTCAAACACAAAAGTGGGATCCCATTTAAAAGTACAGTAAAGTCACATGCCAGTCAATAAGAACACACACTTCTAGCCTATAAAGTACTTTCCTACTCAGGAAAGTAAGATAAAACATTAGAATATAATATGTGGAAGTTTTTTTCCCCCAAAGAAAACTTATCTGCTCAGCAATGGAACAGCACAAGCTGACCATCAGTTCTCTAAAGCCAGTAGAGGAAAGTACTCTTAGCTGACAGAACAGCTGTGAAAAGCTTGGTGCCCAAACCTGTCTTTATAGTCAGCTTAGCTCAAGCTGACAAATGGTTTGGGTACATGGAATGTGCCCTGAAGCTTTATAATCTGGCCGGCTGTTATATCTTATGCAGTATATAACCCGTATAGCTTAGGCAACTGCAGCAGTGATCACTATGAGCAGCCTAACTAGGTAACATAACTACAATATTTCTTTTGTATCTTCTGCAAACATTCCTGTTGCAATAATTTATGACAAATATATATCTAAAAAGCATTTATTTCATATTCCTATACATTCATAATATTTTACAAAACGAGTAATACGGGGACACATGAGAGAACTTGTGTGCTATTTAATGTCATGATGATTTGTAATTCATAATAGCATTAAAAACAACCAACATCACTGTTTCCATTTAGGAGAATCATAGAATTAGTACATAATATGTTAAGACCATTTGAAGGGGTGAACATTAGTTAAAGCTAAAAGAAACATTCTGTGAATCAAAGCTAATTATTTTAGAAGTGGACAGAGAGAAGAAATGTCAGATGAGGAAAGAAAAGGAGACAACATCAGAGAAGGGGAGAGATGAGGTGTTAGATGAGGAGAAAAGAAAAGAGGGAACTGAAAGGAGAGGCCAGAAACAATGGAACTTATATTTACAACTCATTTCAGAAGCCTCATGCACTATAAACCCATGCAGTCCTGCACAGTTTCATAATGTAACATCATAACAAGTTGTGAGCAGTATAACATAATTAACTGGCTTCACCAAGATATTAAAAAGCATTGGTTACACAAAATATACACATTTTAGCTTTTTGGATTGCCTACTTTTAATGAACATAAAATAATGAAGAACATTTTTCCTCATTGGGCCAGGATGTAGGGCAGTTTAGAAGACTTAGAGCTACTGAAAATGAAATATCTGCCTGAAACATTAAGTCCGATTGGACCACATCTGAACTACTTATATGTCATTTCTTCTTCTTCATTCTTGCTTCTTCAGAAATTCATTGGATATGTAATGGTATTTATGGCAATAATCAAACAACTGTTTTGTCTGATGCCTACATACGTTTGATGAAGATTGTCATTTTTTTGGTATGGCAATGTTTCATTCAATATCCATATTCACAGACAAAAATTACATAAGCACATTTTTTCCATTCCTACTGAACAGTTATTTAATAGTGCAATGCAACAAATGTAAAAAGAAATAAAGGGAAAATATGGACATGCAGACAGTATAATCAATTAAATCACAAACTTCCGAAACACTATTAAAATAATACACCCATACAATGAAACTATGTACAAGCATATTGACATATTATCATATTATATTATATTATATTATATTATATTATATTATATTATATTATATTATATTATATTATATTATATTATATTATATTATATTATATTATATTATATCAATAGACCTTAGTCAAAAGTTCAGATTAATCCCAGTAGTACTGAAGCTTGTGCCCACACCTTAATGTGTCCAAACCTATGCCCCATAGAGATCCCGGGTTGTTCATTTAATTCACTCTCAAATTTACAACTTCAATGTAGTAACAACAAAGAAACAGAACTGTTAAAGAAATTGTCTTCCCAACACAAAAATCGGCAAGGATTCCAAATCATTTAATGCAAGTTGCCCAATTTGACCATTTTAGCTAGTGTTTTGCTTACTATTCCTGTCCGGCCACTCTCTTACTCTCTCTTGCACAAATTTATTTGAACAATTGCCTGAATTTACAGTTTGATGATTGACTTTCACTTCCTTGTAATGCTCCCTTTAGTGGCTTTTATAATTATAAATGAAAATTTCTCTTTTAAGTTTGGCAGCTTTTCTGGTGGGATCAGTGCCTAAAAAAACATATCTTTTTGTAAGGAAACTTGCTTTGAAAATATGTCCATATAATCTTTGAATTTTCCTTGTGTACACTTCAAACTCCACACAATCTCGGAAGTTGTTTCCCTAGGTACCCCTTTCTGCCGGGCTGCAGCAGCATTCATCTACTTGGTGGAATATATGTTGCAGGTTTGATGATATATAAAAAAAAAAATCAACTATGCATACCTCCAACTTTCAGGGTACAGCAATCTACATTCAAGTATTGTAATCATTAATCACAATCTACCCAGCTTTAATTATATTTATGCTATGGCTGGAAATCCATTTCAAAGAATGCAACATGTTGACCTAAAGGTCTTAAGTTTGTTTTTTATGGGATTGGGGTGGGGGGTGCTTCAAAAAGTATGTATATCACCCATGCATAATATGATCTTATGTTCTTGCTTTCCAAGTGTATAACTCTTTAGTCATGACATCACATATTCTCGACAAGGGGTTCCATATGTTGGTCAAACAGGAATGGGGAGAAGAGGCATCCCTGCCAGGTTTGTGTAGTAATTGTCACTGATGCAAGCAATGCGTTCTGGGTTAGCATTCTAGCTCATGCCCTTCATAAACTGAGAACTGAGAAACATAGACTGACAAATTCCTGCTTTATCCCAAATATTATCCAGACTGTTTTAAATACTGCCATCCAAACCTTTTGAGGGCCTTTTTCAGTAAGCAAACTAACTAAATCTATGCCTCCATGAATTAGGAATGAAACCCATCTGCAGTTCCTCATTATAGAAAATCAGAAGTCTTGTATTTAAGTACTCCCATGCTTGTTTTATAAATTCCAGGAAATCTGTCTGATCCAGGGTCTTCCCTGTTGCCTGCTACTACTAATTTTCCTCAATCTGATCTCAGTGACTTGGGACATCAGGCTATTGTATTGTGCCTCATTCAACTCTATTAAGGTCAGTTGCCAGAGAAACTGAGCTATATCACCTTGTCGTAACAGTCACTTTGTTTCAGCTGAGAATAATGTCATAAAGAACCTATCAAATTTCTGCAAGATCTCAGATAGATTCTAAAATGTAATATTCATAACAGAAGAGTAGAAGAAAGCAATTTTCTGTCCAGCTTTTAGAAGCCTTAATTTAAC
The DNA here is from genome assembly GCF_019279795.1 of Protopterus annectens. Classification (NCBI taxonomy): domain Eukaryota; kingdom Metazoa; phylum Chordata; order Ceratodontiformes; family Protopteridae; genus Protopterus; species Protopterus annectens. Next base: position 790,788,089 of record NC_056734.1, read on the forward strand.
TGCAAGGGCTTTCTGATATCTGGGAGTGTCTTGGAAGTCCAATGCTTTGAACACTCCATAAAAAAAAATCCTATCTTCTATCCAGCTGCTCCAGTACCTGAGCTTACAAGTGCTGATGTTCCTGATTGTCAAACTCTTCTCCATAACCTCTAGCATCTCCCGTCTGCTTCTTTTAGTGTTGCCTTTACTCTACCAAACTAACTCTTCTTTTCCTTACTCCTTGCTAATACTGGCTTTAGTCTTCTGAACCATTTTAATTTTCACCGAATCCCAGTTTTCCCATAGAACTTTCCCACTGCCAATCAGAGCTCCCAAGTTCTACTCTGAAACTAGTTGCTCAGTACTAATTATGGGGGTCCTTTTTCACATAATATGGAATCTCCAGTGCTTACCTACTTGTCTGGCATTCAGGTTATCCAATCTGACAACTACTAGAGCATGACAGGAGATCACAATGGGTTGGCCCTCCATATCGTCTCTAAAATATTAAAAATATTTCCAAATCCATCTCCTATCCACTTATCCTCTGTCCGTGGTTTACATGAAAAAAAAATGTGCACCCAAGAGTGCTATTAAGTCTCATGGCAATAAAAACTATTGTTTCTTAATATAAAGTGGTTGTGTAAGTGTGTTAATAAATGTCACTTGAAATAAAATGCAGATGCCTTCATTTATTTGCCATTCATTTTGCCCTAAGCACCCAACTGCCCCATAGTACTATCAAGTACAGCCTAGGATATCTTAAGCCCACATTTCTTTTTTTGCAAACTCCCAACACAGTGCTTCACTGCACTAAGCATATTTTTTTTTCTGTACATACACTTCCCACATGGGAACACCTTCATCCTACTGGTTTATAGAAATTGATGCTCTCCATCTTTTTATACTTCTCGATTTTCCCGTGACCTACTCACTATCCACTTTCAGCTTAACCCCTTCTTATACTCTTCCTTTCCAACTCTTCCTGCCTTTTTGATTAAGATTTGTGCTTTTTTTATTTCAACATGCCTATATTCCCCAGCTTTACAATCTAGCATCACAACAGTGGGTATGTACTGTAAAAACAGTAAAATGTAAACATGTGCAACTGTCACATACAGTATTCTTCTTCCATTACAGTTGTAGATAGAATATATGCATTACTTACAATGTGTGCATTTACTAGTAATAATAGTATTCCATCATTTAAAATATCTCGATTGTTATTAATACAACTAATTGCTCTGTTAACCTCTGCATTGTTTTTTTTTTTCAAGGCAGAGTATAAAATTGTCTGCCGACATCAGTGTTTTGCATGACAAAATTGAAATCCAGTCACCTCCCTTCAGTCATAATCAGGGAAGTTGAACTTAGTGTGAATTATGTACATTTTTGGTGTAATCAACAAATGGAGCATAAATGTAGACTATGTTGACTGTTTAGCATTATTTTAACTTAGAATTTCTGCTCCCCTATGAAATGACAGCTTTCGTCTGGATGAGGTAACAGCAGGGTAAAACAACTTACAACCTTTCCCAAATTATAAAAAGTTAAAAAAAATAATGTGGCTTTTCCAGGGATCAACATCCTTCTCCATTCCCCCAGACCTTCAAACTTATATGTAACAACTCCATGGTTGCACCAACATGAACAAGGAAGAAGTTTCCCCTAGAAATGAAATCTCTACCAGCCCAGGAAACACAAACTACACTGGCACTGATTTGGAATAGAAAATAGGGATTGAAAAGTTCAGCTTAACTAAACTGAAGCCAGCTAAAGGCTACCTTATCGAGTGTTAGCTTGCCAAGGTGCATGAATCCAGAATTAATAAAATTCTAGTAGACATATATTTAACTACTTTTACAACCTCAAAATTTATATTACCCCCAAGTATTATTGTTAAGTCCAGATGAGATGTAAGTGCCATTACAGAAAAATAACTGCTGTGCTCCATTATTTTTTTTTTCAAATATGCAGTTCTTGGTCCACTGTAAGATGTGCCTGTAGAATGTTACATATCTCCAGAATTTGACTATATATATATATATATATATATATATATATATATATATATATATATATATAAAGCACAGATTTACAGTAGATAGATATATAAAAGGCTATGACAGATTCCCTTCTTCAGTAATTCAATTAATGAGTGCTGTATGATGTAAATAAAAGTAAATGGAAAGGATGGCATAATGTCTCAGTAAAACTTACAAGCAATTAGATTAGGAATAAGCCAAGTACTGTTTCAGTGCAAGAAATATTTTGATACCTTTATAGTATATGATGCCAGATTGGGAATGGAGCTGCAGAAACCCAGTAATGAAAACTTGTAGGCAGCTTTATGCTGAATGGCAGCAACAGAAGAATATATAGCAATATAACATAGAGAAGAAAGAATTAGCACAAATTAAAAAAAATAAAATGAGTGTGCAGTGTGAAAAGTGGCATGTAATTTAGAAGCCTAGAGGACAAATGGATACAATAAGTACTATAAACAAATGAAGGAATGCTGAGATGAAATAAATAGAAGAAAATAAAGGGTGAGTCAAAACTGATTAAAAAAGTGTACAAGAAAGAAGTGCAGGGTTGGGACAAATGAAGGCTGTCATTATCACTTCTTGTGTGGGAATTTGTAGCTAAATTTATTTATTTATTTATTTATTTCAGTTTGATAACTAGGGAGGTCCACTGGGCTCAGGAGCCTATTTTCAGTGGAGGCCCGGGGAGAAAAGCTCCACATTACATAGTAAAGTTTAAAAAACAGGCAAAATTAAAATTAAGATTCAAAGATATGGGTACATTAAGATAGCACAGAAAACATTAGGTTTTATGAATACAGGTGAAATTGTGATACAGAGACAGTATGAGGTACAATGGTTACATAGCATATGAGTCATATATTAACATGGTTGGTTAATAAGGTTATATAGAATTTGAGTCTTGTTAGGGCAGAGTGGAAGACCAGAGACAGTATGAGGTACAATGGTTACATAGCATATGGGTCATGGATTAACATGGATGGTTAATAAGGTTATATAGAATTTGAGTCTTGTTGGGTTAGAGTGGAAGACCAAGCGTAAATGTTAGGGAGGGGGATAAAAGGGGGTGCAAACTATTTACAATATTTACATTATATACACAAGGCAGCAGTAAGAGATAAGTAGAATCATGGAACAAAGTTGTTGGAAGAAGGAGTAGTATGGAAATACAATTAGTGTAGAGAGTAGAAGGCTAGGTGGGGAAAGTACAGTTGCACTTCCTATTAGAGAACAAGTGGGAATGGAGCAGGGTTTTGAAGTTGTTAGGGTTTTCAGTCATTCGTAAAGATGGAGGTAGAAAATTCCATTTTTTGGCTAAGGAAAAGGATAGGAGGTGTTGCCCGGCCGGTCGCTTTCGTGTGTGGACACTGAGTAGGTTTAGGTGAGCAGATCTAAGTGACCTGTTAGGGGTGTAAAGTTGTAGGATGTTGGATAGTGCAGGACATTTGGAGGGGTTAAATAATAGCCTATGGGCAGTGTTAAGTTCGAAGTAGTCTAGAAGGTTGGGGAGTTCTAGCCAGTTTAGTGAATAGAGGGCAGAGCAATGGTGGGAGGTGTGTTTGGCTTTGATGGCAAATTTAGAAATTTTATTATAACAACTTTCCATTTTTGAGAAAAGGGAGGCAGATAAGTTAGTTAATAGAGGGGCGCCATACAGTAGAGAGTGAAGAAGATAGGTAGTGGCGAGGGTTTGTCTAGAAGAAGGAGAGAGATAGTGAATGTTTCTATATAGCAGGCCAAATTTTTTATGTGTCTTCTTGATATTGAGTTGAATAAGGGTGTCAAATTTTAGGTTTTCATCAATAGTGACACCAAGTAGTTTGGCATAGGGAACAATTTCTATAGTTGAATTGCTATGGCTTCTAATTTGGAATGAGTTTTTGTTGAGAGGGAAGGATTTTGAGGGGGGGAAGAGAATTATTTTGGATTTGTTAGCGTTTAGAGAAAGGTGGTTTTGGAGCATCCAGTTCTCAGTGGTGGAGAAAGCTGTTTGTGTGTATGATAGAAGGTCTGGGAGGGTGGTGGCACAACAGATTAAGGTGGAGTCATCGGCGTATTGTACAATTTTAGTATTAGGGATGGCAGAGTGGAAGTCATTGATAAAGATGTTGAATAGCATAGGGCCAAGAATGGAACCTTGGGGAATTCCAGTGGGGGTAGGAAGGAAGTTAGAGGTACCTTTCCTCCATTTTACAGCTTGAGATCTATTGGATAGGTAACTAGAGAACCAGGATAGTGTATTATGTGAGAGGTTGAGGTTAGCAAGGTGGCTAAGGAGGTGAGTATGGGAGACAATGTCGAAAGCCTTTGAGAGATCTAGTAGAACTGTTGAAACTATTTTACCAGTATTGCGGGCACGGTTGACTATATCTAGGAATGAGAGTAGAGCAGTTATAGTGCTATGGCCAGGGTGGAAACCATGTTGGGTTTGGGGGATGAGGCAGTTATTGATAAGGAAGGGCATTAACTGAATGTGAATGCATTTTTCAAGGATTTTTGATATTGGGGAGAGGATGGCTATGGGGCGAAAGTTTGAGGTATTATTGTTTTTACCGCCTTTGTGGAGAGGATGTATAAAGGCAGAATGCCACAGCTTGGGGACATAAGATTCCTTTATGGATCTGTTGATTAGGATATTCCATCTGCAGCAATTTGTAAGAATTTGGATGAAATGTTATCTGGAGCATTAGAGCAAGGTTTCAGTTTGCTGAGAAGTTTTTTTATATATGAGGTGGAGACTGGTTTAAGTTCAAAGGTGGTGGGAGGGTTGGGTTTAGAGCCTGGGGTAGAGTGACTGAGCTGTGTGGATGGGTTAATTTGAAAGGTCTTATTTAGTTCAGCTATACAGTTAATAAAGAAGGAGTTGAAAAGAGTGGCAATTTCTGGATCGGACTTGGTAGTGTGAGGGCAAGGATTATTTTTAGTGCATGGGTTGAGAAGTGAATTAATGGACTTCCAGAATAGTTTAGGGTTTTTGGAGTGGTTGGCTTGGAGTTTCATATAGTAGAATTGTTTGTCTTTGGATATATGTTTTTTAGTGAGGTTGCGGAGCTGTTGTATTGAATAAGGGTCTCTGGATGTTTATTGTGCTGAGAAAATTTCCAGCATTTGTCTCGCTGTTGCATGAGTTTTTTGGTTTCCCTAGTTAGCCATGGGGCAGATTTGTATTTGACTCTTATAGTTCAGGGGTGGAGCTTAGGAATTAAGTACATTTAGGAAGGTAGAGTTAAAAGATTTGACGGCTCTGTCAAGAGGAAGAGTTTTTAGATTGCTCCAGTTAGTTTGTTTGAGGGTATTGGAGAAAGTGAGAGAGTTGAAGTTAGTTAGGTTATGTGTACGCAGGTATTGTTGCTATAGATGGGGAGACTGAGATGCTCAGTGTATGAAGGCAGGTAGGTGGTGACTAAAAGAGTCGGGAAGGATGCCTGAGTCTAAGATGTTGTTAGGGTGGGTAGATAGGATCCAGTCCAGTGTAGATCCTGGAGGGTTGATTTTGTTGGGTCTAGTGATAGAGTTAGTTAATTGAGTAAAGTTGAATAGATTGACAGATATGGCAGATAAATGCATTCAAGACAGTGAATGTTAAATTAATGGTACAACTAGAGAATGAAATGGAGCTGGGGCCACTGTTTATGCATCTTCTAAGGTCTGAATCTGCACAAACTCATAATCAGACCTCTATGAAAGACTGGGAAATGGAAATGTATATTTTGCAGTTAAAGATTCAAAAGCTGCAAATTGCAGAACACAGATTGGAACCAGACTATCAGACCCTGCTGGCTATAATGGATACAGAGTTTAATGTTCATTTTAAAGAAATGAATTTATTATAGAATCATCTCCTGGATGTGGTACAGAAAGAGAAAACCATTTAGGAAGTAGGGAATCCTATGCTGGCCTGGTTAAGGAAGAAGTTCTAGAAGGGCCTGGTAAGGAAGCTACACTTTTCTTTTGGCTACAGCTTAACACACAGGCATGATATATGGCCAAAGCCATGATCAGCACATTAAAGAAGGTCTTTTTGGTAAGGCAGGTTGGCCAGTCAAAATTAACGTGGCATTTCAAAAATGTAACCAATGCCTATACTGTAGGGGGAGGTAAGTGACATAGAAAGAGCTTCACCTGTGCTTCTGTTCACCCGCGTGAACATAGTACAGGAGTACATTTCTTACCTTTGGGAAGAAAATCTATAGGAAGAGGCTCCCACTGGCATCCTTTTTAAGAGAGAAAGATTTAGAGAGAGGTTCCCTACTATCGGGGGGGGGGGGGGGTCAGAGTTGAGATAGAAACATACCTGAATTTCCTTGTGTTTCTGTTTTGACACTATTTTCCTGCACTGTACTGATGTACTGTGGAAGCATAGGAACACAAGTCCCATACACATGTAGAATATATCAGTCCACAGAAGACAAGGAGGAAGAAGACTGTAGTTTTGTTATACATAAATTTTTTTAAAAAAAGGCATACAATTTATTTCTTAAATAATGTCATTGTATAAAAGCAATAATCCACTCCTGGGTATTGGTAAAAATAAATCTGTAGAAAACAGACAGAGTTCATCCTAAAGCAGTTCTTCCTGGCAAACTGCTTTTGTGAGAGGTGAGTGACAGTGAACTGCCTTTTGACAACAAAAAGGTATTTCTAAAACACTGTTTCCAGAATAAGCTATACTGAATTGCTAAAAATTATGACCTGTGACTCTTGATAAGGGTTACATGCTTCCTTTTGATATTATAATTTCATGAGTTTTTCTGAATAAACAAGGATGCTCCTGTGGTGGCTAAGGAAATTCCCAGAGTTGTGTGTGTGTGTGTGTGTGTGTGTGTGTGTGTGTGTGTGTGTGTGTGTGTGTGTGTGTGTGAGAGAGAGTGTTTGTGTGTGTGTGTGTGCGTGTGTGTGTGTGTGTGTGTGTGTGTGTGAGTGTGGGTGCACAGGCGCACATTTGTGACAGGGTTGAGGGGACAATGGGGGAACTTGAGCTGATTTATGACAATATATGCTTAATAATTTCAGAATTTCATTTTCCTGCACAGCTTATTAGTGTTAAGTTAATTATGTTGAAAGTTTGTTCTGATGTCTGAAACCATAGCTAAAGAAGGAGAGTAAGTAAAGCTTTTGTAGAAACCAGAATAATGAGCACAACATAGTAGAATGTGGTGATAAATAGAACTAAAAATGTGTATTCGCCTGAGCAAATCAGCAAATCATTTCAAAGATGTTATTGTGTGTGTGTGTGTGTGTGTGTGTGTGTGTGTGTGTGTGTGTGTGTGTGTGTGTGTGTGTGTGTGTGTGTTCAGTTTCTATTATTTGGAATTGAAATTTTAATGTTAATATTCTAGATCCACTTAAAATATCTTAACTGAAAAAAGTCAACTAAAAATAGCCCCCAAACATTTTACAGCATTATTTCCATGCATGCACCCCACACCCCCACTAATTAAATATGCCAATTCTTAGTTCATACAATAACAAAGGAAAGGCTTATTTGCCATCTCCAATAATTATAGCAAGTTTTCCCAATACAGGAACAAAACTCCAAGCTGTCATAATGAAAATAAATTGCTTTCATTTGCATGCTCAGAGATTTTGTCTTGAGCATTACAAATAACGTTGTCAATTTTTTGTCAACTATTTTCATGTCAACGTTTTTTTCATTTTAGACATTTTAGGTCATTGTATACATAAACAGACAGGCAGATAGATATGGTATATGTATACAGTAAGTCAGCTACACCTCTTCTGTAATTAAACTCGTTGTGCATTTAATGTACAAACTTCTAAACTATCCTCAATATTGCAGAATGTCCTTGAGTTTCTTCATATTTTTGCCCATTTACTTAAAAACTTTTGATTTTTCTGGTAAATTTGTTGATGATTACAGTCCATCATTAAAGCTAGACATTAGAATTTCGTAGTGCAAAGGTGGCACCTGACCCAGGTGCAAAGTACTTGGGGGTGCATTTGGCAGGTGCCAATCAGACTTAACTTATTCCCTCCAGTACAGCTCTTTTGAGCATATACCTTTAACTCTGAGTGGGTGTGGCTTGAGCCTTTAAAAAGTAAAGTTATCACCTTACAGTTCTAACAAATACTCATTGACAGAGGTTAAAAATCAATACAATTTTGTTTGCCATCATGTATGCTTCAAGATAAAATATTCTAATACCTTGTATGTAGCATGGTTTTGGAATTATTAATGTGAATATGAACAAGCAATGTTTGACACCTACAGGTGCAATAGGAGTTAAGTGCAGAAATGCCTGGAGGAGCACTTGGATGTGATTTTTTTATTTATATACCGGTATTGCATTTGTGGGCAGAACTGAAGTGTGTAGCCATCTCTGTGGTATAAACTGTATCATCTGCTTACAGGTGCCAATTGGTCATCAGTGCAGTGCTTTACTGACATATATATCCCAGTTTGCATTTATGAGCAGAACTGAAGCATTTCAGCTCTCTGTGCACAGCATAAACTGCAGCAGCTGCTTGCTTCATGTAAGCACACAGCTGCTACAGAAAGAATTCTTTGTTTGCTTGCTTTTGTTTGTTTGTTAGATTCAAAGTGTTTAGAGCTCTGTATGTGGCATAAACTATAGCAAACTGCTTGTTACAATGCTGCAGTGGAAATATTTTTTTTCCTTTTGTATCTGAAACACTTAAATCATCAAGCAACATAAGCTGTAGCAACTGCTTACAACAAATGTAGCAAGCAGTTGCTGCAGTTTAAAAGAAAGAAGAGGATTGTTTTCCTCAACAACTTAGAGTTGAGGAGTGCTAGCTCTGGGGATGGCAACAGGTTCCAGAACTGATAGCTACATCTCTGCTTCTTATTGCTCAGAAAATGAATGTTAAGCAAAAACGTATTTGTCTTAATATTATAAGTTAATTAGAGTAATATTTAATATGTGTTCCTGATTTTAGACCTTTGTCTTCATGATTTTCGTCTGAAAGTTGTGCAAGTGCAGAAGTATGCACATTCATCGTCTGTAGGCAGTAGTCACAGAGCTCACAAGGGTGCCATAGGGTTGGAGGAGATTGAGCACATTCCACAGAAATAGTCCTGGATGTGGAATAGTTTGAGCCCTGGGAAGACTAAGGCAGGTCTGGTAGACCCACAGAAAGATGAGAGTAGCTTATAGTCAGAGCAGGGAGATGTAAAGAAGAAAAGACAGCAGCAAGAATGGTTTCTCTGGTATTCACTATATGGTTATCAAGTTATTTCCTCAAGTTGCCTCTGCAGTATGACCATTGCTTCCCATATATCTGTCCATTTGAATTCCTTCCTATCCATTTTTTCTGCACTAACACCCTACAATTCATCTCTTTCTTGAATACAGACTCAATAAATTAGACTATAGTCTTGCTTGATTCTCTTGCATCTTTCTGTCATCTGCCTTCATTTATTAGCCTGTTTATCTCTGTATTCAACTACTTCATCCACTTTCCTATATATCAAAAGCAACATTTTCTTCCCCTCTTATAAACCTACAGTAACATGTCCACTGGTTTCCATACCTTTCTTGTTGCTATCTCCATAGTTTTATCATAGTCCTCACTCATCTGTCCTCTTTCATTTCTCCTCTTCCTGTCTTTTGTTTTAACTATTGCTGCTTCACATACTATAACAATTATTTACACTGGCTTCCTATTTACATTTTTCTTTTTCTCTTTTGAGTTCTTACTCAAATCCTTTCAATATGAACTGCTTTACTATTTCTTAATGCTCATTGATCACTCTTACTTTCATTTGTTCCTCACTGGTTTCCTCATTATCTGTAACATGTCGACATAACCAAAGCCAATGAAATGCTGTACCAGAGTTTCTATATTCTTTCTACTGTCTTTTCTTATTTCTATGAAAATTACTGCAATATGGTCTTTATTTGCAAGGGAAACCCTCACTTGGATGCTTCCCTTAAGCCTTGAAGAAGTAACAGCCCAAAACCCTATTCCTAATGGTTCCTTCAAAAACTCACTACAAAAATATATTCCTTGACTGTGATATTTTTTGTGACATTTTCCTTAACTACACTTGAAACTTTGAAGCTGGACTATACCAGTCAATTTCTGAGAAGCTGAAATGTCATGTTAAAATAATTATTCCTTATTGCCTCATTCTCTGTCATCCCATTAACTACTTCATCCTGACACATAAAAACATTCATTGGTCTGTACATCCAAGCTATGCTCCTGAACTTCCCTTAAATTTCTTCTGCTGTAAGTGGCAAGGCATGAAGAAGAAGTCTCTAAATTCATCCTCTTCCTCTTCCTCCTTCTCTTCTAGTTAATTATCTTCTCCTTATTCCTCCTCATCTTCTTTATCCTGAAACATTAACTCTTCTTGGCATCCCCTCCCTCCACTCAAAACCACACTTCTTTCTTGTTATTTTATCTTGTTGCTCTTATCCCTACTATATTTCCTTTTCCATCTACCATACCTGTCTGATGTCTACTCATTGCCTTCCCACAATTCTTAGAATTATACATTATTGTTCTTCAGCCTTACGTGTTTATTATTTTATCATGACTTTCTTGGAATCTTTGTTTTCCCTCTTTAATTCATCTCTCCTTTTTGTTTTATTCTCATGACAATCCTTCTTCCAGCTCATTTTAAAGATATCATGATGTACATTTGTGCCCCTTTTTCAGCACAATTGCCCATGTGGGCTGCGATGGCACCTGCCTCTCTCACATAATTCCTTATTTTCCTAGATTCAGCCCAAGTACACAGATGCTCACAAATGCAGTTCCATTCCCTATTCTAGTATCCAGCTGTTATTAATTTCCTTCCTAAAGCAATGGTACCTGCAGTGTCAATGGCACAACAGTAGCATACTTGCCTTTGGTGCAGAAGGTTGGAGTTTTATTCCTACACCAGGTAGATAATTTGCTGATGGTGCAGTGCAGGTGGTGTACTCCTGAGTATGCTATCCTTCAGGAGAGACATTAATCTGAGGCCCCATCTGCTTGAGATGGTGAGAGCTCATGTTGATATACAAGATGCTATGGTGACTATTGAAAAAAGTAGGGATTCTTTATTATACAATGATTTATATATTTAGAAAGGTTTTAATTAGCTCTACATTCCATCATTATTCACAACACTTTACATCTGTATAGACCACCATCTGATTTTCCATATTATATGTGGTAATATCCATTTTCCATTGAATGTAATCTGATTCAATCTTTAATTCCAGATTGTCCATGTAATGCAAGACAATTTTCAGTCCAAATTACTAACATATTCTTTATTATATTTCCCATAAAACATATTTAATCATATCCATATTTATCTATTTATAATCTTGGAATTCATTTACAATTTTATTTTCCATTATTATTCCCAATAAACATTTTATTCTTTTACATGAGAAGAAAACATGCTCTGTTGTTTTAACTTACTACAAAAAATGATACATCCTTTCATTTACTTTTTTATAAGGCAAATTTCCTTTTACTGGTAGCTTACTAATATGCAACATTCAAAAGAAATTTTGACATATGACATTCTTCATACACCATTTATTTTTCTACTTTATAGCATTTACATTTTATTTTATAAAATGGTCCTTTGGATTCCCACAATAGTTTTGCACCATTATATTTGTTCTACCATATTTTTCTATTTTTATTTATTCTCTCTAGCTTTCATTTCCACTATTTTATTTTTTCTTGATACAGTTTTATTTCATTTCTTCATTCTCTCTGCCTTTTAATCATTTTTATTATACTCCATTCTCTCTCCCATAGCTCTTCTTGATTATTCTTGTTATCAGCATATTTTCCTTTCCATTTATCCATTCCAACACCATATAGAGATTCAGTGAGGCTCAATATACTATATAATTCAATAAACCTAATTCCACATCTGCCTTATCTATGCATAAACCCCTCTTTTAACTGGATTTAACCTTGACCGCCAAAGAAATTTAAATATAATTTCAATAATTTGTGTGTCTAATTCTCTAGGTATCGTGCATGCACCAGCTATATATGATAGTTTTCCTATCCATATTGTGTTTACTAAATGCACTTTTTTCTTAAATGACAACCTATACAGGACAATGAGTTCCCTTAAATTTCTCAAAAGTCTTTTCCATTATTCATTCAATATATTATATTCCCTAAAATCAGTACCTAGTACTGATATTTTTTTCTTCCAAATTGTACTCCTTCCAACTGTTTATCATCTTCAAACCTTTTACATTTTTCTTTATTAATTTTTATTCCAACTTCTTGTAATCATTTATGGACATATACAATTACTTCTTTCATTTATTATTTATTTTAGTTATTAATATTATATCATCAGCATAGGACCCAATAATAGGATATGTAATGCCCATTTCCTGTACACATTTACTTTTTTCCATTTATTCTTTTATTTCTTTTATTACACAATTCATAACCATTACAAATAAAATATTACTCATTGGATACCATTTTAAACCTCAGTTCATTTCTATTTCTTCACTTAACCATTTACTGATATTCTAATTTTAGTATTTTTATATACTGATTCATATGTTTTCTTATTTGTATACTACAATAATATTCTTTCATTATTTGCCATAAGACATCATGGTCTACTGAATCAAATACTTTATTTATAGCACCCACCATTAGTTTTGCCTCTTTTTCTCTTTCGTAATATCATCCACCATTTCCTATTTATCATTAATAATTATTGGCTTCCTTTTCCTTTGAACCCTTAAATGGCTATTTCCCTTATATAATTTGATTCACTTTACATTGCTTTTTGCATTATCCTCATTCAAAGGTTATAATCACTATTATTCAACATGACTGTACTCAAGTTTTTCATTTCATTCTTTTCCCCTTTTTTCCATATAAATCTCATAATACCCCAACTTATTTCAACATAACTAATACCATAATTTAACCATTCATTAAATATCTTTAAAAATATTTATTTTTGCCATTACATTACATTCCTGTACATTAGACTCCTATAGCATCTGGCTTGGCTGCAGAACTTATATTTATTTCCTTTGTTGCCTTTTCTAAATCTATAATTGTAATTTGTTTTTATATTTCTTTGTTTATGTCTTCTGTAAACTATTTTACCCTCCAATGATTTTTTCCTTTTGTTTCTTACTTTTTAACATCTCTTTCACCTATAAAACTACAATATTCATAATTGTCTGCTCTTAAATTTTCCCTTTTCATCTTTCACTTTTCTCATAATGCCGCTTTCTTCAGTTTGTTTCTAAAATATATTAATACTTCTTTTTTCCTTATAAAAATGTTTTGTTTATATAATAAATCTTTAATTCTTTATTGAATTTTTGATTAATCTGTTCTTTTTTAAATATTCTCTTTCATTCCTATCAAGACTAAATAAAGCTGTTTTTGCATTTCTCTATATTCCTTCTTTTCTTTTTGTCTTTTTTCTATTTCCCCAAGTTAGATACATTCCGTTATATTATCCTTAAATATTATCAAGGATTCTGACCATTTCTTGTCAAAATATCTCATAATCAAATGATCTGTCCATAACATTGTCATGCTTCTTCACCTTTTTCAGTCTACTCCTTTTCATTAATTCACATAATTAATTTCCCAATTTTTATTCATTCTTTACTTTCCTCTATTTCTATCCATATTGCCTAATGATCAGAAAAAAAATCTATTTCTTTTTCTGTCATTAGTCTTATAGCTTTCGATATTAAAAAATTCCTCTTCTATCAATGTTTTTTTTAAACTCCACAGCTCTAAATGCACACATTTAATTATTTCTAACATTACTTTCTTATATGATTTTTGTTTGTTTTTGCATCTGAAATCACAATTAAAACTTCATGTTATTATTATAGCCATACTTACTATAACATAATCCAATATTTTATGAAATAAATGTTCCCTTTCTTTACATATCACATATATGTACTCTGCTATTAATCAATAAACTTTCCCTTCCCACCTGAAATCCACTACCAGTAATCTCCCAACTAAAGCATGATCCAAGATTTCTATTCCCTTCCTATAAAATATAGTAATCCCTGAACGTGTTTCTTTACTCAATTTCCATATTATACTTCCTAACCTTAAAGTGTCTGCCTGTTCTCTTTCTTTTTCATTTAAATTCCTAATATCCTGCAATACTATTACATCTAACTCACATATATTATACCATTCTATTACTCCAGTCCTGCTTACTACATTTTTTATACTATTAACAATAACAGACTCCTAATATAATTTGCTGCCATTCTCTTTAATTTGCAATACGTTATTCAGCCATTGTCTTTCTTTTTTTTTTTTTTTGCTTTCATTCCTAAATCCTGAAATTTTCTTTTCCTATCTTTCACCCTTTTTCCAAATAAACTTTTCCTTTTACCCATTTTCCAATCTGTATCTTCTCAATCACAAAGTTCCGTTCCACTTCCTTCTCCTTCCCTCATTGTGTATTAACTACATTTTCTTCTTGGTTTGTATCATTACTCTCCCTTTTATCTGTTTGTTGTTTCTCCTTTTGCAGTTGTTATTTATATGTGGATCTTTCATATTATGTCCTTCTGTATAATGTTCTAAACTTTTTCTTTCAAACACTTCATCCATTCATGTCCTGTTTGTTTACATTTATAACATATTTTTCACATTTTATTTTGTATTGTGGCCAATTTCCCCACAAGTAACATATCTTTTTTACACAATTGCAAAATTACAAAATATCTCTCCTTCCCACAGAAAAAAAACATGTTTTCTTTTTTTTGCTGCCCCAATACTTAACAACAGCTCTATTACCATCAACATTCATCATCAGTTCCCTATGCTTTTTCCTGTCAACCTGGTGAACTTGGGCATCCTGAGGCAATGTAGCAACTGCCTCATGTACACAGACAACCCTCTCCTTTTACCTCCCAACACTATGACTTGTGAGAGATGCACATATACAGACAAATTGGAAGCCAAGCACTCTCCAGCCAAGACTGGATTAGCCAGTCAAGAGGAGAAGGTTAACACCTGCACCACACCACATTCAACACATAGCGCTCCAGAACTTACACCACCACAACCTTCCCATAGTAACACAAAACACACACATGTACTTTTGTGGAGGCTCTCAATAAAAATCTACCCAAACAACAGACCTCCAAGGCAGAAACACAAACAACCACCACATTCCAGAACAAACCATGAGATACATAGCTCACATAAACAGAGTGCCACTCAACCAAAGCCCATAAGGCAAAACAACTTACCCAATACACCAGTCATAGGTGACTCAATAGTAAAGCACACTGATGTCCCACTCACTAGGTTCAATAAGGAGAAAGTTACAGTCAGCTGCCTGTTGGATGTCAGGATCCACCACATAATATACGCACTTAGGTCACTCCACAACAGGTGCAAATATGACTCTCTCATTGTCCATGTTGGTGTGAATGACATGAGATGTACCTCCCAGGACTACATAAAAAGAGACATAGAGGAGCTCTCAGATCTTGTAGCCCAGGCAGGTATGACCCTAACTCTAAGTAGCATCCTACCATCACCCAGAATGATACCACAGGACAAGCAGAAAATTATTGACTTCAACAATTAGCTAAGTTTCTGGTGTCATTCTAAGGGGATTCAGTATCTGTCTGCCTGGGATGACATGGTCAACAGACCTCGATGCTTCACCAGAGATGGCCTGCACCTGTCACCCCAGGGATTCTGGATACTGGCCAAGGCTCTTACCACCCCTATAGTGTCTTTTTTAGGCAATGGCCTGAAGACAAAATTACCACCATAACAGCTACAAGCAAACAAAATCTGAGGGTTATGCTACTCAATGCTAGAAATCTAAATCTCAAAATGCACTCGCTCGAAGCACTCCTTAAAATGGAGAACATTGACATCTGTGCAGTGACTGAGACCTGGTTCAGGGCTCCTGAGAGCACCCCAGCACTACCAGACTATAATTCATACCACACCTTTTGGCCCCTAAACTTGGACCGAAGCACTAAATGTGGTGGTATCTCCATATTCATAAAGGATATGCACACCTCCAGACTAGTAGCCCAACATAATGCATCAGAAATACTTCAGGTTCAACTAACACTGGGTATAACTGCAATCCAGGTTGTAGCCTGCTATAGATCCTTCATCATGTCCCAAGACTCCCACTCCACATTCCTAAACACACTGAAAAATATTAGGGTACAACCCAATGCCTTTATACTGAGAGACTTTAACTACCCCTCCATTAACTGAGAAAATTACTCATGTACCAACACACTTGCTCAATGTTTTCTGGAATTCATTAATTCCAGTGCCCTGGACCAACTCATTCTTACCCCTACCATGGGTACAAACATCCTTGACCTGGTCACTACTAACATGGGCGACCATTGCTCTACACCAGTAATCAACTCCTCCCTGGTCAGATCTGGCCACAAGCTAATCACCATGGATATCCACATCCCACCCTCACCCCCTAAAGGAAACCACTCTAAAAATCTTCTCCAAAGCCAGTTTTGGGTTTCTAAAAACAGAGGTGGCTAACTTCACGATACCCGTGCAAATAAAAAATAAGTGCATGACTGCTGAATCATACATCAATGAACACATACACAAGTGATTGGAACAGACCATACCAAACAGAACCAAGATGCTCTCCTCCAAAATAAGGAAGCCAATCTGGTGGTTCCCCACCATAAATTAACTCTACAACAGAAAGAAAAAAACTGTTGCAGAAAAGGGTGAATTCCCAAGAATGGAAAAACTCCATTGTTAGCCTCAGCAAAAAAATGAGATCCATCATCAAATCCTCTAACGCTAGCTATGAAAACAAAATTGCTGCAGATTCTAAAGACAACCACAAGGCATTCTATAGTTGTGTCAAGAATCTACATGGCAATACCCAGATCTGCTCTGAGTTAGAGCACAATGGCAATACATATGCAGAACCAACTGATATTGCCAACATATTGGCCAACAGGTTCAGTGCGAACCTCACCCCCCCTTTCACCCCCTAAAGGGACTATCACAATACCTGAGGAATGCCAAGTCCCTATTATCACAGGTACACAGGTAAAAACTGCACGGTCTAAAGCCAAGAATGCAGCTTCCATGGGACCTGATAATATCTCTGGCTGTGTTCTACATGAATTACAAAGTGAACTGGCACCACACATGAGTACCCTGTTCAATCACAGCCTCATTTCAGGCTTTGTTCCTACTGAATGGCACACTGCTACAGTCATTCCAATCCACAAAGGGGGGAGTGACTACTGACCCTGGGAACTACCGCCCCATTAGTCTGATGAGTCTGTTATGTAAGGGTATGGAGCGCATCATCATGTACTTTATAAATAAGGGCATAGGGAATCTCCAATCTCTGGACCCCATGCAGTTTGGGTTTGTGAAAGGTAGATCATGCCTGCTCAACCTGATAGACTTCTTTGAGTCTGTCACCAGAGCTGTGGATGAGGGCAAGTTCACACAGCCTACCTAGATCTTACCAAGGCCTTTGACACCATCCCTCACTCAGGAATCATAGATAGACTCACTAAACTAGGCATTAACCCCTATGTCATAGGATGGTTTGCCAACTGGCTCACTGATAGAACCTACACTGTGAAAGTAGCGGAGTCCAAATCTGACTACCGACCATTTACAAGTGGTGTCCCACAGCAGTTGGTCCTAGGTCCTCTCCTGTTTGGCATCTATTTCTCTGAAGTTCAAGACAAGACACAAAGGGACTCTGGCTGACCAAGTTTGCAGATGATTGCAAATTGGGAGCCATTATTGATTTTCTAACTGATATAGACATTCTACAAAAAGGCCTCACTGACACCATTGACTAGTGCCAGAACCATGGCCTTAAGCTCAATGCCAAAAAATGCATTGTCATCACTAGCGGCTGGTGACTTCAAATCAAAGGGGGCTGCAGGAGACAGCTGAATTGGTGGGGACAATGGGAAGGGGTGTGGCCAATTAGAAAGGGGAGGAGCTATGCTCAAAAACACAAAAATTGTAACTTTAATTAAATACACTGTCTTGGGTGCCAAACCATCATTATGAGAGTCCAATTAACATAAAATGAAGTCTAAAAGAAAAAATATTTCAGTGCACTGGCTGCATGACAGTTTACTTAATATCTAGATGGAAACAAAAAGGTTGTGAGGCATGAAAAAATAAATTACTTTTTAAATACGTTACTGGAATGCCAGTCAAAATCAAGTATAAGAAAAAACAAGCAGCACTCAACTCAAACCACTTCTCCTTGCACTGCAGTTCTAATTATAATTTATATTCAGCTTTATTAAAGTACCAAGTAACATGCTGAAAGTAGGAATCTCTGTGATGCCCCCACTTGTAAAAATGTTTCTTATCCAAAAAAAAAGACCTGCTGCCTGATAACAACTATCTACTTGTTTCATTGGGAAAACATGATCAAAGTAAAAAATGAAAAGCAAACAAGAAACAAGCTCAAGATACATTGCTTAAAGGATTACTGCACAGGTTATGGACCACACTTGACAGATTGGCATTCTGTTTAGTTTACAGGTAAAGCCTGCAAAGATGACTGCAAGTCTCCAACAAATGTGGTGAGCTTCTTAAAATAATGTAATCCTCTCCTTTATTACAAACACTGTCATATGCATTTCAATATCCAAGGCTTAAACATTATTTAGTTATAAAAGTATTCTCTGCATGGCAGCAACAGAAACACTTTCAATGTTGGCAATTCTTTAACAGTATGCTTATTAAAGCTTACTTACACATTACAATCTCAGATAAGCTTACCTGCTGGTCATTAAAGCATTGCTACTTAAATACAGAGCAACAGGCACTTTCTGAATAATAATAAGCATAAATCAACAGTATAAAAATATGACAGAAATTAGAACATTCTGCAAAATCAAGGACAGATGAAAAGCCACTGTAGTACTTGTGTCTACCTCAGATGGGGGATACTCTGCAGATTTACACTGCATAACTCCTCCTTGCCTTCCTTGGACACATCCAGATTCACAACATGGGGAGTGGGGTACAACAAGTATGTCACACTTTGAAATGTCTCTGACTGACTGTGATGGCCCTAACACATTTGTCATACCTCTCAACCTCAGAGCAAGAAATCTGGACAAAGCCATACATAAAAGTGGGACAATGACCCAAAAGTAAGGACAATTTTTAAATATTCCTCTTATAAACTTCGAAAGATAATAGAATAGTAGGTCTTGAATTAGTATGAGTTTTCTGAAGGGTATGAAATCTGAAACTCAAATGTCGGTCATTATTTTCTAACTTCAGTCTTTAATGATTTGCCACTAATTTGCCAAAAAAACACAATTTTATGAAAAATGGACCAAAATTGTGATGTAAAAATATAAAATAGCCACACAATATAGCTGGAAATCTGTCAAAGAATAGACACTTTTTAAATATTAGTACTGCTAACTTGAGCAGCTGACAAAATAAAAGTATCTACATGCATTTCTAAAATAAAAGTACTCTATAACTCTGATTATTACAGTTATTTATTAATTGTAAACCCTCCACATTTTCTTCCCAAACTTCCATTTCGTGGAGGGATTATTAGGGGAAGAGCAACATTATGAGCCAAAATTAGGGACAGTTGAGAGGTTTGGATATGCCTAACTCTATAAAGCAATTTATTTGCAAGTACCTTTCAACCTGTTAATGCAGAAAATCTGGAAAAGGCCAAATATATTGGGGGAACATATAAACAGTACTAAAAATTGCTCATGTATAAACTGAGACAGCTGAAAGAATAACAGGTCTTGCTTTAGCATGCATTTTTCTGAAGGTTATGAAGTCTGAAATGCAGTGTCTGTCATTATTTAGTGACTTAATTCCTAAATGATTTGCCAGAAAACCACACATTTTATGAGGAACAAACCAAGAATAAGAAGCAAAATCTATTAATTCTGTGAAAATCTGGACAGTTGAGAGGTATAGTTCAGCTGGGGCTGTCTTTGAGTTTGCCACCCTTCCTCCTCACAAAACCATGGTCGAATGCAGCTTCCCCCCTGCAGGCATTCCAGTGAATCATTACTTGGCTATTTCACCCCATTTACCATAAGCACTAATATGCATACTGCTTTACTTCTCTGATGATTTGGACTTCATTTGAAAGTTTTATTTTGCATTTTACAGCACAAACACTAAGACATCTGCTAAATAAAGCAATGCAGTCTCACAATGAAAACAGACTTAGCATTAAAACTTCTCTGCCCTTGAAACTCACATTCATTGAACCAGCATGGAAACCCACATTCAAAGAAAATACATTTGGCTAGTGGCAGATAAATATGAACTTTGGGCTATTTTCAAATGATAGGCCCCTTGCACAAAAAACATACACGTGTTCTGTGATGCACCTTCCTGATTGCATTAAATTATATTCCTTGTATAATGCAATACAGTTTTTAGAGGGTGTTTTAAATTTATCGTTTTGAACATTTTTCCAGTAAACAATGAAGCAAAATGCATGCATTGATGTCAATACTGCTCAATTGAGAACATTTCCATCATAAAAGTCTACTCAAACTTCTACAGTCCACCAGCATGAGAAATATGCACAATCTCTACAGAAGTAAAAGTCATCTAAATAATTCCACATTAAAAAGATCTGTAACTAATGAAGAGCTTGCTGCTAGCAAACAACTTTATATTTCATTGTTTCATCTACAAATAAAGTGCCTGTTGCCCTTGAGGAATAAATTGCCTATATTACATTAAAAAATATATAGGCTACTAATATTGCAATAGGGAATGGATGGCAAATAACGGACACGTTCATAGTTACTAGGTATCTTCACCAAAGAGGACATTCTCAAGACGACAATATCCACGCCATTTACAACACGGTACAATATCAGCAATGCATCGACATACTGTGGGCATAGAACCCACAGCCTCCTGCATCAAAAGCAAATACACTACCTGTTGTGCTATTAACAATGTAAGCAGTCTCAGCATAAGCAGCACTAAACTTCTCTTCCCCTGCACCTCTCAGCTCCTTGTAAAAATTTACTTGGCACTCAGCTGTATCTCTCAACTTGCAGCACAAGAAATCTGGAAAAAGCCAAAATGTATTGGGGAGGGACAAAAGCCAGGGACATATTTTAAACATTGCTTGTATAATCTTGGAAAGTTGCTAGAATAAAATGCTGAGTTACCACCATGCATTTCATTGTCATGTCTTGAACTCAGGACCTTATGCAAAACAGTCAGAGCAACATACCACTATGTCAAAGCTGTTTTGTGAAAGAGAGGAAGACTGAAACTTAAATAGGTACCATTTAGTGAATTCAGGTCTCACCATAGCTGTCAACCTCTTATCACAAAACACCTGGACAAAGCCAGTAATGGGGGAATACAGCCCTTAAACATATTCAGTGAATTCAGTTCTCACCATAGCTCTCAACCTTAGCACAAAAAAAAAACTGAAATGAAGCCAATAATGGGGGAATACAATCCCAAAAATAGGGACAAATTTCAAATATTCATCTTATAAACTTAGAAAATTGCTAGAATAAAAGGATTTGTGTTACCATGTACTTTCTGAAGAATATGAAGTCTGAAATTCAAATGCCTGTCATTTTTTGTTATACATTTATTAACCCAGGAAAGTCTGACTTGGAACAAAAGCCAATTTTCAGCAGAAGCCTAGGGAGAAACACTTCAGACACATGTCTTTGTAAGATGGGAAGACACCAGAGCACACCCACGCAAACACAGGGAGGGTATGCAGACTCCAGACAGAAGGCACCCCAGCCAAGAATCAAACCAGAGAAGCTGTAGCTGTCAGGCAACAATGCTACTACTGCACTAATGACTGCATAAAGAAACCCAAATACAGAAACCACAGATTGTATGAGGAACAGAACAAACCAAATATGAGGCAATAATCTGCAATTTTTTTTTACAAATGATGGTGCATAGGGAATTAAGGCTTTTGCCACTTGGGACCAAGATACAGGGTTCAAGCCTTGTGGTATTCTCTACCCACCACCATGTAGCAACTGGGGCATTTCACACACACACACACACACACACA
This sequence comes from Protopterus annectens, assembly GCF_019279795.1. Lineage (NCBI taxonomy): Eukaryota > Metazoa > Chordata > Ceratodontiformes > Protopteridae > Protopterus > Protopterus annectens. The sequence continues at coordinate 790,810,163 of NC_056734.1, forward strand.
CACACACACACACACACACACACACACACACACACACACACACACACACACAAGTCACAGCCATGACAAAAGCAAGCTGTACAATAAATCCTGAGCCCAAAGTCCCTGATGAGCAGCAGTAAAGTCCTTCCCCTTCCGTGAGGCTTGTCGTACTCCTTCCTGTGAGAGCAGTAGCCTGCAGACGGTGCAGTCTGATCCCCTTCCAGGTTATGCAGTTACAACTGCATAGACGTCTGGGATATTTGGAGTTGAATGTTGTCCTCTTAATCAGACAGTCTGGATTCTGTGTGCATGCTCCAGCCTGGTTCACCAGCAGTCTGGATATCAAGAAATGCTGCGAGTGCGCATGCACGATGTTCCAGGACTTGCGGTTGACAACAACCTGTCCTTTGATAACCACATTGCCAATGCAGTCAGAAAGTCCTTCTGTGTGGCACATCTCATTATAAATGATTTCTCATCCAGGAAGAAAGAGATCATAATCCCCTCTCTACTTATCCCTCATTAGACCTATTATAAAACACAACAACCCATTTGGTTTGTACCTCACTAGACACCTACGACAACTTGAAAGACCACAAAAATACCTCACTAGAGGATCTTAGACTTTATAAACTTGCCCTATATGGACAGACTCAAAAAAACTCAAGCTATACTCTGTCTCTTATCGCCTACTTAGAGGTGATCTCTGCTTGACCTACAAAGCCATATCTGACACAGAGCTGCTAGATATGTTACACCTAAAGAAATCTCAATCCCTCCATGCCACATGCTCCAGGGACCTAAACCTCATTATCACAATAAACAGAATATGCTGGAGGGACAGGTTCCTAATCCAGGGACTTCCCATACTCTGGAACAAACTTCCCATTCAGGTCAAACAGAGTACTTTACTAGCCCTCTTCAAGAGAAATCGTGATGAGTGGATGGGCAATAGGAAGTTCACCCTGGGGACATTTCAGTGGCCTTGCTTGACAGGGGCACTGGAAACTAGCTTTGGTCAGCATGATGCCAGGGAATCTTTTTGGACTAGGCTTAAATAGGCTCCAGGGCCATTAGCCTAGTACACACTAATGAACCTATGACCTCATCATAAAACAGAATACCTTCTCTATTAGCCATTAACCTCATCCCTTTACTCTTGTCTTTATTTATACATAAACCAAGCACCTTTAAATACCAATTTAATTATCAGATTCCCTCCTCCCTCCACTCCTTATTATCAGTAATTAAAACTGTATCATCTGCATAAGTAAGGATTAGTGGAATTTGTAATCCTTCTTGTATCCTGTATACTGCCATTTTAAAGCTCTATTCATCTTATTAACAACTGCATTCATAACTAACACAAATAAATACTACTTGCAAGACATCCCTTCCTTATCCCACATTCTGTTTTTATTTCTTAACTTAATCATTCACTTACTATCATTCTCACATTTTTAATTTCATACATTGAAGTAATTATTTTTATTATTTTATCACTTATATTATATTCTTTTAATTTAGCCCATAAACATTCATACCATATTCTGTCAAATTCTCTCTGCAAATCTCCTACCATAACTTTAGCTTCAGCCTTTTTATTTATAATCATCTATCACTTCTCTCATTATCCTTAATGAACCTTGGTTTCATTCCCCTTCCTTACCAAAAATCATATACTCAAGCAATTTATTTAATTTCCTAGTCTTTTTTCTATTATTCTCATAAATATCTTATAATCTATATTATTAAATACTTATAGCCTCATTTTCTCCTTTATTCCATATACATTTCATGATCCCGGTACATATTTTTTTCTTCTATTTCTTTTTCTAGCCAGTCATTTAATACTTCCAAAAAATACACTTTTGCCATTCCTCCGTCCTGTTATACATATGATATTTAATGCCATCTAGTCCAGTAGCTTTTCCATATTTAGTTATTTTAAAATATAATTTAATTTTTTATATTTATATTTTATTTCAGACTTTTATTATCCTGTTTATTCAGTTTTTAACTTTCAACTTTTGCCTCTTTGTATCTCCTTTTTAAATGTATTTTCTATTTATATGTATTATCTCAAATATGTTTTCTTGTGTAATCACTCTTTCTCCTTTATCATTCTTCAGTTCTCTTATTATTCTCTTATTTTCTTTAATTATCTTGTTTAAATACTGAACAGCCTCTTCTTTGTTTTTTCCTTTTCTAAGAAATACTTTTGGTTATATAACATTGTTTTGATCCTTTTCTGATTAATTTCATATATTTTCTTCTCTTTTTTGTAAAAATAAAACCCATTTCATCTCTTAACACCTCTCTAAATACTTCCTGACTTAACTGCCTATACTTAGTTACTGTTTTGTACTCCTTATGGCTTGACATTTCAAAAAAACACTTTTTATATTTCTCTTTAAAACTTATCCATTAACTCATCCAATTTCCCCAAAAAAATTCTTATATCTACATAGTCTTTCCATAATTGATTAATCTATCATTTATATTCCTTATCTAACTCATTTTCATTTAATCTTTTAATACCTTTACCTATTCTTATATGCCCCTCCTTTTCTTGTAATTCTACCCATACATCTAAATGATCTGAAATGTCTCTTACATTTATTCATTTTTGCACAATTTTCAGACAATCAGATATTACAAAATAATCAATAGGATTTTTATATCATTCATGTTATAAGTCCAGTGCTTATTTTATATATATATATATATATATATATATATATATATATATATATATATATATAAAAACAAAAAGACAAGCCAAGGTGATCACCAGGTTGACTATCACAAAGCTCTTCTTTAATAAAAAATAGGAAATAAAATTTAAAATGGCAGGAGAAGCACTTTTGGGTTAAACCCTTCTTGAGATCTGCCATTAGAAGGTAAAATGGAACATTTATAGTTGAAGCTAACAAAGTAAAGTTGCTCCTTTCTGACACTGTGTTTTAGTTATTCAATCAGTGTCTTCCACATGAATCTACACCTCATCAAAGTGAATAGGTTCACACGTAAATCAAATGCCCAATAAATTTTGATTCTGTTATCCAGCTAATTGCATAATGTTATAGCTGACTTAAATCAAATAACTTCTTTCAGACAGTGCATATTAGTTGACCAATAATTGTATTCCAGATGAATCTACATCTCTTCAATGTGGATGGGTCCACACTAAAGACAAATATCCAGTGGAATTGTAGTTCTATTATCCAACTAATCACACAAATCTGTAGTAGGATTTACTTTCATTGTACTTAAGGTCACAAGTGGAAATAGTAAAAGTAATAAAGTTATAAATAGCAATAATAATAATAATAATAATAATAATAACCCCAAACTTTTTAAAATGTTTGCAATATATATTCAGTTCTTCTTCCAAATTATCTTTAATCCTGAGTGGGTTACATAGATCTAAAGAGTGTATATATTCTTAAAGGGGAATCAGATATCTCCATTCAGGCGTCACCAATTTTACATCCAATCATAACTTTCTATGCAATCTATGCTCCTTAAGGGCAGGTTTGAGAGGTAAATTGGCATTTAGACCAAGTGTCCGGTATGCCTGTAGTTCCACTATCAATCTCATTTCTTGCTGCTCAGTTCATATTGTAAAGTCACCACCTCAGAATTTTCTTTTACTACTTGCAAAACCATAAACAAAAATGAATGTCCTGAATTTTCAGAAATATGTTTAGATAATGGACTCTTCATATCATCTAGCTGAATGTCACTAATGTGCTTGGAGATATGTTCCTTTAACTTTCTGTCAGTTTTACCTAAGTAAAAATATTCACAAGAGACACATCACTATATATATCACATGCCATGTCTTGCAATCTGCATACTCATGACATCTGTAACATCTCCCAGAGAATGGATGCATAAATTCCTTTTCCATCTAAATGTATCTACAATTCAATCTGGACCTGCACACAAATGTGCCAACCATATCTGAATAAACCTTGTCGATGACACTATTTGTATAGCAAACCAACTGCTTGAGATTGTTATTTCTCTTGAAATTAAATTAAGGTTCATTGCCAACAATATCTTTGATGGTTGGGTCAAGTAGCAATATCTTCCAATTGTTCCTAATGATATCACAAATATGCTTAACATCACCTGGTATAAGTGAGAGTAAGTCTATTTTTCTGAGTGGGGGGCATATTCAGCTTAGTAGTTTTAGTTTCCTCTGTATTATTTGATGAGGCCAAACTACTTCTTTTATGTCATAAGTATGGTCTTGCTTTAGTTTCCCGTATTACATTTATATCGACCATCTCTTTCTCTATTTCCTGTTGTTTGTAACCTCTGTCTTGAAACTCCAGACCCAAGATGCCCATCATCTTAAAAAAAGTCTTGATCAACAGTGCAGAGTCTGGAGGATCTATAGATCTGATTCTTTATAACATTGAAAAACACAAACTGTGGATGCATTCTCTGTCTGTGCAAAAGATTGTTTTTCCTACAGTTTTTCCTGTAAAGCTCAGTACACATATAACCTTTCTCATCCATAGAGAGTTTCATATCTAAGTAGTTAATGCCCAAGGTAGAATAGTGCATGCTAAACCTTAAAAAGTCTGTGGTCATTTCTAAGTATGATACAAAGTCCTTTAGCATGGTAGGAGTGTCTCCCATATCAAATATGTGTCATCCACAATATGTTTATAGAACTTAACAACTGATCTAAATGGATTGTTGTCATTCAATACCATGGATGTCTCCCAATCAGCTAATACCAGATTAGCATAGCTGTTGGCGCAGGGTGTGCTCATAGCTACAGCCCATCTCTGCCAATAAATGCCCTTGTCAAAAATAAATACATTATTATGTAGAATAAGATCTAGTGAAGACCATATAAGTTCTATTTTTGATGGAATCAAAATCACTGTTACATTCTAAAAAACATTTGATTGAAGTGATACCATAGTCATTTGGTATTACAGTGAAAAAAAACTGTGGATGTCTAACGTGACCATTAGATGATTTTCTGTAGTGCCCATCAAATTCACAAAATCAGAGAGCATACCAAAGAAATCCCCAGTATCCTTAATTATGATCAGAATCTGTTCAACAATTTTCTTCAGCTGGTATTCAACATATATCAATAATGGTTTTGTGGCCATCTTTTCCCTGATACAATGGGATCCATCAGAGGATTATTTCAATCCATATGTATCCTGTGGAGACCACTGATAATTGGTATCATGGGATGTTCTATACTAAAAAAAATCAAAAAGATCCTTCATGATGCTATTTAGTCACAGAAGCTCAAACAGCTTTGAATAAATGCTGTAAACCATTTTCATAATCTGTAACTTGTTAATAGCAGTATATGCTGCTTTATCTTTTAGCATCTGTAGTATTCTATCATTATAGTCTTATGTGTTTAATAAAACAATCCCACCATCTTTGTCCACCAGTCTAATAACTATATTTTTGTCATTCTTTAATGTCTGTAAAGCAGTTTCTCTTCTTTACTTAGGTTTAAAAGTGATGTTTAGCCTTATGTACATATTGGGATATTTCTAATTCACAAATCTGGATGCATGTCTGTAAAACTGCAGTGCTCTGCAGAATATATATATATATATATATATATATATATATATATATAATTTTACACTTTTCATTATCTCAGATATACTCATAACATCCTTTCCTTCTGTCCTTCTTTTTCTTAAATCACAGTTAAAATCCATCACTAATACCATTTCCATATTCACAACTATGTAATTCAGATTTTTTTAAACATAGTTTCTCTTTCTTTCTTTGCAACATATACATATATTGCAATACTTCTATACACATCTTTTTCCACCTTAAATCTATCACAGTTTTTCTACTTAATTCTACTGTAATGTAATCTAAAACTTTTATTGTTTCATACACATCTTTTTCCACCTTAAATCTATCACAGTTTTTCTACTTAATTCTACTGTAATGTAATCTAAAACTTTTATTGTTTCATGACATAATACGTTTATTCCAGAACATGTATCTTTTCCTATGTTCCAGATAATGTTTCCTTGCCATAACTGTTGTGTTTGGGAACCTTTCTTCTCCTTCTGTCAGTACTCTTGTGTCTTTAACATAATTGCATGCATGTCAAGTGATACACACCATTCTAGTACACCTATTTTTCTTTTAATATTCTTTATACTGTTAATGTTTATAACTAATATTTTCAGCTATCTTTCTTTATAAGTTTATTATCCCCTTCCACTTCCACCCTTTATCTTTTTTATTTTCTTTCAGTTACACTTTTAAACTTCCTTTTTCTTTCACCCTTTTCCCTATAGAATTATTTCCCTCTAACCATTCTCTAATTTATATATTAATCTTAACTTGTTTTCTGTATCAATTCCTCCCCTTCATTATTTTCATTTTTTTCATTTGCTATTTTTCTTCTTCATTATTTTCTTGTGCTGTAAGCTGTTCATGTTCTTCTATATTTCCTACTACATTATGTACACATTCTTGCTTCTGCTCTTGCTGTATATTTTCTTCACAATCGACCTATGCATGTCCAGTTTGCCCATATTTTATACACATCATGTCACATTTCCTAGCTTCATGCCCTAGCTTACCACAAATAAAAACATTTTCTTTTATCACAGTTATTAATCAAATGGACATGTTTTCCATGAAAAAAGCATGTTTCCGGTTACAAAACTGCTATCACTTTCTAAATGTATCGTGCTTGGAATATGTATGACTTTTTTATTTTCCATTTTCAAAATTATACCACATTCCCATCCATCAGTCCATAAACCTCTATCATCATAATTTTTGCAGTGTACATAACTTCTCTACATAAAGTCTTTAAATAGTCCTTTAGGACTTCTTTCTCAGCTTCAGTTTGAAACTGCACAAAAGTAATCTTTTTTGTCTCTCTATTAGATATTTGTACTACATATGAGTTCCATGGATTGCAAGTTTTCTTAATCTCAAATTGTTCTAAACATTTCTCCATGTACTGTGCTGTCTCGAACAAAATATCACACTATGTTTCTTTGCTAATCTGTATTAAAGCTCTTATCTTCTTAGTGGAAGTAGCCAAGGGTGCAATTACAGTGTCCCAAACCTCATACCTTTCAAGCCCTTTATCTTTTTTGCTGCTCAGCTGTATCATGTATTTCTTCCTTGCCATCTCTTTTAGTCCTTCTGCTCGTCTTTTTCCTTCTTTCACCATCTGTGAATACAACTTCTTTTCCACAATCTCTCTCACCTCCTCTACCTCTGTTTTATAAAAACACATAAAAACAAAACAAAACAAAAAATGGGAGCAGAAAAAATACACAACACTCTCCTTTAATACAAAAAATGAGAGCTTTTGTCCTAGTATAGGTTCATAGGTGTCTACTAGGCTAACAACCGCAAGGGCCTTTTTAAGCCTAGCCGTGCATCCCAAATATCTGACAAGTTTGGATACCCTTGATAAGTGTAATCAGGGGTTTGGGAGATGAAAAATGTATAAGCAAGGGCCTGGAAGATGAACCATTTACAGGTTACCTGGGTCCATTAGAGACATAGGTGCCAAACCAGGGATGTATTTCCAGTTCCCCATCCAATTGTCCAAGTTTCTAGCAGGTCCTATATATATATATATATATATATATATATATATATATATATATATATATATATATTGTTTTGTGGATATGCAGGAGGTCCAGCAGAGTGGGGTCTGACAATGCCTTGTAAGCCAGGCATAGATTTCCCCTCAAAAGCCTGTAGAAGACAGCATACAGGGATAGGGACGTGAGGCGGCCTACATAGGACATTTTAGTCTCATCCTTTATTCTTTTAGTGAGGAACCTCTGTGGATGTTCCAAGTGTTGGATATGCCTGGTTAGGCACATACCAAATATCAATTGTTAACAAAAAAAAAATTAAACCCTCTCATTGAAACACAATATAAAAGTAAAGAACACAAATTCCTTAAACACACATCAATCTATCAATGGATAAATGCATTTAAAGACCCATAAATGTAAATACTGCATATATATTGCATAAAATATGCTGTTTTCAATCTTAAAACACTACTAATGGAAACCACTACTGTTTAATCCCCAGTCTTCAATTGCATTAGTTTCTAGCTGCCATTTTAGTTCTTTTAATTCTATTATATCTCCTACAGGGCCACCCCCTCATATCAAATGTAACATTTTCAATAGCATAAAATATAAAACTGTGGCTATCGTACATAATAAGATGCTTAACCAGTGCACTATGTTCATTCCATTTCATAATAGCATACAGATGTCTATAAATCTTCACACATAAAGGTTGGATAGTTTTTCCTGTATAAAAACTGGGACACTTTTGGCACTTACCCACATAAATTATCCCCTTATTAAAACAATATTTTTGTTGTAATTTCACTTTCCTGTAATCTTTAATAATAGGAGCCTTCTAATATGGAGCTGCATTGTTTGCAGCATCCACATTGTTTTCATAATCCCAACTTCTAGTGTGGAGTCAGTAGTCTCAAGTAAAGTAATGTCTTTTGGCTTTTCTCAGTTAGGAGTCGCCACAGTGGAACTCCAGTCCGCTAATGATTGGCAGTAGATTTTTATGGTGCCGAGTTGCCAGCTCGACACTCAGCCTTCAAAGAAGGCACACCCACTCATGCACGCACCTACCTGCATGTCTTTAAAGGTCACTCGATTGCAGGGAGGACATGCAGACTCCACACAGAAGGTGCGCCAGCTGAGAATCGAACGGGAGAACCTCTTGCTGTGAGGTGACAATGCTAAGCACTGCACCACCGCAGCCAGTAGTCTCAAGTAATGACTTAAAACAAATATCCTTCTTATAAACCTAACACTTCCATGTATTGTTTATTAACTAAGTAGATGGACCATTTCTTGTTCTGAATAGCTGTAATATCATTAAAATCAAAGTTATAGGTAAGAATAAGTGCTTTATTATATTTTTTAATTATATCCGTACAAATGCCCTCATTACAGGTTTGTTTACCCCTACCTAACAGGAGGTAAAACTAAGCCTTTATTTCTTTTTACTTTAACTTCATTCAACAACGGGCTGATAAAATTAGTCAGGTACTCTCAAAGTTCAACAGTAGTAATAGGTTTATAGCATTCTTGGTTAAATGTGTCTTCCTGTGAAATCATTCAGGACACTCTAGCTAGTTGGACCTTAACTAATGATCTGTTTTCATGGATGGGATGCCAACTATTAAAATCAAGTTGAGACTTAGAGTATATAGATTTCCTGAAAATTCTAGATTCAAAACTGCCTAATGTTCTAGTCACGTAAATGGTAAAATCCAAATAATTAATTTTCTCATAGGACCAATTCACGGTGAAACTTAAAAATTCAGTTGTTGAGTTTAAACACTGAAAAAAAAAATCATTACTTTTATTTAAACTGTCTGTCCAAAACAATACTATATCATCAAGAAAATAGCCATTAAGTGACCAGCAATTACTACAGGGAGAAGAAAAAAACTATTTTTTCCTAATAAGCCAATACAATATTGGCAAAAATAGGGACACATACTGCACTTATGGCCAGTTTGATCTGCCACCTAAATATTTGCCATTCAAAATAGATAAAATTATTTTCAAGTACCATACCCATCAATGTCTTAAAAGTTTTAATCCAGTTATGATCTGTATTGGTATTAAAACATAAACATTCATAGAACACATGTAATTCTGTATCATGGGGAATGACTGAGTACAAGTCTTTTACATCTATAGGAACAAAAATCATACTCTCCTGATAGAGAGAATTAAAGAGTCTTACTAAAATGTCCCAAAATTCTTTATATAAATATGTAATGTTGTCAGCAACCTCTTTCAAATGACTTCTAAAATCATAGCTATGTACATATACTAAAGATTTTGTTTCAACACTTAGATGTGTGTATATGCGGGGGGTGTCTGTTAGATTTTTATTTTAGGTATACCAAAGATGGGTGGGGTCCTTGAGTTAGAAACTGACAAACATTCAAATTCAAATGAGCACAAAGGTACACACGACAGACTGAAAGTCATAATAGAACTTTATTCAACAGTAAGGTAAGCCCTTTCATGGATATCATCCACTTCATCAGACCACAAAAAGACTAACAAAAATCTTCTCTTATAGTCATTCAAACCAACCAATTAGACAAGAAGAAAAAAAAATCATCATTAACCCTTGTGTATCTGAACAAGAGTATATGGCTTACACTCACAAACACATATGCAAACTATAAATTACAAACATGTTAAAACCTATACAACTATACTATACATATGCATTGAAATATAACACATAACTTCTATACGATGCATCATGAATAACACTGATAAAACAATAATAATAAAACCTATAAAAATAGCATAAAAATTAGTGTTTAAGAGGCCTTGCCCTAAGAAATGGTTTTAATGACACTTTACTATTAAGGACTGGGGGGTTATCAGCCTGAAACTGTATAATCCATTATTGCTCATTTGATTTGGTTTTATTCACCAGATTACCTCCCCTCATAGTGCTACAAATAATCTCCAACACTAGGAATTTAAACCTGTGAGACAGTCCTTCTTTTGCAACATGCATGGCTAAAGCACTAGTTTCTTTAGCATTATTGATGTCCCTGAGGTGTTCTAGTATCCTCTCTTTAAGAGCTTTTAAAGGAGGTAATCTGGTGAATAAAACCAAATCAAATGAGCAAGAATGGATTATATGGTTTCAGGCTGAGAAACCCCCAGGTCTTACTAGTAAAGTGTCATTAAAACCATTTCTTAGGGCAAGGCCTCATAAACACTAATTTTTATGCTATTTTTATAAGTTTTATTATTATTGTTTTATCAGTGTTATTTATGATGCATCATATACAAGTTATGTGTTATATGTCAATACATATGTATAGTATAGTTGTATAGGTTTTAACATGTTTGTAATTTATAGTGTGCATATGCATTTGTGAGTGTAAGCCATATACTCTTGTTCAGATACACAAGGGTTAATGATGAATGTTTTTTTCTTCTTTTCTGATTGGTTGGTTTGAATGACTATAAGAGAAGATTTTTTGTTAGTCTTTTTGTGGTCTGATGAAGCGGATGATATCCGTGAAAGCGCTTACCTTACTATTGAATCAAGTTCTATTGTGAGTTTCGGTCTGCCGTGTGAACCTTTGTGCTCTTTTGTTTTTTGGCCTACTTGTTTTCTTAACACAAGATTCCTTTGTCAGTTTTGAAGGTTTTTTTCTTTGTTACTAAACATTCATATTCAGCTCATGTAATATAGCTATTTAATACTACTTCTCACAAAAACGAATTGAGTCTTTCATATGAAATATTTCTCTGATTAATAGACACTTTTTCATAAGTATCACTAAACAGCATGAGTAACATCTTGCCAATGTAGTCATTAGTATTCATAACCACATGAGCACTACCCTTGTTGGGTTTCATGAGTCTTAGTACTTTTTAATAAACTCCACTCAGTAGGTAATACATTATTATTATTATAAAAGTATTATTACTATTAATAACATGTCTAATTTTATAGTCACACATTTTTACAAAAATGTATATCTATTTTGTCCATAATCTCACCACATGATGCTGCCATCTCATTCTCAAGTTCACTGTGATTCATCATATTCCTCAGATAAACATCCCACAACCCTCCTGATTGGGGAGATGTAATCATACAGCCTTCCTGCGAATCTTCCTAAAACAATTCTTCCTGAAACAGCATGAATCCTTTAATTCAGCTTTCTACTCCAATTTCTCCTTTATTTCCTACTCCTGTCCATCCTTGCTCCTTTGCTACTTCCTTGTACTGTAAAACAACTGTCTCTTTCACCTCCCATATGATTTTCTTATCTTCTAACACATTACATTATTGTAACCTTGTGATCTATCACTTACCATCTTAATATCATGATGCATTTCCTTTATCTTCTCACCTCCATGACTGTCCCTTTCATGAACATCAAGATAAACACCTCTTAATACTTAGCACATAATTTAATCATTATATTGGTTTCCTTTAATATGTCACACAATTTTTTCTATTGTGAAAGCTAAACATATCACAATTCCACTTAAATCCTACTAAACATGCCATTTATCAGAAAGTTTATAAGGTTCCCTTATATGCTCATTTTCCTTTCCAGCATAACAAAATATCTTCTACAGTCCTGTTTTCTAATCTTCTTCTTCACTTATCACCCATCTTTGGTAGCATAACGTGATAAAGCCCTTACAGTAGCCTGAATGACCAGAGGCTGATTAGCAGCTCTGGTGCTTGATGGAGATGGCAGGAGAATTAACATGCCAGTGCTGAGGGGCAGTGTTAGCTGATGGGGGTAGTTCACTCATTGACCCCTTGGAGAGGTTATGGCTTGGAGAGATTATCAGACAAGAATGGTGGGGGCAAGCCAAGTAGTATGGATGACTTTGGACATAGTGTGGGCATGTCCACATAGGCTGGTCTTCATTGTTTGTCCAGCCAACTATCAGTTTTTTTAACTTTTCCAAGTCTTTTGGGTTTCTAATACCATAATGGGAATGGACCCCATTCCTAAGTCAAAGTATGATTAAAGTTCATGAAATTAGTATCATTTTGATCTTTGATGTTAGCCAGAAGTACTCTTCATAGCACCCACAATGTGCCCAGTAATGATTCCTTTTGCAATTCATATGGAGTTACATGTATTGGTAACATATCTAAGTACGATTGTAAATTCTTTTTTATAAGACCCATTGCTCATACTACTATTGGAACTGTCTGGGTATCCCTCTTCCACATTGTCCTTGTTTTTCCTCCAAATCCAGGTATTTTATGACTTTGTGTCTCTCTGTACGTAAGACACTGTAGTCTCTGTGTGTCACAATTTCAATGATCATTGCTACTTTTGTATTCTTTTCATGGACTACTATATCTGGCTTTCTTGCATCTATTTTTTGAACTGTTGGTAATGGGTGATCCCATGTGATATGATCTTCAGCATTTTCTATGCTTTGTGGCTCATGTTTCCAGTGTTTTTCAGCTACTTGAATATTATTATGTTTGCACAAATCCCCAATGAAACAGTCTTGCCACATAATTACGCCTTGAGGTATACAGACCTTCTGCCATTAGTATATCACAACCAGCAACAAGATGTGTGACTGTTTCCAATTCTGATTTACAAAACCTACATTTGTCTGTCTCTCCCACACATTCAGTGGACTTTGTATTTCAGTGTGTATGTAGGCTAATATCTTGGGCCACCAATATTAACCTTTCATCTTTTTGTTTAAATTCATCCCTCTTTAACCATTCCTGTTTATAGTCCTGAACAACATAAGGTTGTTCCAAGAGTTCTCTATACTTGCAACTATATTTATGCATTTTCCACATTTCTTTCCTTCTCATCTGATCCTTCACCTATATTCTTTCTTTTATTTTTTGGCACATTCAGTTGCTACCTGATTTTTATCTACTTCTGGTTTGATTTCCATTCCCACGTGACACTGATATGCTTCTGCTAAATAAAGTAGGGAAGTCATCTTAGACTTATTCTCCTCATGTTTTGAAACTTTCACTATGTTTTGGAATTGTGAGGTCAGCAGATATGTATGCAGTCTCATGATTGCAGATCTATACATGTATTCAGTTTCGAGGAGGCCCATACCTCCTTCAGAACGAGGAATATATAGGCTTCTTATACACTTATTTTTGTAAATCATTTGATGACCATGAAATATCCTTTTTGTTTTCCTGTCCAACCAATCCAACACCGGGCCAGTCAATTGCTCTAAAACTGCAAGGTAGAACAGAAAGAGAAAATTGGTTTATAGCTTGCCCCAGGATTCATTAAGCCCTGCACGATGTTCAGGAATAGTGCAGGAGCTGCTGCATGCAATATGTCCGCCGAGCGATTCAGGAAAGGGCTCCCGGGATGTGCACAAGTGGTCCTACACTATTCCTGCACAAACACCGCTGTCTTATGCTAATTAACTTATTTGCTGGTGAAAGCCATGCAAATGAGATAACTTAGCAATTCAGCTAGCAGGCAGGTGTCCTTGCAGGAATAGTGTAACCCACAGAAATTAATTCAGTTACTAGCTGAATACATTTCTGCAAATAAGAAAACAGAGGCATGACAACCTCAAATAAAGCATGTATTCCATTCATTAGACATGCCAATGGCCAAATATATGGCTATTGGCATGACAAATAGTTTAAATTTACTAAAATAAAAGGTTTATTTTTTGGCCGATCTCGGCCGTTTAAGCATAGACAGCGGCACACAAATGGGATCATGCCAAAAATTAAAAAAAAAGGTGAAAAAGCAATTTTTACAGAAATCTGCATTTTGCCATTATAGTCAATGGCATGCAGAATGAAAACCATTGCAAGGAATAGTGGCTGCTAAGGGGAAAGGCTCAGTGTAAGTGTAGTAACTCAGGAGTAAGGCAGTGGTGTATGCAAATGAGGAGATATCTACTGAATCACATATTTCTTCTGTGTCAGACTGCACCTAACCGTGTAGGTGCTCTAACACCATGGTGTAGACAGGAGGAGCAGGTAACATGAAAAAGGGGTGTGTCATGCTTGCTGTAAGCACATTGGAGCTCAGTGGCTTGTGTTTGCCCTTAGCTAAGCACAGCTAAGGAAGGGGGCATTTCTGAGACTGTATTTTCCTATTCCATGAAATGCAAAGTGTGTTCGCATCCAGGGGGAGCCAGTTCTGCTTAAAAATGTTTACTTTAGCTAAACAGGTGTGCATAGAGCACACCGAGCCTAAAACCAAAAAAAAAAAAAAAAACACATAGCAGGACTGTTTACATTTGAGCACTGAGAATGAGTACACACATCAGGGTTTAAATGGGGAGGAAATGGGAAGGGCAAACTGCAGAAGGAAGGCAAGCAAGGAGAACAACTATAGCTGACAGGTGGAATGTATCAGAATCAGCCAATTACACAGGCAGCAGCCTAGCACACTGCTATAAACTATGCAAACACCTTTAAGTCTGATTTTTCCCACAAACTCTACACCACTGGTGTATAAATTTGGGGGAATTTTAAACTGACAAAACTAACAAAACATTTTAAGGGGCTGCTGTTGCTTTGAATTACCAGTATGTGCTAGAGACTGAGGGTGGTAAGGAGAATAATAATGACAACCAACTCAGATCAAAGAGGAGGAGAAGAGTGTTCAGATCCAGGATAACCTACCAGGGGCTGCATGATATGGAGATAGTAGAGTGCTACAGGGTGGACAGGGACGTACTTCAGCAACTTGTTGAGCTGTGCTGGCCTCACCTCAGAGCCAGAACCAACAGAGGGGAACCCATCCCAGTGGATACCAAGGTATGTGTAGTCTTAAGAATACTAGCTACAGGTACTTTTCAAAGACCAACTGGGGATACTATGGGGGTCTCACAGGCATCTGAGTCCAGGATACTCCACCAATTCCTGGATGCCATGCGGTTGCATGCCACTGAGCACATCTACTTCCCCAACACCCGTGAGGAGAGGACTAGCAATATGCGTCTCTTCCACCATGTAGCAGAATACCCGGAGGTACTGGGTGCCATAGACTGCATGCACATCCACATCAAAGCACCACCTGGTGACCAGGGTAGTGTCTACCTAAATTGCAAGGGGTTCCACTCCATCAACTGCTAGGTCATGTGTGATGCCCAGGACATTATCATCATCAATATGTGTGCAGGCCCCCCTGGAAGCTATCATGACTCCCACATCTTGCATTCATCACAACTGTACTGGGCGTTTGCCAGTGGGGACATCCCATATGGCCATCTGGTGGGGTATGCTTGATACGCACTGGAGCCATGTATGATGACACCCATTAGAAATGCACACACACACCCACACAAGAATGCCATAATGAGGCACACGCACAAACCAGGATTATTATGGAGGGTGTGTTTGGGATGATCAAGTCACGGTTCAGCTGCCTTGACATATCTGGTGGAGCCTTGCAGTAGTCTCCAGCCGCATGTGCATACATGTTCATAGTATGTGCCATGCTACAAAATATGATCCTGTGGAAATGGCTGCAGCAGGAACAAAATGGAGAAGGGCCACACAGCACTCGATCATTGCCAAGGTCACCATAGGCACAGAGGGATTCAGAAGAGGAACATCCTGAGCCTGCCCCATAGGCAGATGGAGGCATGCCCATTATGCCATGTCCTTGGCAAAGAGACAAAGCATAGCACATACACTGATGCTGTAGGATCCAAGGGACTGATCTCTCTCTCTCTGACTTGCACACACAGTAGAATGAATGCCAAACAACACACCACCTATACCGCACTATGTATAGGGAGTGAACTCTGTGAATATGACATAGTCAGCCCTCAAGCACCATCCTCACAACAGCTTCAGGCACAAAGTAAGTCAGTCTCCTTAACAAAATTAATGAATGGAGTGGAATGTTCTGATAGCATATCTATGGTATTGATTCAAGCATGCAAGGGGAATGGGATGGCTTACTGGGATAGCAGCAGAGAACTGACAGCTCTATGGGACATGGGACAGTAGGAAGTTTATTCCCAGTACTGCCCTACCCACACCATGCAGTACCACTCTAGTTGACAAATACAGTAAACAACAAATGAAGAATCCACTTGATATAAACTTGATTTATTGTACCTCTAGCGCTTTGGCAAACACCTTCAAGGAGTATAAAACATCACACAATAAGCACAGTTTAAATACCCTAGTAAACAAGACAATTAATCAATAAACATTCGTCAATTAACCAATAAACATTAAAAATCAAATCAAATTAAGTTAAATTAAAAGCATCCAGTTACATTCTACATTAAGACCCTGAGGAGGTAAAGTGTCATATTTCAAAATAAAAATGCTTTCTTTATACAACAACTTTTTCTTATACAAATGATCAGAAAATACACTTTTATCAATATGTTCTAAAACTGTAGCTTGCAGCCCATTAGGATTAGAATTATGAACCAACATAAAGTGCTTAGCAACAGGACTATCTTATTTTTTATTTATAATATTCCTAATGTGCTCCTGAATTCTAATCTTAAATTTCTTTTTTACTTTCCCCTATATATACAAGACCACAGAGGCATCTCAATGCATAAACAATGCCTTCAGTATTACAGTTATATGTATTATTAACATCAAATAAATGACCATTTATGTAATTAAAGGTTCGAACAACAAAATGACATACATTGCAATGTACCCTTTACATGAATAATTTTAGTTTTTTGTACCTTGGTGGGATATCTAAATCTATTATGTACTAAAATATCTTTTAAATTTCTACCTCTCCTAAATGAAATACCTAAAGACGTTGAAATTAACCTCACCAAATCCATAGATGTAAACAAAAATTTCACCGCATCTTAATTAGAACACCACTGAATGCACTATAAGTGGAAATGAAATAAACAAATCTTCTCTCCTTGTCAATCGTGTCTTTCTTATTTCTACCCACTATATGTCTATAGGTACCAACTCTATGCTGTTCATTAATAACCTTATCTATAGCTGATTGAATCATATAATTATTATAACCCCTTGATCTAAACATACTACAAGCAATATTAATTTCCTTATAAAAATCTGTATCATTGTTGCATAATTGTCTCAATCTCAAACATTCCCCATAAGGTAAAGAGGCTATAGTATGAGCTGGATGACAAGTAGTACCCATCAGGTACTGATTACTATCAGAAAATTTCCTATACACAGAAGTCCGTAAAATATTACTGTCCTCCAAAATGAGATGTATATCCAAAAAAGTTATGTCTCTACCCACCTGTATACCATCAAAAGACATTCCAAATCTATTATTCTGCATGGCTTTTATAAACTGACAAACATAAGATATCCCACCTTTACAAATAAAAATAAGATCATCAATTAAACAAAAATAATTGACTACATAATTATTAAAAAAAATCTATACAATATAGATATTCCAACTCATACAAACCCATCATCAAATTGGCATACATGGGGGCAAAGGATACCCCCATAGCAGTACCTTTAATCTGTTTGTATATCTGTTCATTAAACATAAAATATTATTTAAAAAAATTCCAATATTTCAATAATATAACAAGATACTGGACTGTCCCCTAAAAAATATTTTACTGCTTCTAGCCCAAACTGACATTGAATATTGGTATAAAGACTAACAACATCAACACTTATAAAAAACATATCTTCACTCCATTGTATTATAGACAGTTTATCTAAAAAAATCAAAGTGATCTCTAATATAACTTGGTAGCTTTGTCACATAAGGAAATAAGTATTCATGCAAAAATGTCCGAATGTCTGATAAAAAATACTTTTGGGCAGATACAATAGGCCTACCAGGTGGGTCAACATCATTTTTATGAATTTTTGGAAGACAATAAAATAAAGCCAACTCACTATCATCTATATTAAATTTTTTATCATAGTTATTCTGTAAGAAATATTTTAACCTGACTCCCTTATAAAAATCTGTATCATTGTTGCATAATGGCATCAAATTTATTTATAGCCTTAGTATATTCATTTATATTACTCTTAACATAAGTTTTATTGTCATCGAAATGCAACATACACATTTTGTAGTATTGTGCAATACTCATAACTTCTATCTTCTCACCTTTATCAGATAGTTTGATAATAAGTTGTTCATTCTTAGCTAATAGCTGCAATTCATTCCATTCATTTTTACGTAAATTATGCACTAACTCATCCTTATGTTGCATAAAATTATAAAAAGCACTCTCCACAGTATAATTCAACATTTGAGAAAAGCACTTTATGTGTTCATGCTGATATGGGGGAATAAAATTACTTTTACTTATAATTTTATCAGTTTTTAACAAACTATAAGCATTAGTGGCACCTTCATAATCAAAACATTCCTCAGGGTCAGATAAGCAAGAATGAAACTATCTTCTAAACTATTAAGTTCATGCAAACATTCATTACACCCATTATTCTGTTTATTAGCAAAAAAATATATTAAGTGAATCTTACAGCATAATCTAAAAATATCACATTTAAGTTCATGTAACCGAGGCATCACTGTAGGTTTATATTTAAGACCATAATTGAGAACTTTCACTTGTTCATCAGATAAAGACACACCAGATATGTTATGTACAATAGAAATATTATTTAACTCAAAAGCATTAGTTGCATCCATTGTTGCAGAAACATTACTATGAACAGCAAACAATGAACTACTGCAAGTATCTTGCATAACATTAATATCAGTCAAATCAGTACCATTTACTTCTTTTGTTGCCGTTATTGTTGAAATTTTGTCCCTCATGGTTACTAAAGTTGCCAGACTGAAATCGCCCTCTTTTCCGATCATTTGATTCTTCTTGAAACTGCTGGTTCCCTCTCCAAAAATCAGTAGCTAGTCTGGAAGGATTCTGAGTCGCTGGTAATGCTGGAAACTGTTCTCCTTCTCCGTCACCATTAGAGGAAATGCCAGAAACATCTGACGCAAATGACACACTCCTGGAGGGAGCCGGTGATTTCTTAAAGGGACCATTGCCTTTATTTCAATGAAAATGTGTTGGTTTGTACCATAAATAAGCAAGATTATTTTCATAATCTTTTAAGTCCCTTTTCAGTTTAGTACACTTCCGATCAATCAGTTCCTTTTCATATTTACCCAAACCAGCATTAATGTCCGATAGATACTTATCAAATTGCATGGAAGAAAGCCTTTTAGATAAATCATTATAAGCAACTCTAATATCTTCCTTCAATCTATTTTGCTTCACCCGGTCTCATTCCAATACGATGGAAATCCATTCTAAATTACAACGGTGAGCTGCCAATAACCATTTTTTGGAGAACTGCATTTCCATTTTATCAGACATGTCAAAAGGAGTGGAGGGACTTTGAAAAGCTCTTAGTCCCCTAGGTGTAATATCCAAATCAACATATCTTTGTAAACTTAGTAAGTTGAAATGTACGGCAGTCTCTCTATGCAACAAATGTTCCAACTTACTCATTAAAGCACTCGATTCACCTGAAGGACTGGAAAAAGAACCAGGCTGTCCCACTTAAGCAAATGGATCATTCATTCTAGATTTTCTTGCTTGTTCAAGCCTTTCAAAAAAATGAGAAGAAGAAGTTACAACTGCTGGGGCAGAAGTGTTAGCAGCTGCTGAACCAGCCATGCCTGCAACATTCTGATGCATAACAAAACTGTCCATAGTTTTTTGACTGCCATCCAATGTATCATCTCTCAAAAGCCTAGGAATGCCAAACGAAGATTCATTCACCATAAAAATAAATAAAAAAACTAGGCAAAACACCAACCAAAAAAAATAAAATGAACAGTAAACAACAAACGAAGAATCCACTTGATATAAACTTGATTTATTGTACCTTTAGTGCTTTGGCAAATGACAAATACCACTGCAGTATATGTGGTGAGCCAAATAACTGGGGGGTCATAGGTCACATGCATGGATGACAAACTGGGGGTCCCATACCCAACCCCAGCCTCACCCAGCAGATCACCTGTAGAAAACTATACAGAAATGCCTGGCAAAGGACCCCACATGGTGACATCCATGAAATCCCTACCCACAGACTTTTACACAGTGATATCACAGCAGGTCTGTCAGTGGCAGTATGGCTTTGAAAGGTAAGAAGTCTGAAACTACAAATGTCTATGCCAGAACAATCTGACCTGTCATTGATACTATTATGCCTGTAGTCTGAAATATAAGGCACACCACTATGCCTTAAATGTTAAGGTAATATCAGCACAGTCTCTTCAAATGTATATTGTGTACAGATGTGTCACCCCCTCATAGTCCCATAGAAATGCAAATAATCCAACAAAAAAATACAACAAAAAAATGTCACAGGATACCTTCTCCTTGAAAAGAACCAGACACCAGGCAGAGTAAGGTTATAAGCACTCTCGTTCCCTTTATTCACACTCAATACAAATGGAACTTCATCAAATACAAAACCTCACACACTCCCCCCCTTTTTTAAATACAATTCAGCTGCTTAATCACAATCAATTAACTTAAATGAATTAATTAGTTAAATGTGCTCTCAAGTTAGAAACACATTAATATGTTCTTTAAAATATTTTGCTATGTATAATACATAAATAATTCTCCTATAAAAAACATATATAATAAACATTTCATCTGTTAAAAAAAAAAAAAAAAAAAAAAAATATATATATATATATATATACTAAATTGCTTCTATGTTCAACCACTTAAACCATTTTCATCTAATCTCATCTGCCTTTAAATGAAGCAAGCTCCTTAGAGAAATCCTGTCATTAATACCAGGAAAAACTGTAGCATTCAACAATACCTGCCAGTGTGTTTCCCTGTATTCTAAAAAAACAGGGCCAATTACCCCCCTCCTGTCTACCTACCTTTTCCAATATACAGAAGAGGAATTTTTTAAAATCCTTACAATTTATGCTATGTCTAAATAAGGCATTTGTTTTACCTTGTCTCCTAATTGCATAAATGTGTTGGTAAATTCGCTTTTTTAACTTCTTTTCTGTTTTTCCTATATAATATGCACAGCATGACTGGCACAAGGCCACATAGACAACTCCTTTTGTATTACAATTATAATTCCCTGTCACTGGAATTATTCTATTGTGACCCTCTATCACTATATTCCTACATTCATAGATATACCTACATTCCCTGCAGCCATTGCACTTCCTCATATTACCTAATGGAATCCTATCTTTGTCTTTCTTCCTTTCAAATAAGTTCTTAATATTGGGTCCTCTTCTGAAAACTATTTTTGGTTTATTACCCAGTTTTTCAGTTAATCCACATGCCCTAAAAACA
Organism: Protopterus annectens; assembly: GCF_019279795.1. Lineage (NCBI taxonomy): Eukaryota > Metazoa > Chordata > Ceratodontiformes > Protopteridae > Protopterus > Protopterus annectens. The sequence goes on from NC_056734.1 coordinate 790,831,999, forward strand.
CAATTCCAGTTCTTTTCCACCATTTTATGGACCTCTACACTATCCTCATTATATGTTAGCACACAACAAGTAGTTGCCTCTTCTGTCTTCTTAACATTCAACAAACTCTCAGGTTTCTTCAATAATGGGGGACAAAAATCTTCTCTCCTGCTTGTTACATAACTCTCCTGTCCCTCAAGGAGAAGGTATCCTGTGACGTTTTTTGTTGGATTATTTGCTTTATGTGTTTTACTATTGTGTCCCATAGAAATGCAGTAACATGTCTCTAGCCTTAAGCAGCATCCAACCATCAACTAGAGTGATGGCTCAACACAAACAGAAATCCATCATCAGTAACACCCACAGTGAACTTACTGGTGCCATCCCAGGGTTGTCCACTGCTGGCAGCCTGGGGACATATTAAAATGCACTGCTTTGCTACAGATGGCCTGCATCTGTCACATCTGGCCTAGAGAACTGTGACAAATGTCCATGTCTCACCCACAGTGCCCTGTTAGGGAGTGTCATGGGGTCCATAACAGCAACATAACACAGTCTAAAAAAAAAGGCAAAGAAAGGCCATGCTTATAACTGCTAGGAGAAAACCTAACAGTGTCAGAGAGCCGGAAATCTGGCCAAAGCCATGAATAATGGAGTGAAAAAGGTCCAAAGAGAAGGCCACCTTTGAAATACTGCTCCAATAATCTAATAAAGTTGAAGGAATGATTGTAGTAGCACGGAATGTCTAATGGGTATGAAGTCAGAAACTGCAATGTCAAATTTCAGTAATATCTGAATTCAACCCTGAGTGACTTGCAAAACACATTTCCTTGAAAATCACACTCATTTGCATAACCAACAAGATATATGAGTCATGAATGTGGACATCCTGTGATACTCTGTACAGTCAACAGGCAGGACCAGGACTCTAAACATGGAAATGCACTCATTGCAGGCAGTCCTAACCCTGGAAGATGGTGACATGTCTGCACCCACAGAACACTGGCCCACAGCCATGGGGAGTAACACATCCTTCCCTCATCATTCATCCCATGCAACATCCTGACCTCTAAATGTGGCAAGCCAAGCAAAATGAGGTGGATCATACATATATGTCAGACAAACACATACCTCCAGGCTGGTACAACAGTCTAACACACACAAGATCCTCCAAGTGCAGTCAACCTTTGAGCAGACCCCTATGCAAAGCACTGGTAGCTATAGGCAAACATATCTGACCTAGGACACCCCCCCATATCTTATCCCCTACAAATTTATCTGGAGTCTGTCTGTCACCCTGATCTTGTCTGACTTATATTACCCAACTGTGGACTGGAAATCAGACCAGGCCAGAACAGAAATGCACAGAGATTCCACCAATGTAATATATCACAAATATTCTGGACTGTTTCCACAGCTCCAGCAGTCAATTGCTTGTAGGCACACTTCTCAACAGGTTGGATTGTGCAAGAATGCATAGCATTTGGCCCATAATTTTGGTGTGTGCATCATCCACCCTGTATTCCCATTGTAAATCACTGTGATGATCTGAGAAGGTATGTCATGAGGTACTGAAATAAAACATGACAGTGTCAAACAGCATACATGTCAGATGTCTGCTAAAACAAGCCCTGTAACCCTAGCAACCTATACATTACTGAGAGAAGCAGTCCCAATCACTGTATGGCTCATTGTTCCCCCATTTTGATAGGCTGTCTCCAGATACCCTGCACCAACAGGGTGAGAGGTATGGCTGTAGCACAAAACAAACTGGACTGGAGTACAACAATTCCTGGAATGGAGTCCCACATGAACTATAGAAGGTCACACTGGACATGCTCATATACTTAGAGAAATGTCAGTAAGATCTAGGAATGAACAGGCCTTCCCACCCAGTGCAAATCCAATTGCCCTACATTTACAGTCCTGAAGATGTCTGTCACCATAGAAGTACCTTTCAGCAGGCCTCAGACCTATAAGCTCAGTGGCACATGTGATAACTGTGTAACTCTGTAGTGCAAATAACTAGCTAAGTAGGAGTTCTAATCTCAGTCATTGCAAATGTCAAAGTGTGCATGTGTGCTTGCAAGTTAAGACTTTTGGGTCCATTCAAACTTATTACACTTTCCCTTTCCCTACTTTAGCAGTCCTGCAGATATCAGTCACCTTAGAAGTCCCTTTCATCAGACTTTAGCCCTATAAGCTCTGTGGCATATATGATAACTGCATAACACTATGGTACAAATAACCAGCTAGGTAGGAGTTCTAATGTCAGTCCTGGTAAATGTCAAACTGTGTGTGTGGGTGTTTAGAAGTTAAAGCTTTTGGGTCCATTCAAACCCGGTATACTTCCCCTTTCCTTACTTTAGCATTCCTGCAGATATTAGTCACCTTAGAAGTCCCTTTCATCAAGCCTCAGCCACCTGAGCTCTGTGGTGCATGTGATAACTGCATAACACTATGGTAAAAATAACTTGTTAGGTAGGAGTTCTAATCTCAGTCCTGGTAAATGTCAAACTGTGTGTGTTTGCAAGTTAAAGCTTTTGGGTCCATTCAAACACAGTATACTTTACCTTTCCCACTTTAGCAGTCCTGCTGATATTATTCCCCTTAGAAGTCCCTGTTGTCAAGCCTCAGCTCCATAAGCTCCGTGGTGCATGTAATAACTGTGTAACACAATGGTACAAATAATTAATTATGTAGGAGCTCTTCACTGACATCTGGCAAGTATGCGTACGTGTGTCTGTTTGTAGGACAAAGTATTTTGATAACTTTAACACCCACTGCCCTACTTTATCAGTCTTGCTGACATAATTCCCCTTATAGGTTCATAAGTGTGTAGCAGGCTAATGGCCCAGGAGCCTTTACAAGCTTAGCCCATAGAAGGGCCTTGCCATTGTGGCACTTGATGTTACTTCCCAGTGCCTGTATCAAGTAGAGCCACTGCAGTGATCCTGGGGGTGAACTGTCTGTTACCCATCCACTCATTAAGATTTCTCTGAAAAAGGGTCAGCTAGGTGCTCTGCATGACATGTATAGTAAGTGCATCACAGGGCATGTGCAGTCTCTTGGTGAGGGACCTGTCTCACCAGCATGTTGGTGGGATTGTGGTAATGAGGTAGAAGTCTCTACAGTGTGTGGTGTGGAGGGATTGGGATGTCTTTATATGTAGCATGTCAGCTAAAAAACAGCTGGGTAAGACATGGCTTTGTAAGTCAAGCACAGATAGCCTCTAACTAGGTGATATGACACAGAGAATAGCTGGTGTCTTCTGAGTCTGTCTGTGTAGGATGTGTGCTTAATATCTAGGCACCACTTTGTGATGTGTTTCTGTGGCTTCTCCAGCTGTTGCAGATGTCTACTGAGGTACATGGCAAATGGGCCAGAGTACCTGATGAGTGGTTTAATGAGGGAGCAGTAGACAGATCATTACCACTGTCTTCCTGGATGGAAAAGCCTTGGCAATGCAATGTGCTACTTAGAAGGACTTCCTGACCACAGTGACAATGTTGTGGTTGAAGGATAAGTTGCTGTCAACCTGTGTCCCCAGATCTCTTATAATGCCTACAGTTTTCATTGAGCTCCCATTAATGTGTTACTCACTGGGAACTGAGTGTTTTACCAAAGGAGACGATGATGCATTTCGTGGTGTTAAGCTTCTGACTATGGTTTCCACACCATGCGTTGGTCTCAGTGAGGCCTTTCTGTGGGATGTCTAAATCACATGTTGAGTTAATGAGACCTCCCAGCTTGCAGTCCTCTGTGAACTTGGTCAGCCAGAATTCCTCTGTGTTGGGCTGGACTCCAGAGAAGTAGATGCTGGACAGGACACTACCCAGTAATGATCCTTGTGGGACTCCACTTGTGACTGCTTGCCAATCTGACTTGGATTTTGCCACTGTCACTCTGTGTGTTCTGTGAACCAATTTGCAACCAACCCACTGATTTAGGGGTTGATGCCCAGTTTGGTGAGTTTAGCAATAATTCCTGACTGAGGAATGGTATCAAAAGCCTTGGCCAGATCAGGATACGCTGTATGTAGTGCCTTACTGTTATATGCCTTTTCAGTGTATGTCAGGGCTGTCATAGTGGGTGTAGTGTCAAGCTATGTGTTTCACATGATATGGTGCAGGTGTTGACCTTATCCTCTTGACCAGCTAGTGGAGTCTTCACTAGAGAGTGCATATTTCCACATTTGGTGATATGGGGTAACTCTCACAGGTCTGATTGTTTGCATGTTAGAGGAGAGGGTTGCCTGTGTACATGAGGCAGTTGAAGCAGTGCCTCAGTATGTAAAAGTGCATAAGGTTAATGGGTGAAAGCACAGAAAACTGCACTTCAATCATGGCATGAGGCATGGAAATAACTACTAAGTACTGGGGCTAATTCTGTGAGGAACGAGTACTGCTGATGGCTCCCAGGTGTGCTAAAATTATTGATACAATAACGTGGAAGTGCAAAGCTATTATTCTATTTGAAGTGCAAGACAGAAATAACTAGCAAGATGTAAAGGAAAAGTGGGCAGACTTTCTGTCTCCTGTAATACTTTACCTCAGCTGTGTAGTTATCAGCATCTTTGTCCAATTGTTAGTCCAGTAAGTTTTGTAGCATGTGTAGTAACTGTGTGACACTATAGTACAAATAGCTAGAAAGGCAGGGGTTCTAATCTCAATACTGCCAAGTGTGTGTGTGTGTGTGTGTGTGTGTGTGTGTGTGTGTGTGTGTGTGTGTATGTGTGTGTACTTGTGTAAGAATCATATACTGAGTGAGCTATACCATTTTGAGTTGGGTACCACCCATTACACTTCCCTCACCCTAATTTAGTAGTCCTGTTGATGTCATTCATCTGAGAAGTACCTTTGGACTAGGTGAAATTGTATAAGCTCTGTGAAGCATCTGATAATTGCATAACACTATAGTAGAAATAACTAGATAGGCAGGAGTTCTAATCCCAGTATTGGTAACTGTGTGTGTGGGGGTTAGTGTGAGAATCATATACTGTGTGGGTTATACAATTTTGAGTTGTGTTCCACCCTTTACTCCTCCTCTCACTCCAATTTAGTAGTCTTGTTGATGTCATTCACCTTAGAATTACCTTTGGAGTAGGTGAAGTTGTATAAGCTCTGTGGTCCATCTGATAACTGCGTAATGCTATAGTAAAAATAACTAGATTGGCAGGAGTACTAATTCCAGTACCGGCAACTGTGTGGGATTGTGTGAGAATCATATGCTCTGTGGGGTATACCATTTTGAGTTGTGCCACCCTTTATACCACCCTCACCCTAATTTAATAGTCCTGTTGATGTAATTAAGTTAAAAGTACCTTTGGAGTAGGTGAAATTGTACATGTTCCGTGGCATGTTTGATAACTGTGTAATACTATAGTAGCCCTTTACACCTCTTTTCACCCTAATTTAGTAGTCCTGTTGATGTCCTTTACTTTACAAGTACCTTTGGAGTAGGTGAACCCGTATAAGCTCTGTGGTGCATCTGATAACTTTGTAACACTATAGTAGACATAGCTAGATAGGTAACAGTTATAATATCAATACTGGTGTGTGTGTGTATGTGTGTGTGTGTGTGTGTGTGTGTGTGTGTGTGTGTGTGTGTGTGTGTGTGTGTGTGTGTGTGTGTGTGTGTGTGTTGCAAATTTTCCGCACCCAGTACACATCCAAATGTCTACTTTACAGGGCCCACTGTTGTCAACCACTGTAGTGGTAACAGGAGTTAACTGTGGACACACTACAGCACTATAAATGGTGTGCCATGTGAAATAAACTATGTAACAGTACGGACACAAAACCAAGATAGGTGGATCTTCTAATCCTGTGATACCATTGTCCACTCAAGAATCATAGACAAACACAGCCATCTAGGCATCAACCCCTACATCACTTGGTGGGTTGCAAACTGGCTCATGTATGGGACCCATAGTGTGAAGGTAGCAGACTCCATGTCAGATGGGCAACCAGTCACGAGTGGAGTACCACAAGGTCTGGTCATAGATCCCCCCATGGGTGTCATGTATGCCTCTGACATCCAGAACAACACAAAGGGACACTGGCTGACAATGTTCACAGACAATTGCAACATTCTAAGCTTAATGTGGATATGATAAATGTACACACCCCTGTTAACATGGCGGGATCTTCTATCATATAAAATGAGACCACAATACTGCATTCAAAAACATTACCCACCTTAAATGTGACATATGACCTGTGCAATCCAATCGAGAAACAAACAAATGTGTTAGTTGTGAAATATACTGAATGAGATGTGTACGTTACAGTGGTTGCATAGGTGTGGATGCCCTTAAACCAATGTTTTTCTGAAACACCTAAGTGAACTACAGCAGTCACTCTTCCTGGGAAAGGGAGTATCAGCATGCCACATCTTGACTAGGCATTATTTCAACAGTCTCCCCTGCAAGTTCCCCCAATTCTGTCAGCTGGCAAGGGCAGCTCATGTGCACAGACATTGGAGGTCACACTAGGGGGTTTACTATTGGTGTTAAGTCTGCCCTTTGTCTGGTCCACTGTATACCATTGATTGTATTCAGGTGGAGCCATTCTTAGGTAGTTTTGGATGTATGCTTCAAGTCATTGTCATGTTGGAAGCTGAAACCCATCTCCATCCTCAGCCATATTGCAGAGGTTTGATGGCTTTGGCCCACAAGTGAGTGTTATTGAACTGTTCATAATTTCCCTCACCGTGCCTACAGGCCTAGTTCCAGCTAATGAACAGAAACCCCAAAGCAGGGCACTGTCAGCAGTGAGCTTCAACATGTGGATGGTGTTCTTCAGGTGATGTGAGGTGCTGCTTGTGCACCACATGTAGCTTTATGGATAGTGAGTGTAAATTTGAACCTTGGTCTCATTACACCATTACAAATTTCAACACATGCCTTTGGGAGACCTGGTGTTATGTTTTGCTACTTGTATACAGCCCTGCATAGTGTTTGATGTGGGTAAATGCTTCTATCTACTGACTCTACCCCATAGGCCAGACTTATGCAGACTCCAGGTGAGTGTTGCCACATGTACTACACAAACAGTACTTGGCAGATATTCCTGCAAGTCCCTCAGTGTTGCTGCATGTCTCCTGGCTGCCTCCCTGATGAGTACTCAACATGTCTTTCTATATGTTTTGGAAGGATATCTGGTTCTTTTTAACAGCACTGTTGTCACATATTTAATCTACCTTTTGATGACTGTCTCCACTGTGTTCCATGGTATATGCAATGTCGTGTTAATGTTGTTGTACCCTACTCCTGACTGATACATTTCAAATGTGAAATCCCTATGATGCTTTGTAAGATGTGTGTGAGCCATGGCTGCTTCTGGTACAGGCAACTGAGCAAATGTCATGAATACACTGCTCCGACAGTGGGCTGTTATTCGTTGTTACATTGAGTCCCTGTACTTGATGGCAGGTGTATACCCAAGCAGAGTGAATGTTGTCAGTATATCACAAGCTGCTCCTACAATGTGATATTTGGAGGGTGTGCACACATATGCATTCAGCGTATTGTAAGGTTTGTATATGCCATATTTGGTGGCCTAGCATACTGTTGGGTTTTACAAGCTGATTGTTCATGTTATGGTCATATTACAGGTTGGAAAAGGTGTGGAATGTAATATTGTGGTATCTCACTGTATATATCAGAGACTTGGCATCTTGACTAGTGTGTGTACACTGTGGTATCCACTGTATAGGATTAATGTGTCATACATGTCCCTACTGTAGCCCATTTGTCCCCCCAGTTTGTTGGTCTATGTCCAGATGTCTTGCACTGACATGGTTGTGAGGTATGCTGCAGGAATGTTACATTACCCTTTATACAGGCACCCATGGTGACTACTGTGATGCACTACAGTTAACACCAGCAACAGTGAACATGGACATCAAGCAATATGGTTAGGTGTGTATTGGCAAAGCACAACAATATAATGACATACTCACCAGATACAGGTGCTGTCCCACTTGTAGACCAGAGTGAGCTTAATAGGTGTGGGAGAGAGGTACTGTCAGCAGATTCACATGTGATCTTGGTACAGGGGGAAGCAGCATTTCTGCACATTAACAGTACAACCCCAAATGCTATGACATATGCTGCCCAGTGCCATAGATGTGCACTTATGTGCATTACCAAACCCCATCCACAACCAGTATCTTATTGGACATATGCCTGTAGATACTCTACAGATACAAACCCCAATACTACAAAATAGGCTGCCCATCACCATAGATGTGCACTCATGTGCATTACCAAACTACATCCAAAACTACTATCTTATCTGACATATGCATGTAGACACTCTACAGATACAAACTCCAATACTACGAAATGTGCTGCTCATCACCATAGATGTGCACTTATGAGAATTATCAAACCACATCCACAACTACTATCTTATCTGACATATGCATGTAGATACTCTACATATACAAACCCCAATACTACGAAATATGCTGACCATCACCATAGATGTGCACTTATGTGAATTACCAAACCACGTCCACAACTACTATCTTATCTGACATATGCATGTAGATACTCTACAGATACAAGTATGCATGCTAAAGTACTCTACTAATGTGCATTAGGGCCTTACCTGCATGGTCCTCATCCATTGTGTGAGGAGCACCCACATCCACAATGCTGGATTCAGCAAGATGTTTTATGCCTAGAGTGGGTGCACCAAGGCTAGCGAGTAGCTGTTTGGTGGATGTCAGTGAGGCCTGCATTACTGGGACCCCACTTGTGGCTGTTGCTTCTCTGGCTATGGCAGCAGCCCTTCACCGGGCACTATATGAGGTTGGTAGAATGATGCCAGACCTGCTTATAGGTTCTTGGGTGCAGGCCAGCATCATTTACCCTGTGAACTAGGTCATTCCACACGGCGGTCTGCTCCTGCAGATGTTCCTGACCATGGCCAAACATGACGTCATAATGGTTGACAATAATGTCAATTATCGCAGATGCTTCTCCTACATTGTAGGGTGGATTTCTGGCATACTAAATCCCGCCTGGAAGACATAAACAGTGAAAGACATCATAGCACCTCATACAGTTGTCAACAGTATGGACAGAAATTGCACATCGATAGTGAATAATTATTGCCAGCACTCACAACTACACCATACCACTGTAATATATCAGCACAATATTAGCTTGCATTGCACTCCTGGCCCTGATGTGTCATATTCCCCCAATGATGGACAATTAATTGCATAAACCTCTATTCCCCATTCATTTCTGTGTAGAGGGATGACAGTGGCCATCTTCCATGTGGATGTGGTGAGGATGTTGCCAAGGCTGTGTTTGACTATGGTATGTGATGGACCTTTGAGCACTTGCCTGAGTTCATGTAAGATGCAGACAGGGATGTTATCAAGCCCCATGGAGACTTGCTGTTGTTGCCTTTCAGTAGGCAATCTGTACCCGCTCACCACTGATGAGGGGAGGGGTGTGGTTGATGTGCATATCTCCCTATAGGGATGGGGGACAGGGGGGTGATGTTCGCACCTAACCTGTCGATGCAGGTTGCCTATAGCCATGGCATGTGTGTATGATGTGTGATTTAACACCAGTACAGTTTGAATTGTGTTGTTGTCTCTGAGATTGACAAAATATGTGGAGACACCCTTGTGACTGTCCTAGACAATGTGGATATGTGTGATTTGTACTCATAGTTAGCCTTACATGGAGTCGACTGTGACCTTACATGCTTGTTCAGATAGAGGTGGACATGCTTCCAAGTTGTTGTCTGCACCTATGTGGCCCTGTACAGCAATATAGCAACCTATTATGTGGTTTGTATACTGCTGCTGTCCAAAGGAGATTACTCTACCTTGGTGGAGGTGGGTTTTACAGGTCAGGTATTGCTTAGTCTGTATGGTTACAGTGGATATATAAGTGTATCTTACATGTAAGAAAGACATCCTAGAGGTGTGTGAGTTAATACCTCTTACAACAAGACTTGTGAAGACAAGCCAACTAAATGGTGGAGAAGGTTCAAGACTCAGGGGCCGAATGTGAGTATTGCTGTTATATGGTTTGAATATTGCTAGTTTAACAGGATTTGTCTGAACATGCTACTTCTGCATGGGTTCAGTCTGACAAAGTTCTGTGTCTGCATAGCTCTCAGTTGTAGGACTATCCACATAATGGGCAGAGGCTTGCCCGTTATGTTTGGTCTGTTCCCCAGACAGGTATTGTCCTTGGTAAATCAGTAGCATATTCTGGTGATTGCAATCAGTAAATGCTAACATCCCTTTGTGTCTCTGACTTTATATCATCAGAAAAGATATGTCACAACAAACCCTGTAACACCAGCAACTTTCTCAGTGTATAACATCAATATTTCAAGTATGGCTATGTTTTGGGGCCTCTTTCCCCAATTATATCAGGTTTTGTCCAAATGACATACAGTAGAAGGTTGATAGGTATGGTCTATCATTATTTTTCACTGTCATTCCTGCTGAGGGGAAAGGCTGGAAAACATGCGGAACTCTGTACATTCAAGAGGATGGTGTTTAGAGAATGCTCTTAGATTCACTTGTAATATATTGCATATGGGGGAAAGTAACAAGTGTTTTAAAACTAGGCTGTTAGAACATGTCAGACATATTACTGATAAGAAAGAAGACTATTCTATAGCTGTACATTTCAATAAATCTCACCAAGGAGACTGTAGTGGGTTACAAAGTACTGTTTTGGAAAAAGTCTGTTTTTCAGTTTGATCAAACAGTCATAAAAGAACAATTGCTATGTACAGAATTAAGTTATATTTTTAAATGTGAGACTTTAACCCCTAGGGGGTTAAATGAGGAGTGTAATTAGAGGTTGTGTATTTCAATGTAATTAAGTGTTAAATGCTACTTGCATTTAAGGCAACTATTTCTTGTAATGTTTTCACCCTTGAAAGCTTTGGCCAAGACATCAGAGTATAATAAACTTGTGTGAATTACTGGCTGGATGTACTTCTCTTTACTATCTTCATTCATTTAAGTTGTTTTGCTAAGAGGTTGTATGTCTGGCCACTGTGTATGGTCTATCATGATTTTGTAGCAGTGTACTGTTCACTTATCATTTGGACTGGGGAGGGGGCAGATGTGAGTGTCATGGGTCCTTTTCCATCCAACTGTGCATGCTGCCCCAGTTATGGGTGGCCTACCAGCAGCATATGTTTGTATGGGCATTTTGAGACATGTATGGATATATATATATATATATATATATATATATATATATATATATATATATATATATATATATATATATATATATATATATATATATATATATATATATATATATATATATATATATATATAACACACACACACACACACACACACACACACACATACATATATATATATATATATATATATATATATATATATATATATATTGTTATATTGTTATACACATATATCTCCATACATATCTATCTATCTCTATATGTATATGTTTCTTGTCGTATATAACTATATATATATATATATATATATATATATATATATATATATATATATATATATATATATATATATATATATATATATGTATATATATATATTTGTAGATACCAATCCTTCCAGATTGCAGTGTCTCTTCCCTATTGTAAACTGGCTGTAATGCATGGCATGTTTAAAAAAAAACTTCCACATGTCCTACAGCTCAGGTGGTTTAGTGGTAAATTGCTGTGACTATGGTGCTCAGGGTCCTGGGTTCAAAACCTGCAAGGGTTGTTTATTTTTTTTGCTAGGCAGAACAAGGGCTGTTGTATACAGAGTGATTAAGGCAGTTTTGAGAGGCTTTAAGTGGGTTTGCGTGGGTTTGCACAATGGTAAGCGATGCTGATACATGGTTTAAATAAATACATGTTTACACCATGTAGGCTTTCCTTAGCAATGCTTATCAGTGTGAAAATCTGCTTAGCATTCATATTTAAGCAATGCTTAAACCTGCTAAGGATAGCTCAGCCCTGATAACCATTGTTCACATTCCAGTCTTATAAAATAGCAGAGTAATGATATCATTTAATAAGTGTATTTAATTTCCTGTGCATAACATGCTTCAATGTGCTGTCATTGCAGTAGCAAGGGGTGTGACTATACTGTATGGGACACTTGGGTATACATGGGTAGTATCACATGTTATATGCACTCACACTTGCATGTTACACCAGCTACAGTGCACTGGTTGAGAAAAATAATTTAACACATATTTAACTTTTAATGGTGCTTTTCCGTGTAAAAGTAGATTGCAGATTGTAGTACTTAAACCATGCACCCCTGCATGCAAAGCTGGGACTCTGACTACTACACAATATTGTTCTTGGTGCTTAAGCTGCATGTTTGTACGTATCTCCTATTGGCTATTAATATGATATTATAATATTAACTGTACAGCACTGTGTTTGTGGCCATGTCATTGAGGGCTGTTGTCACATAGTAATGGCATACATTTCAGTTTCAGACTTCTATCCTTCAAAACTTTTATCCTAATGCATGACCTGTTTACTATCTACTTTCTGTCTGTCCTCTGTGCAGATGTGCAGATGTCAGGTATTGCTAACGCCATATAACTATTTAGTTGCCCTCATAGTATTGTGCTGTGGGCCTGGACACTGCCGCTAGTTCCAACATATGGGACATTCTTCATGTGGGCCTTGCCCATTTTCCTTACCTGTGTGAGGGCCATTACAGAGGTGGTGGGCTACTTATTCACAGACAGTAGGTGGGAATACTTTGCAGGAAAGGACATTTGGAGGCAGCCCAACAACATGGGGGACATATCCCCAGAACTGTGAACAGATTCTATGTCATTAGTCCTGTTATACACATGGTGAGTTGATAGATTTACAGGGTTTGTGTGTACATGCATTTAGTGAGTGACTGCACGTCTGGCAGTGATATGTCTCTGACATGCCTTTCCACTGGCATGCTGTGCAGACTGGCCACATGTTTGCCTGTTATGGTTTGTCTGTTCCCCAGACAGTTGTTGTCCTTGGAAAATCAGTTGAGGACTCTGGGGAATGCAGTCTGTAAATACTCTCATCCATTGGTATTACTGACTTCATATTCCTCATAAAGGATATGTTACAACAAACCCAGTAACATCAGCAACTGTCTCAATTTATGACAGCAATATGTCCAATCTATCCCTGTGTTTGTGCCTCTGTTTCCAAATGATGTCAACCTTTGTCCAGATGTCATGTATTCTGAGGCTCAGACATAATTAGTATAATTATTTCTTGACTTCATTTTTGCTACCATCCCAGTGATGTAGTAGACCACAGACATATCAGGGAAGAGGCCATAGATATGAGTCCTGTACATTCTGAGGTGAACTGCACATTTGAGAGGTCTGTGTATGTCTGGCCATTGTTAACAGACTGTCGGAATTGTGTGCGCATGTCATATGTATGTGTTATTTGGGTTGTGTGTGGAGGGAGGTAGATGTAAGTGTTATGGCTCCTTTTTTATCTGACTGTGCATGCTGCTCCAGTTTCTGCTGGTCTATGGCTGTATGTATTTATAGAGGCAGACTTGAGACATGTCCTGTACCATGGTCAGGATTCAGACTAAACTGAGAACTGGGCCAGTATATGTAGGGCTAATGTGTGAGTGGCAAATAATGATGTATTTGTTCACATAGTCTGTATAATCTACTGTTCACTTGACTTATCGGTATGTGACTGTGATTGTGGTGATATTGGTTGTGGGTATGCACATTCACACTGGTGTCTGTTTTTCAGTGCTGTTACTTCCCTGTAGTGCCTGATATATTTGCAAATACATGTGTAATTACCCATAGAAGATTTGTTATTTCAATTACTTATGCTATTTCACTAAATTTATGTCAGAGCAGACAGGAGGGTTTTACTGCAGCAATTGTGTCAGCTTATCTATGCCAGTATTTCAGATACATCCCCATTTTCATGGCTTCCACCCACCATTTTGTCAGGCTTTGTTCAGATTCATTGCAGTAAGGGGTTCTGAGCATACCTATCAACTGGCTGGATTGATTCATGATGTTCAGGTTTATTGCTCATATTTCTAGTCTGTTTTACAGATTATTCTCATTTCTCTGGTAAATCACTGTGATGATATGATGATTTTTGTCAGTAAACGATGAGATATATTTCATTTTCACACCTCACATCCACCAGAATA
>NC_056734.1:790851170-791056359 GCF_019279795.1 Protopterus annectens
TGGGCCCACTCTTGTTTGGCATCTACTTTTCTGAAGTACAAGCAAACACAGGAGGGTTATGGCTGACAAAGTTTGCAGATGACTGCAAACTGGGCCGTAGTTGAAAACACATCCGACACAGATATCCTTCAGAAGGGTCTCACAGAAATGGATAACTGGTGCCAGAGCCATGGCCTAAAGTTAAATGCCAAGAAATGCATAGTCATACCCTTCGAAAAATAAGGTTGCCCCTAGCTACCATATAGGAGGCAATCCCTGATCACAGAAGAAGTTATCAGGGACCTGGGAACCCAGGTGGACAGTAGCCTTTCATTCGACACCCATATTGCTAAAGTAGTTAGGAAGACCTTCTACATTGCCCACCTTATCATGAAGGGATTCACATCTAGATCAAGGGAAGTCATAGTCTCCCTATACTCATCACTCATCAGACCAATGATCGAGTACAATGCCCCATTGAATGTATCTGACCCGACACTTGCAGCAGCTGGAGAGGCCACAAAAGTTCCTCACCAAAAAGATAAAGGGTCTCAAAAATCTGTCTTATGCTGCCCGACTGAAAGAACTCCAGTTATTTTCAGTTGCTTACCGCTTGCTCAGAGGTGACCTATGCCTGACATACAAGGCCATGTCAAACCCAGATTTGATGAACATGCTTCATCTCAAAAAATCTAGATCCCTCAGAGCCACAAGGGTGGGAGACTTAAACCTCGACACGGTTATTAATAGGACGTGCTGGAGGGATAGATTCATCACCCAAAGACTCCCTATGCTGTGGAACAAAATCCCGGTTTATGTGAGGCAGAGCACCTCGCTGGCCTTGTTCAAGAGGAATCTTGACCAATGGATGGGGGATCGCAGATACACCCCAGGGGTTACCTCAGTGTCACTGCTCGACAGAGGCACAGCAAAATAATGGGCATAGTTTCTCCAAACTAAAGGGGTTGCGTAAGCTACAAAACTATGGGCTAGGCTTATAAATGCCCTCGGGCAGATAGCCTAGTATGAACCTATGAACCTATGAACCTATTGATCGACAGCACATTTGATCGAAACTCATTTGATCGACAGTACATTTTATCAAAAACCAGTAGTCATGGCAATTAACAGGGATTTGTCCCTGTCACCAAAGTCGTGTGAACCTGGAGTTGATATACAAAGGTAGGGGGTGTGGGGGCACAGACCCCCACATATTTTCATTTAAAATATACACATTTTCTTTTATTTTCTTCTTTTAAAGGAAATTAGGTGGGGGCTTCACCACACCCCAATTTTAAGTCAGATCCATATATATATATATATATATATATATATATATATATATATATATATATATATATATATATATATATATATATATATATATATATATATATATATATATATATATATATTATATATAAATATAAGTATGTATGTATTTACTTTTCTATATATATATATCCGTGTATATATGTATATATTTTATATGTATATCTCTACATGTATGCATTTATATATATATGTATATATATATATATATATATATATATATATATATATATATTTATTTATATACAGCTCCATACACATACATATATATATATATATATATATATATATATATATATATATATAAATATATATACAAAACCTGACTAATTCTACAGAAGCTTTTCCCTACTGTCGAATGACTCTAGTGAATGATATGTTTAAAAAGGATCAAACATTTCTGCGGCTTAGTGGTATATTGCTGTGGCTATGGTGTGCAGGGTCCTAGGTTAATGATTTGCAAGGGCTGATTATTTTGTTGCTGGGTAGAACAAAGGCTGTTGGATACAGAGTGATTAAGGCACATTTAAGCAGTTGTAAGCGGGTTTGTGTGACATTAAGACATGCTAAGGTTACGGTGAACTATGGTGATACACAGCTAGCCCTAGAAGTGCTTAATCTGAGTTAGCTTCACTTAGCACCACACCAGCACTCTCACTCCTGCTTACTACTGCTTACTCCTGCTTACCCCATGCTAATTTCTTTAAATGAAAAGAGAAAAGGGGTCATAGGAAAGTGATGAAAAAGGGGACACACAGAGGGAAAAACAATATGAAAGATAGCTAAGGATGTGCAGGACAGATGTACGGTAGGTCCATAGCTGTCCATTTCTTCTACAACAATGGCTGTGCATTTATACAGAATTTGAATGTAAATTTGGACACACAACCCCCTGAGAAAGGGGTGAGGACAACAGTAATGTGTTGTTAAGCCAATTAGACCAGATTACATTTGTATAGTGGACATGTGTTTGAAATGGATGGCTATGTATGGGGTGACTTTTTTGTGGGAACAGATAGCCTTTTTTTATAGGTTGAGAATGGGATGTTGGGGAAGGATAGTAGGTATATTTGGGGAGGTAGATTGGGTAGAAAGACAGACAAGACAGACAATATAGTAGACAGGGGCAGTATATGACACATGTGGGGGTAAACACCCTGGACGGGTTGGGTGTTTGGCAATCAGATACCCATGAGCTCCAATTGGATAAAGTGGGACTGAGGTCCCCACTCATGGACAGTCACCACTGCACCTTCACAGCCCCCAAAGGTGGCTGTGCTGGAGGCTGAGCAGGAGGGGCAGGCTCCCCCTCATGATATGCCATGTGGCCCTCAAGCTGATGTAGCAGATCTCCAAACTCCTTTCAAAGCTTGCTACATACCAATCCCCAGACCTGAAGATGGGTGACAGAGTCCTGTCCATACCCGCTCCCGAGGGGTGGATGGATCCCGTCACCTGAGGCGGTTCCACCCAAAGGTGGTGCAGGACCAGCCGACAAGAAGGTCCTGGGTTCGGTTCCAGACATGCTAGTGGCCAGTGCCATGGCCAGTTGAGGTGGGACAAGCAGATCCACTGGGATCAGCCTTCTCAGACGTGCTATGGTGTTGCAGTTTTATAACATATGTTGGTTAGTCATTAAAAGCACATTCCAGGATTAGTTGTAACAGCATGCATAAGGATTCCCATTAGCCTAAAACACCAGATTTGGAACAGTTGCATAACAAACAGAACACATGCATATAAGGAATAACAGTGGACATTATAACGGCATGCGGGTTACATTGATAGCAACAGGCCACCAATGATTGTATTTGAACATGGAGCATTAATAGTTAAACATTTAAATATTTGTAGAACAATAGGACACATTTCCCAACAGTAGGTTTGGTAAAAAACATACCCATTGATTTATATGTTTAGATTATTAGTGCAGATAGGGTGGGGGAGAGAGAGTGAGAGACATGCCAATTAACAGCTGTATAGGCTTCAATTGCACACAACTTTAATTATCATTGCTCTATTAATTACTCTCCAGGTATTACCTCAGTTTACATCACCCTATGGCCTTGGGTTGAGCAGTGGTATGTTTGTACACAGTGTATAATTACAGCCCTCTTACAGATACTTTATACCTCTTCGTACCTGGCAGACCTGGGACGGAAATTTCTGTTAATACTACCTGACTGTTTCTACCCATATTCACATTGTCAGGGTTACATATGTGCACTCATACTGTGTGTGTGTGTGTGTGTGTGTGTGTGTGTGTGTGTGTGTGTGTGTGTGTGTGTGTGTGTGTGTGTGTGTGTGTGTGTGTGTGTGTGTGTGTGTGTGTGTGTGTGCGTGTGTGCGTGTGTGCGTGTGTGCGTGTGGGCGTGTGTGTGTGTGTGTGTGCTACTGCCATACTCTGCCATGATTTATATCAGTCACCCTGAGTGTGGGTGACAGTGACCACTAGCTGTGACAGCATGACACTTGAGAGACATTTCCTGGAGGAGACTGCTTGGTGTATGTACTTATCTTTTTCTGTCATTTTGCAGCCTTGGGGCTGGACAGTGGGTGTTGTGCACAGTGTATAATTACAGCCTTCTTACAGCTACTTTATACATTTTCTTACCTGGCCGACCTGTGGAAGAAACTTCTGATAACACTACCTGACTGTTTCTACACATATTCACATATTTCTGAGTGAAAATATGCATGCAGCTTACTACCACTCTCATGATTCGAACCGTGCCTGTTTGTGCATAAAATAGAAAAAACTTTGTGTTTCATTCAGAATGAGTTATTGAAAAACAGCTGTCTCTCATTTGACTGTTTTCTGCCTAATACCCTCTTGGTTGTATAATCTGACCTTGTGATTCTGACATTCCTGCAAGGCAGATACTTCTTATACTGTGTATTCATACTTTGACATAGCACAGTCTGGAAAACACTGGTTAACACAACAGGTATCAGATGTTGGTGCTTGGAACATTTCATATAGTTAATCTCCTGTTTTACAACTCTACAATCTTTGTCAGATGAGCCTTGATTATTTAATGCTTTTAGAGCTGTAGTTTCTGTGTAGAAACTGTACACATTTCAGTTCATACCACCACATACCAAAGTAAATACGACCAGTCTGGGGTTTTGACTTTTATTGAAATGTACTGACACTTTTATTGATATATATCCTGTACACCACTATTACCCTGCTAATGTCTCATTTATTCAATACAAACCATACTCATTTTTAAATACTGGCAGGTGACGTCCGACTCCTTTCTATTTATTTTCCATGAATACTACAAGCTAGATTTGTACTTACCAGCCTCGTGATGCAGCTTTAGCAGCCTGCTGGCATAGGCATCCATGTTCGCAGCCCTCTCATCTGCAGCTGTACAGGAGATAGAGAAACATTTATGCATACCTATCCATCACATACACAGGCTGGACATTGGAAAACACTTATTGATACTGATACTTACAGCTGGGAAATTCTCACCCCATGTATCTTGGACCCACTTGTCCAAGGGCTCCCTTTTCCTATGCTTCAAGTTGGCAAACTGGTGCCGGACCTGCTCTCCAGTCCAAGGGATGTCAGTGGCACTGGTGAGGTCACATGCAAGACAGTCCCAGGCCTCTGCTTTGTATTGGGAGCCCTGGTACTGGCCCTGAACCACTCTCCCATCATGGTTTTCTACTAGGAGCCCAATCATGACCCTGGACTCCTGAATACCCCAGCGCTGCGCCCAAAGGTGAACACCACCAACACCAGCCAAAGTGCCTGAGGTGTGGAGCTACAACTGGTCATGAGCTGTATTCCCCACCTGCAAGGTTTAAATAGGGCTGATTTTTCACCCTTTGCTGTGATTGGCCAGTTTTGAATATGCTGCACTAAGCTAAGCAATGGCCAGACCCGCTTAGCAAATATAAGCATTGCTTAAAGGGGGTAGATGCTAAGCACTGCTTACCAGTGCACAAATCTGCTTAGCTATGCTAATTATTGCTAAGCATAGAACTTTAAGCAATGCTTACTCCAGCTAAGCACAGCTGAGCACAGTTTAGTGTTATTCAGCTTTCTTTTTATGGAATATCATTATTATCATTATCAGTATGATTATTAATTATTATTATTATCGTTATTATTATTATTATCATTTTATGTGTTTTCATTACATTCTTTTGAGGCTATACTGCATGGGAGAATTGTGTTTACATGGGGGTTTCACATCTGTTCTACACTGATACCTCATATTTGGACCAGCTGCACTAACCTAGTTAACAAATATATATTATTCATTACCTATTTGTAGAAAAATATACTTTTAGTGCTGTTTTCACAAATAAAAAGGAATGGTTTGCATTGGGGCTCGAACCGTGAATGACTGCATACTAAGCAAAAACTTTAACCACTAGGCTAATTCACTTTGCCTACAGTGGCTGTATAGTTCTATTCAGCTCCTTTCAAAATTTTAACTATGCTATGCATAGCTGTGCGATGCGCACACCCACTCAGCTATGCATAAACTTTATTTGGGATGGAAAAAGAAAGAACATGTAACATTACTCTTATAAACTTAGAAAGCTGCTAGAATAAATCAATTTATGTTAGCAAGACATTTTTTGAAGGGTATAAGTTATGCAACTCAAATGTATGTCACTATTTAGTGACTTCAATGCTTAGATCATCACCAGAATTTGCAAGATGAGAGGAAATTCTATGACGGAGAGGCCAAAACTATAAGGGTAAACCCTGGAATTCTGCGAACATCTGGCCAGTTGAGAGCTATGTTGTGGGGGGGCTGTGCTTCTGTATTTTGTCCATGGACACTGTTATCTTGTGATAACAGTGTCCGTATACAATGTGAGTTGCTTTAGAATTGCTGTATGGTAATTCTATAGTGCAGGGGGCATGTGTACTGTGCAAACAATGCTCAGACATGCCCTCTGCACTTGTACATGGCTCATGTCCATGTTGAGAATACAGCAGTGTGCCTTCATTAATATGCAGCGTGCACTGCTGTTCTACACAGCCAAGATCTACTCCATGCAGGAATAGCACTATTCCTGTATGGAGTTTAATTAATACAGGGGTTGGACTTTATTCTTAGATGTCAATGCTGTTTTCAATATTAATTTTAGTCTTTTAAATTTTCCTTACTAAGTTTTATTCACATCTGTTAATGATTTATTGTTGATTCTTCATCAGTTCCCAAATATTTATACACTCTCTCTTGTTCAAGTTATTTTATATCACATCCCTGTCCCAAACTGAAATTTTTTGGTGCTGCAGCTTTTCTTCATTAATGGTTGCTTTTGCACATTTATCAAGATCAAATGACATTCTTATATCATTTGAAAATGTTATGACCACCTGCAGTTGTGCTTTCAGTTCTTCATCTAATGAACTATACAGTTTTAAATCATCCACAAAAAGAAGATAAGAAATCATTGCACTTCGTTGTTTTCTGGGAGCCATACCTCTCTACTGTCCAGATTTTCTCACAATGTCCAGATTTTTGCATTATACTTTAGATTTGTTCATCATAATATTTGTGGTTTTCTGGAAAATCATTTGGGACTGAAGTCACTAAATACTGACAAACATTTGAGTTTCAGACTTCATATCCTTCAGAAAACATATGCCAATGCAAAACCTATTATTCTAGCAACGTTCTAAGCTTATAAGAGCAATATTTAAAACCTAGCCCTATTTTGTGCCTTCATCCCCCATTATTTTTGCCTTTGTCCAGATTTCTTGTGTAAAGAGGTTGAGAGGAATGCTGGGAGACAAATTATAGCCATAACCTAATTTTTAAGTACACAGCTTAATTGGTTAAGGGAAAGACAAAAGAGCAGTGGTGACAGAAAGTCACCCTGGAATATTCCCCTTTGAATTTTTATCCCTGGAATTAAAATTTGTCCTTTATTGTGACTTAACTGCAAAGTGTTTTTCCACATTTTTAAGCAATCTTTTATACATGAATATGGAATAAATCAAATTCTCATTTGTAGTCTATCCATGCCATACTTAGATTCTTCCCCCTTTTTATAGTTTTCCATTATGATGTCATTTAACAGCAAATGATCCTTTGTTCTATATGACTTTCTTTTGTTACCTTTTTGTTTTATTGCCATGATCGAGTTTTCTTCTAAATTACTATAAGCTCTGTCGGCATCAGTTCAACTGTATAGTTTATACTTAATTGGAAGCCAAGTTATTGGTCTATAGTTTTTAGGATAGCTTGCCGGTTCACTCTTAAGTAGGAATATTGTTTTTTCTATTATTAACCAGGATGGTGTATGTTTGGTGGTGCGCATATAAATATTTCTTACTCATGGCTAAATCCTCATGTAAATAATCCAAATAATCTTTTTAGCAAGAAGTTAGAGATTACATCTGGGCCTGGGCTTTTCAAATTAGGAGCTTTTCTTAACTTTGTTTCAATCACTCTGGCTGTTGGTTCATCCCATTTCATATCCTGTACATTTGAACTTCTAATTCTTTCTTTTACTTCTGTCAATTTAGCATCATTGTTATGTTCCACAGGATCTTCATACATATAGATATTTCTCCAAAATTTATCTATTTCTTCTTTTTTAGTGGTGTTTCAATTCCTTTGGCCTCATTTCCCAAGTCTATAAAACTTTTTTGAGTCATCAATAAATTGCTTATTTTGTACTTTTCTTTTATTTTTATCTGCATATCTTCTAAGTTTGTCCGCTATCCTGATCTGTTTTGATACTGCACATTGCTTTTATCACGTCTGTCTTTTTGAGTATTTTTTTGTTGATCTCATCCCTCTTATATACTCGTCTAACAGTGGCACTTCTTGGCTTAATTGCTTTATAGTTTTCTCTATTCGATACTTGCATGTTAGCATTTGATTTCTCCCCTTCCTTTCCCTTACCACCCTGAGGGGAATTTAATAAAGCCTACAAGGTATTTTTTACCATGTAGACATCATGTCATGCTGCTTACATGAAAGTAAGCATGTTTGCAAGCCAATAAGCACTGGTGTGCACCACTTATGCATGCACCAGCATGGGAAGTTCCTTGGCATGTAAGTCACCGCATAAGCCGGTGAATTTCATGAAAATAAGGCAGGTAGAGTGATCCAGCAAGCAGATAGGCAGCCCTGCATAACCCATGTCAGTGTCCTTTGTGTACATGGAAAAATTCCATGTACAGTACTGTAGACAGACAAAAGGGGCTGTAAAAATGTAGGTAGGCAGACAGAAATGGCATAACTATCCTCTGTGTGTTCCAAAAGTTACAGTAAATATGTTAAAATAACATTTTTTTAATAATATTGGCATGTTTGCTGGGTGCACCACAGTGTGCAAACATGCAGTGGAAAAATCAAATATTAATACTGTGAGACAGAACTGTATTACAGGATCCTGTGTGCACTATCTACAATGGTGCATTGGTACTGTTGCTAATGTGGTAGGGCTTGGAAGTGTGTAGTATCCAGGTTGTGAGCACGGACCCCTATGCAAATGAAGTGGAGTTACTGAATAGTACAATGGGGTAATCATGTCCATAGATCCCCTCCGTGTAAAACGAGAACTATGTTGGAATCCACAGAGGAGGTAGCTGACATCAGGAGAGGGTGTGTCTACTAACTTCTGAGCTGATTGGAGCATTGCTGCTCCTATTTGCATCATGCTGAGTGTGCAGGTTTGGGAGGGGAAGTGTGCACTGACTGCTAACCATTGTTTACCTATATGGCGTACATTTGAGCAGTGCACCACAGTGCTCAGAGTATCTAAAAGGCCAATGATGTATTAATTAGCATTGATCCTTGCTTAACATAAACCAGGGCCATTAAATGATATCAATAATATGTTAGGCAGGTGCACTGCATCATAGTTAGCCAATCACGCAGGCAGCACCTACAGTAGAGCACTCTAAAGTAGGCATACACCCTACAATCAGATTTTTTCACAATACTCTGCACCATTGGAGTACAGAATAGGGAATTTTAACTGAAAAAATTCTAGGGGCTGCTGCAGGTCTGCTACACCTGCATATATTAGATGCTGAAGTCAATACTGTTGCTGCTGCTGACAATAGGCCTAGACAGAGAAGGGGCAGAGTGTTCAGGTCCAGGGTAACCTTCCAGGAGCTTCATGAGCTGGAGATTATAGAGCACTACAGGGTGGTCAGGAACACACTCAGCTCTGCCACCCTCAACTCAGGTTCAGAGCCAACAGAGAGGAACCCATCCCAATGGAAACAAAGGTATGTGTATCCCTTAGGATAATAGCCACAGATACCTTCCAAAGACCAACTGGGGACATGATGGGGGTCTCACAGGCATCAGCATCCAGGGTTCTCCACCAATTCCTAAATGCCATGCTACCACATGCCAGTGAACACATATATATATTTCCCCTCCCTCTTGGGTGAGGGCCAGCAATATGCAATACTTCTACCATGTAGCACACTACCCTGAGGTACTGGGAGCCATAGATTGCAATCATGTACACATCAATGCACCACCTGATGCGGAGGGTATAATCTAGATCAACAGCAAGGGGTACCACTCCATTAACTGCCAGGTTGTGTGCAATGCCCAGGGCATTATCATGAATGTGTGTGCCTGCAGCTATCATGACTCCAATATCTGGCATAAATTACAGCTGTACCAGATGTTTGCTAGGTGGTTTATCCTACATGGCCATTTAGTGGGGATACTGGGTACACACTGGAACTATGGATGATGACACCCATCAGAAATGCAACGCACCCACTTAAGAATAACATAATGAGGCACACGCACAAACTAGGAACATCATAGAGAATGTGTTTGGGTTGCTGAAGTCATGGTTCCAGTGCCTTGATATATCTGGTGGAGCCCTGCAGTACTCTCCAGCCACATGTGCACATATGTTCACAGTATGTGCCATGCTACACAATACAACCCTGTGGAAACAGCAGCAGTAAGATCAGCATAGGGAAGGGATACACAGCCCCCTACCAGTGCCTAGGCCACCACAGCCACACTCACAGGAGAACTAGGAGGAGGAGCCCCCCTGATGATGTCCCTGTAGGCAGACATAGGCATGCTCAGTATGCCCTGCCATTGGCTAAGAGACAAAGCATACCACATTCACTGACAACCTAGAACCCTAGGGACTGACACCTTACTCCCACTAACATACATATATTGAAATAGCTGATGCCGGACAACCCACACAACCTGTACTTATCCATGTATTTGATGTGTACCACTTGTATCACACAGATTCACCCCGAACTTCAGTTCTGTCAACTGCTGCATTCTCAAGGTAAGTCTCTAATCTACACACTAATTGTAAGGATTAATATAATAAGATATTGTATGATGTTATGAAAGGAAATATAGTGGGCTATTTGGTCAGAGTTAACATCCACATGGGGCAACTGATACCCAGTCCAATAGTATGTGTTTTTGAATATTCACTAGGCCTCGTGGTTGGAATATTCACAACATTGGGCAAGGGAGATGTTAAACAGTGGGCACACATGATATTTGAACTACTGTTTACCCAAACTGACCATGTGCTTTTGTTTCCCCACCTCCAACACAGCAGTGTACCCATATAACCACTTTAACAGAAAATCAGCTATAGTATATCAGTGGACCAGGTAATTTCAGGGCTGTAACATAGTTAGTGATCACACATTGTATGTCTCTCTTCATGCAGGATAACAATGTACATATGTATGCTGTTGACTGTATGATGAATGACCCCCCCCTCTGTCTAGTGACCTGTGTGGCTCAGTGGACTAGAGAAGCTATCATCGGTGATGGTGTTGATGGTTCTATTCTACAATTACTTACATCTTTTGCATGTGAGGTAGTACTATGTTGGTGTTTTCACAGAATGTCATGCCTCACAACCTCTTAGTGCAGGAAATCTGGACAAAGCTAGAAAGACTGGGGGGACAAAGGCCCAGACATAGGGACAGATTTTAAATATTGGTCACATAAACCTAGAAAGTTGCTGGAATTAAAGGTGCTGTAGTAGTGCATATTTTCTGATGGATATAAAGTTTGACACACAATTGTTTGTCTGTAATTAGTAGACTGTATTGATGTCAACATTCAATAAAGTACCGGAAGACCACAAATGTGTGAGGAACAGACCAAACATATGAGGCAAAACTCTGGACATTCTGTAAAAAATCAGTACAGTTGAGAGGTATGCAGACTCTCAGTCTGTTGGTGATGTAACATTACCAACCTCAGTCATATATTAAGTACAGCAGACAGCTGGGAAATACTGTGGGCATTTTGAGTGAAGTGCAGTACTGCAGAAACAGGGGTGGATGTTAATGTCTGTAACATACAAAATCCCGGACTGGAATACAGGTAGGTGTGGCCTGGAATCATATTATAAGTACTGACAGTCCGACCAAGCATGTCCGTGCACTTAGTAAAAATGAGCGCAATTCTGTTGGCCCTTCATTGAAATCACCTGTTATGTATAAATTGTCTATACATACAGACATGTATGTATACATATTCATTTGTCAGTATCTCTCTGTCTCTCTCTCATATGCATAGTATATCTATCACTATGTAGTGCCAAATGAATATATACTGATATATATATATATATATATATATATACATATATATATATATATATATATATATATATATATATATATATATATATAGATATTATATATACATATATATATATATATATATATATATATATATATATAGAGAGAGAGAGAGAGAGTTACATATATTAAAATTATACATATCCTTCCCCCATATATCTACATAACACATATACATATCACAGACACACACAGCTACATTTATATACAGAAATATGTGTGTAGATGTCTGCATTGTCCAACATACCCTAATAATGGTGAGTAAACTGCATTATCAGACAGCCATAATGTTGCTCAAAGGATCCAAACTAAGGGCACAACAGTACATATTCCACTTACCTATAGACCCTAATGCCTTGTGGATGTCACCACATAGACAGACACAGGTGGTGTAATGTATAATGGTGCCAATGCATATATGGACAGGACAAATTGTCCCTGCCCACAGTGTCACGTATCTAACTGCAAGCAGCCACATATGGCCATACTGGTAACTGTACACACATAGCTAGGATAACAACAGTTATCTCACTGCTAGGATACTAGATGCAGATAACAGTATGAACTAATATCACTCTGCAGCCCACAGATGCTGTTCAACATAAGCCTAGTTTGTGTAATGTACACGTGCTGTGCCTGCAGTCCCACATACAACTGACTTAACCTGTGGTGCATGAGTTAAGTACTGCGATCTATTGTCTATAAGTCTAGATAGGAAGGGGTTCACTGCAGCCCCCTTGGTGTTTGAGTGTGTGTGTGTGTGTGTGTGTGTGTTTGTGTGTGTATACTGCTGCAAACCAATGAACATACAATGTGTGTGTGTGTGTGTGTGTGTGTGTGTGTGTGTGTGTGTGTGTGTGTGTGTGTGTGGGTGTGTGTGTGTGTGTGTGTGTGTGTGTGTGTGTGTGTGTGTGTGTGTGTGTGTACCCCTGCAAACCAACAGACATGCCCTCATGGGCTATCCAGCAGCAATGATTATGCACTTTTTGGGCCTGTAACTTGATGCTGGTTTCCAAACTGCCCTCTTCTACAAGGCCTGATGATGTCAGTCACCTTTAGACTACCAGCTGATACTGCAGTATCAGACGTAAGCTGTGGTGCATGCAATGAGTACTGTGATCTATAGTGTATACTCCTAGATAAGTAGGGGTTTTAATCTCTCACCACCAAACATGGTGTGTGATTGCATATCCATATGGCATACATATGATAACCTTTGTAACTTAGACATAGCTATGATTGTGCATCATTTTATTGTAGTGGGTGATGTGACTCCACCAAATGACTAACCACACCAAGGCTTGCTGATATCAACAAGCATTATATGTTCTAAACTGATAGTACTAGCAGACATGAATTCTGTTGTGTGCATCAGTTGCTGTGATTTGTAGTGTGTACCAATACATAGATAAGTGTTCTAATCTACACGCAGCCAACGTCCAGTATGTGTGTGCCTTGGCATATCCCGTATGTAGTGAGTGGAAGTGGCATTAGCCTGAATGTGGCGATGTTTGTGTGTGAGGCTGTTACAGTAGTATGCATCATGCTATAGAGCTATAGGACATGTGAACTTAATTAGTATAATGGCCATACAGCCCTCACAATCAGAGACATCTGTATATCCCTCGGTACAGGACCAGCACATATTGCTCCAGTCCAAGAAGGACTCAGGCAGATGTCATGTATTGAGATGAAGGCCACCCACCCAATCAAAGAGATAGCATGTGCTGAGGTGTACTGAGGTGCTCTGTGTACCATTAGGCAGGGTATGTTTCAAGGCTGTGTATATGTCTACTAGACAAATGTCACCCACAAGCATGTAGTTCTAATGTTACAATGTAGGTTAATGTCCTTACATTGAGTCATCCATCTACTATGCTCCCTACAGATAGGCAGCATATGCACTCCAGCAAGGTCAGACATTCCCTGTAGCAGACCTTATCATAAATTATGAATGCATGAGTACACTAACTGCCACCATTGTCCTTGATAGACTGTCATACAGATGTGAACCTATGGAGCCATGCATGCATACTGTTGTACCTTGCTGAAGTCATATTTTTGCTGTGTTGCCACTCCATGCTGTGCCACTTCACTGCTGCCAGATGTCCACAGGTTATCCCCTCAGACTCCTGGAACAGAAACATACAGAGGTCTGTGACATACCTTTCATTGTGTAATAATACCACCAGGACAACATTATACAACATAAGGTCCACAAAAGTATTGTTGTGTACTCATGACACATGCTAGCATACAGGGTATGTTGGTGACCACTACAAGTGGCATAGAAAAACAATACTGCATTACACAAGTACAAGTCATGTAATATATAGTCACCCTGTGCATCATACACATAGCTTCATTCCCCTGCATTGATGGTTAGGATGACAAGGATGTGGCATAGGTATCATCACTTGCAAAGGGTGATGTGTGGGGATGCTGGATGCCTAGGCTGCCCAAACAATTGACAGCATGTGTGTGAGTCAGGAAGGGGAGCAGGTTAAATGGACCATGGAAAGCTGCCATGTGTGTGTCTGTAGGTGACCTGCATGTGACAGTGGTGTGTGACTGTGTGCATGTATACAGTCAAGTTCAGTGCTAGCCCTTCGCATGTGTATGTGGAACAGCTTTGGACCATACATGGTAGGGTTGACAGTTCACCATCTCTGACCCTGAACATGGGAACTGGCTCTGCCGAGAGTTGCATTAGCACCACCATACCAAAGGTCAGATACTGTGCTAGTACCTGATGGTGACTGTTGTCTGAACCATGTCCCCCACAGGACCACCCAGGACTATGTGCCCATGGCCTGCAACATTGTGATGTGGACATCACACTCCTCTCTGTAGCACTAGATGTACTGCCACTACATGACTGTAACTGTGCACAGCCTTGTGGACTCTCAGCAGATAGTGTTGATGACCTACATCCGCGGGTCCAACACCCAGCTCCAACCACATGTTCCAGCACAGACAATGTACAGTCCAATACAGACACTATCTAAGCCCTCCCATCTGTCCACTGCATCAGTGAACCAATCCAGGGTGTCCCCAATGTGGTGGAGGCAGTCACGGATGTCAGACTGTGCTGCATCCATAACCCTAAGCATATGTCTGGTGTTCGATTCAGAATGTGCCTGTGCCTCCATGATGGCCCAGACCATGACCATGCATGGAATGACCCATGATGTGACACCTGCATCAGGTGGTGGATGGACAGCAGTCCTCCTATGAACACCCCTGTCAATTGTCCTGTGTGGGACCTTGCCAGCTCACTGGCTATGGCCAGTGCCTACACTCACTAAACCCATCCATGCCACAGTGGCCTGTTTAATATCAATATCTCCACCCTCTGCCTGTCCAATATTTGAGGGCTGTGGGGATTGGTTATGTGTAGGCATACTGACTGTGTGTGGTGCCAATGGGGGCAGAAAAGGAATGTCAATCTGTGGGACAGATTCAGCCCCCAACATCCCACCTGTGCCTTACTGTGGCCACCATCATCATCAGAGTCTGAAGATACACTGACAGGTCGTGTGGGAGTGAGACCCCAACCCCCACCCCAGTCACTTGTGGAAAACAAAACAAAAGCAGTACATTACTACCTGCACTATTATGTATGGAAAATCCAGACAGTCATAATAATGAGGATCCACAACTGTATTACCAGTCTCACATCTCCTCATCTCCACTTTCATGCACAATAGACTTCCTCACAATTTATGTGTTGGTAATTCTACACATGGGATTATCTGTTTAACCTAACTGATTTAATTATTGTTGTGTAGTATTGCTATTCTTGGGCTTAAATGTTTCACTGTCTGGCAATTTCCACTCATTTAATATGGTGGAGATGGTGAAAACTGATTCATCCTGATGTCGTCGTTCTGGTGTTACTGAAAGTATCGCTTTCTCATAGCGTGCTTTAAACGCTATAATCCTGTACATATATGAGCTGTTTTAAACTGCCTACTTTACAGAATAATTTTCTACCTGTATTTGGTTTGTGTGAGGCATGTGGACACTGTAAGTCTTACATTACTATAGCACTGTGCAAAGTGTTCTTATCTGGTACATATACTTACAGTTTTAATTGCCTATCTTTATCAATGAATGTGTACTTCCATTTTGGTGTATTTTGCATCTTAAAACTGAATTGTCAACTTACCCAATGTGGAAGTCAATCTGCTGACTTTGTGTAGAAGCATTCAATATTGAGTAGTTGATTATACTGTTTATACTGTTTAACTGTGATATCAGTTCTCTTTCTGCCTTCAGGTAACTGTTTTTAACTATCCCAGCTCTTTATGTCTCTCTGTTTTCCCCCTAGCTCTCTCCCATATTTCTACTCCAGTTATTCACCCTGTGTATGGCTTGGTAACCCGGTCTTCTGCCATGAGTAAGTCTTTACACAAACTTTAAAAGATGACAAACTACAAGGGTTAGGAGGCAAAGTAGGCATATATCTCCACTGATTTTAAATGATTCTTAACAACAAAGCTGCTGTTATGTGAACTTAAGTATATTTTCCTCTATAGTGTTTGTGAGATTTAACCCTAGGTGAGTTCACTACTATGGGCACCCAACTACCTCTATCTGGCCTCTTTATTCCTTCACTTCAACCCCTATACCTCTAGTTTTACTGCTTCTACCAAACACTCTTCTTAATGTATTGGCCAGCTTATCCTGTTTTATAAAGCTGCAAGTTAGTATCAGGTAGAACACACTGGCCTGAGGGTGGTCTGGGATTACTGATTGTCTCTAGAGCTGTTCTCATCCTTAGGTGTAGCCCTGATCCTTTTGCCCCCGCTACGCTCTGGCTAACTTTGTTTCTCAACCTACCCCCATTCCCACCCACCCCCATATAATTTCCTTTATAGCTAGACATCACTTCACCCTCCCTACATCCCCACCCCTTCCTGTAATTTAGAACTTTCTCTACTACTCTGACTCACCCTATCATTCCCTAATACCAAATCCGCTGCAGATCAAAGTCATACTCCTTCCCTCCTTTAGTCCCTCTCTCACCTACAAGGTAATTAATTCATAAAAACCTCATTTCCTCTCAAACTGTATTTAGAACTTCCCAAACTAGCCTATTAACATAATTCATTAACTCACTTACACTCAACTTGCCTTTTATACCATGGCAATAACAACTGTCTCTCTCCTCTTTCTGACTCTACTATTTCTCCTTCTCTCTCTAACTTCACACACCTCTCAACTTCCTCCAATCCATAATAGTCCTACAAACCCCTTTACTAATAACTATATATATCCTCAGCACTCTATTACTATCTCTTCATCTATCCTTCCCATGAACACCCCTTTCCCAAAAATTAAAATTCCTTCCACTTGACATCCTGCTTTCAAAACCAAGTCTAAATATTTGTTCTACTATAGTCTCACAATTAAACTCTACCAAGTTTGAGCAACCCTGCTTCTATCAGGAGACATACATCCTAATCCTGGACCAACCCCTACCCCTTCCTTTTCTGCAAAATCACCTACTCCATACAAGCAAATGTCCTTCTACTCTATTAACACTCACAGTATTTTAAACAAAGTTACTGAAATCCATGCCTGGATAGCCTACCACATCCCTAATGTTATCTCCCTAACAGAGACCTGGCTAAACTCTCAAATCCCAGATAAAGACATCCTTCCCTCAGGCTATAATATACTCTGTTAAAGATCACTCAAACAAAAAAAGGAGGTGGTGTAGCCATACTCTATGCCAACCACCTCACCCTTACAAATCCTACAAAACCAATGTCATCATCACCAATGTCTGGAATGTTTCTCCCCGGGCCACCACTAAAAACAGGATCTGTGGAGCCTAGTCAGACTTTCCCGGTCAACAAATGTTAAATAAATAAATAAAAATTGTTCTCACCCACAGAACTACTTGCAGCAAATCTTAAAATTAATGACCATACCACTATCACAGTTGCAGCCATCTACATTCCTCCAGTGG
Organism: Protopterus annectens; assembly: GCF_019279795.1. Lineage (NCBI taxonomy): Eukaryota > Metazoa > Chordata > Ceratodontiformes > Protopteridae > Protopterus > Protopterus annectens. The sequence continues at coordinate 790,869,068 of NC_056734.1, forward strand.
ACAACATACCTCTGTTTGAAAACATACTTTCTTTTTTTTTCACAAAATATTTCTAATGAAACCATCCCCCTAGGGGATGCCCATATTAACTGGTTAACACTCTCCAATCCAAACTCTAAAATTAATATCAACTTATGTAGCTTTTCTCATCTTATCACCCATCCAACTCATTCAAATAATACTCAGACCACAAGCAGTCTTATTGACTAGGTACTTATTTCTCAACCTTCAAAATACCATAACCCCCAAACCCTACCTAACACCCTAAGCGATCACTCACCAGTAAAAGTGCTTAGGTTTTCTCCCCACCTATCTAAACCATCCAGATCTATTACCTGTCACAAACTCTCTAACTTCAACTCAGAAACATTCAATGCCCTCCTTTCTAAAGTTAATTGGAATTTTCTTAATAAACTTCCTCTTGACGAAGCAGTACTACAGTTCATCTCAACCTTCCTCAATATCTTAGACTCTCTTGCTCCCACCCGAATCATATGCATTAAATCGAACATATCCCCTTGGCTATTGCAACCTACTCTCACCCTTATGAAAAGTAGAGATAAATTATGGAAAAAACGGTCACAAACCAAACTCCCTGCCCACTTGCAAAGATATAAAGAACTCAGAAACCTGACAAAAAAAAACACATAAACAAAGATAAAAAGGACTTCTACCTCAACCCACGAACTGCCCTAAAATCAAACTCCAAGAAATTCTGGAACTCCATTAACAAAATGTTACATCTCAGTAATTGTAGACCCCAAATCATTGCCTGATAAAACACCAAAAGAAATTGCCACACTGTTTAATTCCTACTTTATTGACTCTATATCTAAACTGTATAACCCTAACTTAAATTCAACTTCTAACTCCCACTTCACTATACCTATCTCTACTACAAACCCCTCAAACATCTTCTCCCTCAAACCAGTACCTACTGGCTGCATCAACACTTTACTCTCTAACTTAAAATCTTGCTTTGCATCTACCGACATCATTCCTCCTACCTTTCTTCAACTAGCAGCTGAATCTATTGCTCTACCAGTATCTATCTTAATTAATCGCTCCATTTTAGAAGCAAAAGTCCCAAATATGGAAACAACTCAACACTATTCTAATACACAAAGGATGTAACACCTCTGATTTCTCTAACTTTTGACCTATTGCTATTCTCGCTCTTCTATCTAAGGTTCTTGAGAAGTGTTTACATAAACATGCTATGCAATATTTAACATAGGAAAATCTTCTAACACTGGCTCAACATGGCTTCAGACCCAAACATAGTACCACCTCAGCTCTACTATCCTTTCTTAACACAGTCTCTCAAGGCAGGGATGACCATAAACTGATTTCTTGCCTATTCTTGGACCTGTCAAAAGCTTTTGACACAGTTTCTCACCCTCTTCTATTGAGCAAACTGCACAACCTTAACTTCTCCAATACTGTTGCTTGGTTCTCCAGCTACCTCTTTGACAGATTCCAATCAGTGAAATAGCAGCCTGCACTGTCTCCTCCTCTCCCAGTCAAAATAGGGGTTCCCCAAGGATCAATCCTAGAACCTTTACTTTTTAATATTTTCACTAATCAACTCTATACTTCCTGTCCTCATTCATCACTTGTCCAATATGATGATGGCGCTACTGCTACTACAATTACTTACTCTTCCTCTGAGTTCTACTCTGCTACCTAAACATCCTTTAACTCAGTCGAAACATGGCTCTCTGACAACCAGCTCATCCTCAACCCAAAAAAAAAAACTAAGCAGTTACTGTTACTCTTCCTCCCAAAAAACTTTGATAATATCAAACCCTCCTTCACCATACTATCCCTTAACAACACTCCTATTCAAGTAGAACCTAGCACCAAACTACTAGGAATAATCATAGATGACCAACTAAAATTTGACATACATGTCAATAACTGTATCAAACAGCACAAATCCAAGGCAAACTGGACTGTAGATTCAGTTCAGATTTAATATTAGTAAGTCTGAACTGAATCTACAGTCCTGTTTGTCTTGGATTTGTGCTGTTTGGTTGTTGTCCTGCTTTCCGTTTTAATAACTGTATCAAAAAGACTCACCAGAAACTAGGAATGCTCTACAGAACAAAAAAAAAAAAACTATCCTCTGAAGCTAAGGTTATTCTCTCCCATTCTTACCTTCTACCCAGTCTAATGTATGGCTTTCAGATTCATACCAATCTCAACTCATCCCTCTTGACTAAATTCAAAACTATCTATAACAAGGTGGTTTGTTTTGTGGCTCAACAAACCTACAAATCCCATCATTGTGTCTCTTTAAAACTTCTAAACTGGTTAGAACTACCCCACCAACTTCTCCTCCATCAGCTTCAGATCATTCACTCTATCCTATACCAGCCTTCCTACTGTCCAGCTCTATCTCAACTCATTTCCCACTACTCTCCCACCTGACAACTACAAAGCTCAAACCACAATCTGCCCAGATCTACAAACCCAAAACCAAATTTGGATGTAACATCTACAGTTACCACCCCAAAATCACCTGGAATAAACTTCATCTAGATATTAGAACCCAAAAAATTCAAAGCTGCTACCAAGGACTACCTTATAAATCACTGTTCATGCCATTGCACACAGCTGCCTTAACTTTCTTTCCCTCTCAGCACTCCATCCAACCTATCCTCTTAACAATTCTCAGTCTCGCTTCCTATCTATCCTGAACCTTCCTTAACTTCCCCTTTCATTTAACTACCTAACAAAAGCTAAATAATTCCCCATACAACTGTTAACAAGTAGCTGTACTGACCTGATTCAACTTACCCATACCTTCCATGCTTTTGTAACCTCTTTCCCTTCTCTTCCTATCTATTTACTGCTTCTTTCTTTCTTTAGCTTTTGATACATGCCAAATCATGTGTACTGCATATATTTTACTTACTACATCATACCTTGTAAATTATAACTGCTTAATAACTTTTATATAATGAATACTGCTTATCTGTCTATAATTGTTTTGTGTAACATAATGGAGCTTTTCTCCCCGGGTCTCTCCTGAAAAAGGGCTTTCTGCTCAGACAGACAAACCCGGTCAACAAATGTAAATTAAATAAAATAAATAAATAACAAATTGCACATTTGACTCAAAGCCTTAATAGCAAGCATGTCAGGTAAATCATGTGACACCTGACCAGTACAATGTACCTTTTAGGTATGCAGTATGACACTATACACTATACTTGATAAAACAACACATAAAACCCAATGCACCTATCTTAACAAATATATACAAATACAAGTTTCAATGCCTAAAGTATGTACCATCAACCTTTTGGTTTTTACAAGGCATGTCGGATTAATTGCTTCATGTAGACCAGGAGGCTTATTCACTCTGACTTATAACTCCAAAAGTGTTTCTGCTTGTTCAACTACACTCCTGTGATTTCCCACTCTAGGAAACATAGGTAATGGTTCCAGACTGGAATAAACAAGCATTGTTCTCTGGTTATACACAACATTAAATGTACATAGGGAATTATCCAAGTCCTTCACCTTAATAGCATATATATATTCCATAACAAAATAGTATCAAGCTTACCAGGAGCAGGACCATGGCCTTAAACAACTCCTGACAGACCTGTAAAAAGGTGAGGGTGAGTTAATTTCAGTATCACCACATGTTGAAGCACAACAAGGTAATACCTGCAAATATCTCACATACACAGTAGCTACTGTGTTACTTGATATATTGGTGACATTATGAGTATGAGTGTACAACTGAGCTTAACTCCCCCCCACAACACGTAGACCTGACACCCATGTAAAGGTATGTACCACCTGACAGAATGACTGCTACAGTATTACAATGGTGTTCACAGTAAGCTTACCTGCATGCTCCTCTGCTGTGGACACTGACACCCACCTCCACGATGTGTAGTGTGATGGATGCCTGGGAGCTGTTGTATGTCCCTAGGTTCACCAGGAATTCTTCAGTGGTTGTGAGTGGTTGTTCCATTGCAGGTCCTCCACTGGTAATGGCACAATCCCTGGCTATGTCAGCTGCCCTTCAGTCATGCAGCATTCAGCATGGCTGTAGTGAGGTGTTAAACCTCCTCATATGTCCTGTCCTGGTGGCCAGTGTCATTCACATCCCAGACAAGGTCTGCCCACAATGCAGCCTGCTGTTTCCTGTTATGCCTCCCCCTGGATAGGAGGATGTGATGATGCTGCCATAGTCCTTGAAGTTAGTTAGTGAAATTAGTTCACTCTTCACATCTGAGAAGGGGGCATGGCATCTACGATACATTAATCCTGAAAGACACCAAAAAGGAAACACATTACAGGATCAAATACATAGATGTCCACTAGGTACAGATATAGCAAGAACAAAATGGCTGGTACTATCCACTGCTTGCTCACACATGTCATACTCCACAGTGTGACAATATACTACATGTGTGGATAGACCTGAGAGAGTACCATTACTGAGGTAGCTACCTGTGTGCCATGAGAGATTCTGCTGTATGATCATACACCCAACACCCTCGTCTACTGTGGTGTGTCCCCTAAGGCCAGCCACCCAATAATATGTCATCAGACTAGTGCCAGACAAAGAGCAGTGTGCTATTATGACCACTATATAGGGACAGTCCAACAACACCAGTGTGCCACAATGACAATAGACAATGCAACCTTGATATATTGTACATCCCCTGTACATGTAAGACAGCAGGGTATCAATGACATGTCATTACCACAGGTCTAACATAGGCTTACTACTATAATCCTTATTTCCCATACCTCTATCCTCCCATCTGCATCCTGTTATACACAAAAAGCAGCTACAAAACCTGGTGGAGTGCAGTACTCCTATGTTGAAATGTGCTACTAGTAATGTTTCACAAAGGTGTGCTCTGTGTGAGGAAAGTCTCATACAGAATGTTTCCCCATAGCCAGCTGCTTGCATATGAACATGCTTCTCATTAGCAGGTAATTGCCTCTAAACCAATCTGTGACTCTGATATGTTAACTGAAGACAAAACAGCTGAACTGTACTATCATTAGCCAATGACATGCAACCACTGTGCAATACATAAGGCCTTCATGTAGACCTGGGCCCCTTTATTAGCTGTTGAGATGGACACTACTGTGGTTAGGAGACTACATTGTCGCAGAGGGTAGGTCTGTAGCAGAAACCTTTACATAGAGCTGTGTGTACCAAAGGATGCAGCTGCTGCTGCAGGTAGCAGACATGGGCAGAGAGTGTGAGCACTTTGGAGGACAACAAGCTGCAGGTGTATTTGTGGCAGCTGTGGCAGACTTGTTGTAGAGGCAATGCCAGGGTGAGGCTACCCTTTACACTCCAATTATGGCATGTGTTTAAAGTATGAATGTTAGGCAACTGTGTCAATAACAAAGCACTAGGCGACATATAGTAATGTTATACGGATATGTGAAATGTGTGCCTACCTGCAGGCCTGTGACTTCCAGCACTGAAAAGCAGTTATTTAATTTGCAGTGCTTTGTGTGGATAATGAGTGAATAAGTCTTTCATTAATTGCTGTCTATACAACAATGTAATTGAAATGAAACACAGCTCTGAACCCAGGAATATGTGTGGCAAAATACACTGTAGGCAAGGCATTTAACAGACTGAGCTACTGAGTCACTGCTACAGCAGGTGTATTTACAAGATATATGTGCATACATACAGGCTGTGACAAACATTTTCTACATCCATCAGTATATGCATGGCTTTATATGGATGTATTTCTGCACCAGAATCCCAGCTGAATATGATTTTGCCATGAATGCCTTAAAAAATTACTTTCTACATGTTGCTGATAAAGGCCACATTTACCTGCTATCACAGGCCTCAGTTGCATCCATTATCATGTCTTTGGCTGTCTAGTGGTGTACTATTGCACCCAACTCCAAGGTACAATCCCATTTTTCCATTACTGAAACATGCCTAATGACACTCCCATTTTTCCATTATTTTTTAGTCCAGTTTGCAAGGTGTGGCATGACAGGCAGATCTGCTGAAACATACCTAATGATGGTAATTACTATGTTTTGTTTAAGCCACTTGTTTTAAGTAAGAGTTTTGTGGTGTGGCGGGTTAATGCAGTATGCTGCAGATGTAATCAGCTCAGGTTTGAAACATGGCAGAGGTGTTTGTTTTGTATGTGTCTTACAATGTTAGAAATACATATAATCACAATAACTCTTTTAGCTGAGCTGAGCAAATTTGTGTGACATGCCATGCTAAAAAAAATATAAAGAAAATAAAAAAGGGGAGATAGGAAAGCTGTGAAATCGGGTCCGCAGAGGGGAAAACATAGTGAAAGGTGGGGATGGATGTGCAGGAAGGGTGTAGGAAAGAAACATAGCTATCCATTTCTTGTACAGTAACAACTGTGCACTTTGACAGAATTTGTAGAGGAACTTGGATTTTCAAACCTCAGAGAGATAGGTGAGGACAACATAACTGTGTTGTCAACACAGTTGGACCTAATTACAGTGGACACGTGCAAATGGAGAACTATGTATAGGACATTTTTTTTTTTTTTGGGACAGGTGTCCATTTTTTTTTTTTAAAGGTGAGAGTGAAAAGTTTGGGAAGGGGCATAAGTACATGTGGGGGAGGGAAGTTGTGTAGGTAAGAATACATTTGAAAACAGACAAGACACAAGAAAACAAACAGGGACAGTGTGTGACACATGAGGGGGTGAACACCTTGGATAGGTTAGGTGTTGTTGAATTCAAGTCCCATGAGCCACCAGATGGCAGCAGCATGACTCACATCCCCACCCATGGGATTGACAGCACTGCTCCTTCACCACCCAGGGTTGCTAGTGCTGGAGCCTAGAGACTGGGGCAAGGCTGCCCCAGCAGGTTGGCCAGCATGTCTTCAATCCAGAACAGGCAGCATTCATAGCCATGGTAGACTATTGCATGCACCAAGACTGGCAGCTCAGCCTAGGTGACAACTCCCCCTCTGCCACTGCTCCCAGAGGCATGGTGTGGCACTACCCGATGTCGCAGGTATTGCAGAGTATTGCCCCCGAGGGGGCACCATCTTTATGGGTCCCAGACATGCTGTGACCCGGTGCCATGGTCAGTCGAGGGAAGGTAGTGGGAACAGCTGGAACTGGCCTACCTTGATGTTCTGTGGCAATTCAGGTATAGCAATAAATTGAGATTAGCTATGAACAAATCATTGTTAGTATTAACAGCATGGAACATCATATTAATTAACCCAAATTCATAGCAATGTATATTATGTATGGCTCAACATGAAATAACAGAGCAGTCAGCATGATAACAGCATGTCAGTAACAGGTAAAGCATAAGGACAACCACATGGTTAATTTAACAAGATATGTTAATATAACAGCCTAATAACACATAATAATAAACTACATACGGCCAAAAAAGGCTAATTTAACAATATATGTCAATACAAAAGCAAAATAACAGATAACAATAATAAACTACATTTCCCAAAATATAGTTATTTTAACAAAATCTATTAATAGTAAACCATAATAATACATAACAAAGTTAAATACATGCACGTAAGGGGTGAGAGAGAGAGAGAGAGAAAAACAGTCCATTAGTGACATTGCAGACTATATCCCTGAAAACAGTGGTAATATTAACTCTACAGGTGTGTACTGTCAATTTTGTGTACAGTGACTACAGTTCTCCTACAGGTGATGTAGCACATACATATCTCTCAAACTGTTTCATGGGACAGTATGGGTCAAGCAATAACAAATGCCGGTACACACTTGCACATCATGTGGGTTTCATAACTACCAAGGTGTTCTGTAAGCAGATCTGGTAAGACTTTGCATTCCGAGTAATAATGTCTGTGGTAATCTTGTGACAGATGAATTATGCAATAATAATTACAGTATGAGATATTGTGACATTTGAGAAGCATGTTTGTGTAGAGTTCATAAATTAGACAGCCATCATGCCTTAGTTTCCAGGCAAGGGAATAGATCCTAATAGATGTGACTGCAGGGGACATCTGCAAATAATGTAATAAGTAACTACAGCAACCTAGTACAGACATACAGGGAATACAATCATACTTGAAGTCAACAAATTTATTTATGAATCAACAATCCTGGTGAACATGTTTTTCTTACTGATTGTAAAACTCTCTGAAATCTAAACACAATATCTGCTCATAACATGGGCTACATCAGTTATATACCTTTTGTTCCTGGGAAGAGAGAAAATGTGAGCATTACTTGACTGATAGTGTGCTGGAGATAACTTTGAGCCATACTATGAGTTGAGCAATACAAGTTAAATGGCATGCTTTTTGCATTCTAGAACAATTACAGTGTTATAATTGACTGCACTGACAGTAGAACACACATGCATGGAATACAATCATCCTGCATATATTAAAACAGCTTTATTGCAGTACCAGTGCCATCAATGCTGGTGAACATGTTGTATTGTTATTGCTTTGAAATATCTGTGAAGTACACACACAATATCTGCCCATGGAGTGGGCTAACCTCACCCATATACTTTTGTTACTTAAAGAAGGAGGAACAGGGACCATTATGTGACCAAAAGTAGCCTGGAGACAGCCATGGACAGTACCATGAGTTAAGCAATACAGTTTGTAGGCCATTAGTTTTGCATTCCACAGCTATTATGTTACACTTGACTGCAAAACCTTACCATAGACAAATAATGCATACAGCTCTACTGCCATGGTGGTAACACAATCCTGCTGAGCACCATTTTGTTCATTGTTATTGGTATTGTTTATGGTTTACTGAACATCAGTTGGTATTGCTCATGTATTGCACTACAGCTCTAATTGCTCATTTATTGCACTACAGGTCTACCTGCCTATTTATTGCACTACAGTTTTTCTTGTGTATACTTTATTGCAGTAAATGCTTTAGTCTTTCTTGCTTACTGCACTACAGTTAGCATACTACATCCATACTTACCATGCACACAGCACAACATGGCCAGGTACCCGGCATGGGACTTGACATTGCCAGCCCTCTCAGCTACAGCTGTTGGGAGAGAACCACACCATTATGCATACCAGTTTTGCAGACATTCAGCTTACATATTAGTAAAATAGAGGAAAAATTACTTAAATATTTGTGGGGCATGATCTGCTCTTGCCTCTTGGACTCAGGTGTCCAAGGTTTCCCTCTTTCTCCTTTTCAGCTTGTCATAATGGTAATAACACTTGTGTGGTGGATACCAGTAACACTGGTGATTTCCCTGGTTAAATGGTCCCATGCCTCCACCTTACACTCTGAGCCTTGGAATCTGTCCTGCATCAGCCAAGGTTCATGTTTTTTAACAAGCAGCCTGACCATAACCCTGGACTCCTGAACACCCCACCTCTGCTCTCAAAAGTGCAAACCTTCACCAGCACCACCAGCCATGCCAACAGTTGATTGGACTCCAAAGACTGTTGCTGAATTACCATCTATTGGGCTTAATATAGGCTATTTTCCAACCCTTACACATCATTCAGTAACATTGAAAAAGTGTCATATCACTTAGCAGCATGCAAACAAGCTAAGTGAATCCAAGCAGTGCAAAAACTCACAGAACCATGGTTTTAGTGAGGCTTAGCACTGCACAAATATTGGTAGCCATTAGCATGTTTATGCACTGTTTAGCATGAATGAGCAGTGCTTGGCAGAGTGCAGCAGCACCAAAATTCACAATAGTCTCATAAAATTAAGAAAAAATATTACATTCATTTATAGACATTTTCTGCCTGTTATTGACTTGAACCCAGGACCTACTACACATAAAACTGCAACTCTACCCATATAGCTAATTGGATGTTATAAACACTAGTATACCTTCACATATACTACTAGGCTATCTGTTAGTGTTACTGAGCCCCACGCCATCCTGTGCAAACATGCTTAAACACACCTACAAATAAATAATTAATTACATTTTTAGATGTCAGGCAGGTGTCAGCCAGGTATGTATGAGCTCCACTCAGCTCTACTGCACTCCACGCTGTACCACACAAATGAAAAATTATTACAGCTGGTTTCCATTTTAGATATCTGCCTGGTCAGCTGTCTATATGTGAGCACAGCTTGGCATTGCTGTGCTCCTTGCCATGCCATGCAAACATCCAGTGTAAAAAAAAAGTAATTAAGAAAAACATAACACATCATAAAAATGACATATTGTACAGTTGACACACTTCAAAACATTATAACAGTGAAGTGGCACACTAAAGGGACTCTCACACTCATATGCAGCCACAGGTAGCTACTACACCTCTCCCTACACTAGTTCAATATCCATGTTTATCAGCTCTCCCTCAGCTGCTCACCCTCATTAATATGCATGACATGCTGCAAGGGGCAACTGTGGCCATGTGCATGGATACTTTCTGTGTAGGCTCTACACTGTGCCTACACGGAATTTATTAAATCCTGGGACCTATCTTTTTGTGGAAAAACTTTATCTGTTATTAATTTAGCTGCACAGTAATATAACCTATTTACTTCTGTTGCATAACATGAATCTCTATGAGCAGTCCTAATTACTGTGTTAATTTGTTTTATCAAAAATTCTAACATTTTGGGTTTTATTGACTTTCTGTAGTCAATTTCTTTCACCGATCTTAATATGTCTGTCCACCTCTATTAAATCAAGCAACTCTTTTCTTAGATCACTTTCTTCTAAACTGAGGACGCATTCTTTGTTCTCCATTTCCTGTGGGCATTCTATAAAAAGTTTCAGAGCATTTTCCTGTGCTACATCCTCTTCAGTTTCATCCTTTGTCATCTGCTGCTCTTTCATATAGGAACTCATTGACTGCATCAGAGTTGCCACAGTTTCCTGTTCTTTGCTTTGTTACTGGTTTCCTATCGAAGGCTTCAAAATATCTTCATATGGTAACCGATCAGATGTTTTCCACTCTGCTGGTTTCTCCTTTTTTTGGGGATCCATTGCTCTATCCTGCTGTGATGTTATCAGAGTTAGACTTTCTACACTAAATCCTAAACTTTGCATGTAATCCATAACCTCAGTTTCTATTTCTTTAACTTCTCCATTACTAATCCTCTTTTCTACTTTTCTACTTTCTTTTTTGTATTTTTGTATTGTAAGATTTTCCATATCTGGATGCCTTTGCCTGTATTTCTCTTTAAATATCTTTGGTGCTGCTCATTTTGTATTGATTAGTTTTGCTTTCTCCTTTGCATAAATATTGGACCATATTAAATCTCTTTTTCTTTCCTATGTCCATATTTCTTTTTCAGGTGTCTCCTGCTCCTCCTATTTCTCCTTACTTCAAGGACTAATTTCATCATGCTATGATATAACCTGTGTTAGAGTTTCTACACTAAATCCTTCACTTTGCAGACATTCCATACCTTCAGCTTCTATTTTCTTAATGTCTCCTTTATTAATCTCCTGTTCTGCAGTCTCTCTTTGTGGTCATATTTTTTGTATTGTGAAATGTTCCATACCTAGATGCCTTTGCCTGCATTTCTCTTCAAATATCTTTGGGGCTGCTTTTTTGTATTGCTTAATTTGGCTTTCTGCTTTGCATAAATATTGCACCATATCAAACCTCTCTTTCTTTCCCATGTACATATTTCTTTTTTATACCTTTCAAAAATCACTAGATTTTGTTTTTTTATATTTTCACACTTCTTCAGTTGCTTCTTTTTCCAAATGGCCCAAGGTTTCTTGATCTGTGTACCATTTTTCATAAATCTGTTGTATTAATGAACACAAATTTTTATTTGATGATTCTGACAGTTTTTCTTGGGCAAGTACTTTTCTTTCCTCTAATTTCTCTCATAATCTTTTTTTGTATATCTTCTGTCTTGAAATTCTAGGCTTTTTGCATAATAGTAATAGTATATAATTTCTTTATTATCCTCAGTAGTCCACTGTCTCTTCTTCATGGCTCTTTTTTGGCCTATCAATTTTTGTGAATTTTGTGGACTACTACTTCTTTCTTCTACAACAGAGGGTCCGTCCTCCCTTTGTGCCTGGCTTAGCCCCATTGTAGGAATGTTTCTGTGTCTTGAGAATTCTACATTGTCATTTTTTCCAGTCCTGGCACCAGTGCACCTACCAGGATTGGACACTTTTTTATCCTGGGTCTTGTGCACCCACCTACCTTTTTTATTTTTTAACCTACAGCTGTCTGTGATACATGCTATATAAAATACAGTCTAAATATCAGTGTTATCTTGGTGAGATTTTGTGAAAAATAGGGTCCACCTCATGAAGGTATTCACCAAGACCTGAGGATGAATTCAATTCCAGCAATACTTCTCTCCGTTGCTTGCTGATTTATTATCTCGACATTCAGACCTCTTTATCATCTTTCAATTTTGGAGTCATCTAAAGAAGTATGAACATGGGAAAGAAAAAGGGATTTAATATGGTGCAATATTTATGCAATGCAGGAAGCAAAACTAGTCAATACAAAACAGCAGCAGTAAGGTGTGGTGGTGGTTAAGACTATCCCATCTCTAAGCTACACCATGATAGGTAGTGTTTTGGCCCCACCTCATTTTGACATGTGCAATAGAAAAATCCCAGAAGAGCACTTAAGCTGGCAAGATCTCTCTGAGAAGTATCTTTTAAAAGGAAGTCCCCCCCCCCTTATAAATTCGGGTCAATTCTCTGATAGCATCACAATCTAGCAGTCTCCAAGGACAGCAATATAAAGGGTGTCCATATATGAACCTGAAGTCACTGTTATGTGAGTTGAACTAAAGGAAAAAACAGCATATCGTCTTAATAATGTTGACCACATCCTTTTATTCACCGATGAATTGCACTCTAATCTTTCTTCCAAAACCCTTTCTCAGGAAACATATCCCAACCTGTTAAATTGACACATAATAATTTAGTGCTGAAAAGTCTACCTAATCTTCCCCGATGTCTCTTTTCTTTGATAACCTCTTACTTCTTCCGTATATCTTAATTATACCATAGTACTTAAACTGGTGTCAAATTCTCATGTACTTATTTTACTAATTAGCATTGTAACCTTATAACTATTGCTCATTCTCAAGGACACTGTGTTATTCATAAATAGCCTTCAAGTCATGCATTTCTCAACTATCTACAGACTTTCATTTTTTTCTTCTGTTTTTCCTAGTACTTTCTATTCTCCCTCCACATTGTTTCCTTTATTCTTCAGTTTGATTCTCAGGTTACTTTCAGTGACTAATACCCCTGTTCATATCACCACATAAATCACTTCTGCCTTCTTTTCTTTTCTTCTTTCTTCTTCTCTTACCTCTTAATTTTCCAGATTTTGATACAAGGTCCTGAGCTTTGCCTCATATTTTGTTGTGTTCCTCAAAGCATGCAGTTTTCTGGCAAATCATCATTATGGACTGAAGTCACTAAACAATGGCAGACGTGAGTTTTAGCTCACATCTCCTTCAAAAAGTCCATGCTAACAAAAGCCTAAAATTCTAACAAAATTTTAAGTTTATAAGGGCAGTATTTAAAATCTGTTCCCAATTTTAGGCCTTTGTTCACCCAGTATATTTGGCTTTGTCCAAATTCCTAGTGCTATAAAAGTGACAGGAAGTTCCACTGCTATCTTTTTTCTTGGATCCATTTTATCCCATTCGGACTGTATACTTAACTGCTTTCCATGGTTAAAGTACTAACCTCTCCTTTACAGTTATACTTTATTTCTAACTCCAACAAACCTCACAGTGATTGTTTTATCCAAATGACAGTACAGAATACCAATGACAAAACAATTACTTCTGAAATTATGAGAGGACAAAATTTAAAGGTCATAAATCAGAACTCTTTTGTTCACAAGTCAGAGGTCCCAATACCTTGACAAAAGTATGTTTTTTTTTCTGAGAGGAAGTTTGAAAATTGGGTTCACAGAGCATTTCCTCCATAAAAATATTTCATTCTGTTGTTCTTTTGTTTGTATCTATTTGCTACTTTTTTATTTTTTTTTTCATTTTCTTTCATTCCCATAGCTAATGATCTTGAAGCATCATAATAAACAGTAGCAATCTCCAAAATCAAATGCATCTATAACAATAAATTCTTAGAAATGAATAATTATACACTATTTTTCTTTAAAATTATGACCTTTCATCTTGATACCACATTATTTTTAATTTTATGCAATTGCAGTGCTTAGTATTATGTCTTATTAGCATATCTGTACAGGGTACTTAACTATAGAAAATACACAAACAAATAAATAAGATAAAATAAGATAAGCCCAGGAATTCATTAAAGGACCTAATGAGACCTGTAAATCTCTTCTCCTAAAATAAGGTAATTTGAGGATCAGAGACATGTGAGCCATGTTTATCAGCTAATTTGTATGCCTCTGAAATGCATTCACTACTGTGATGTGCAGGTCATTGTAGATCTGAACGGTGTGGTAGTAAAATGTTGCCATTGGAACTCTCCCTCACACACAGGTACACATTCAAATGCAAACACATGCACACACCACAATTGCCCTACCTGTTCTCCTGACTTATTTTACCTACTGAGATTCCCCCAACCCCCCCCCCCAATCACCATAATAGTTAAGATGCTGGTATGACCAACATGTAGTTGCCCTGATGGCTAGTGTGTCTTCCCACCCTGGCCATCATAATATTTTATGTACTGTTATGGCACATTTGTAGAATCCCAGTTCGCTAGTGTTTCCTACCTTATTCCTATACTGATGTCCATGCTTTTACAGCACTTAATGTTAAAGTTCTCCCTGGTATTCTCCACCCTTGATTCCTGTGCTGATGTATGTGCCATTGTGGCACTTATTGTTAGAGAAGTCCCTGGTGTCCAGTGTTCTGTCCACTCATGATCCCTGTGATGATGCTGGTCCAATTAAGGTACTTCACCAATGAGTTATTCCTTGGGTCCATGAGCTCCCCCCACCCCTGAACACCTTACTATGGTTGTGGTATATATTTGAACAAGGATATTTTGTGTGTTCAATACTGCAACATGCTGGGGGCAACTGTGCTAATCTGCATGGCTGAGCAATTTCCTGAATCTTTCAGCATGTAAATGTCTTCCTGGAGGTGCTCCTGGTTGGGAAAGAGCACATATCTTATTACCCCATGAACATTCAGCATGGCCATAAGCCAGCCCTATGGAATACTGCTTGTCTTGTTGCAAAAGCACCATGCAGTACCATGTCAGAGTGGCTGCTAAACTCCAAAAAAAGTACCATGATGTGAGCAAAGAGTTGTATCCTCATTGTACTCCTCATTGTACCTTTCTCAATAGCCCCCCCCCCCATGATCTTCAGCTAATCTTCCTTCATACCGATTAGTTGACCTTATCATAACTGCAGGAATAAATGGATGCATATTATAAAAACAATGTATTTATAGCATTTTTCCTGTAGCTTATGCCTTGACTTGCCCCCAATTATTTTCCTCTGTTTTGATTCCCCTCAGTCCTCATTTGCCTACTGTCTGACCTTGAGCAGTCACTTAACTAAACATTGCTCTCAGGTCATCTGTGCATCCCTTGGGTGGGTATTATTATTATTATTATTATTATTATTATTATTATTATTATTATTATTATTATTACTATTCCTTGGTGCATGGCCTGATTTCACATTTGTACAAAACTATAACTGTACCTTATTACCAGTAATGTATTTTCCTGTACATATCATAAATGTATTTCCACTGTATATATTAAAAATGGGTCATACCTATAACTGTCATTTCTTGTATTGAAATTAATATGTGTTTGGAGCTTTTTTCCTCGAGCTTCCAGTGAAAAAGGGCTATTCAGCTCAGATGGACTAATCTGATCAACAAATGTAAAATAAATTATTACATAACATCATGAATCCTGATGAACATTCCATAATCTTTTCCTAAAGTTCCATAGCTGAGTTAGCCCTTGACAGAGATGCCACACAGAAAAGACAATACAGAGTGATAAATAGCCTCTCTATTTGAAACCCTAGAGGGAGTTATGCATGACTGCTTATCTCTATAAATTCCTTGGTGCATGGCCTGATTCGCCTTTGCCTTACAATGAATGCAACTGAAGAACCAATGTAAAAACTGAAACTGAATGTACACATGCTAAACTCTCCACAGTTGTTTAGCTGATCAAGCAAGGGTCACTGTAGGTAGACGAAATGACATACCCAGTTTTGGCTAAGGTGTCCCACTATTAGTGAAACTATTACATTATAGTACATTTGCATGATGGCAAAAAGAAACAATAAGTATATCTACAGCCTTATTAAGTATCTTAATATTTGACTTCCCCTCTTGAATTCCTATGCAATTACTGTCCACCACCCATTCCTTTAGTCTATTCAAAGGTCCATTTAACTGCATTATTGTAAAGCATATTTTGTCTAATCCACCAAGGTGAAAAATAAATAAATGAACAGAGCAAATAACCAAATGAAATTTGATTTTACCTTATCCTTGCTCCTGGATGTAACTACAAGGACTGCAGAGAAAGGAACATACCACTCTAATCCACAGCAGTGAGAATGGTACTTTCCACAGTTTGCTTCAGTAAGGAGTATTGTTCACTACTGTACTTAGAAGCAAGTTAGTGGTGTTATACCTCCAGAAAGGTGAATACTGTTCTTACTTGCTTAGTCACAGTGCTTGCAACTTTCTTTCTACACCCTCCAGCAACCATGGCAACATTGTTTATTTACTTGGCAAACACACAGTAGATCTTCAAAAAAGAATGTGTTCTTCATTGCATGACATCGTATGGCACATGGAAGTCAGTATCTATGTTAGGCTGAAACCCAGTCCTCTTTTTATAAGGACCTAACTAAGTATAATGCAAAGAAAATCATTACATCTGCACAGAGTAATCCCAGTCTTTGATGTTAAAAGATTTTTAACACTTTGGAATTATTCTTCCTATCATAATTTATTAAAAGGCACAGACATATAAGAAAGATCATTATTTGTGTTTCTGCATAGTTATATTAGAAAGCCACAGATATGCATTGTTATACTTTCTGAACTTCATCAACTAAAAGCGCTTTCATTATATTTGTAGGGTAACACACATTACAAACATAAGCACTTATCAGCACCTGTAAATGGAAAACAGCTTATCACTGGAAAAAATAACAATTTCCTAGAGGCAGTGTCACTGAGTCTAAGGATGTTAGTAAAGTGAAACAGTTCAAATTATCATTAAAAATCTTGCTTCCCTTCTTATCAGAGCTATATTTGTATGTTGTTGCATGTGATGGTTTCGAAAATATATGAATCAGCAAATCTGAGATATCAGCTCTTCTTTTAATAGCCATTTTTAAGAGAAGCTCTTAGGATGTGATATTTTGCAGCACTATTTTAAGTTACTTCCCATTAAAATGTATCTTAACAGAAGTATTAAGTCAACAGACTATAGAGGATCAACTGCAGTCATTGCTTTTAAGGGATTTAGAAATAAAACATGACTATTGAACCACTGTATCTGTGATACAAATACAAATCTGCATTTGTTTAGTTAAAGCAAGCACACAGTTTTGATTCTGTATGTTTTTTTTTCCCATATATCAATACAGCATCAAATGTACAACTGACTGATTTATAAATTAAACTTTTCCATGTCAGTGAAGGCCATTACTGACAAAAATATAAAATGATGTTGGCTTAACACCTGTGCAAACAAATTAACATACAGAAGACGTTTATGAAGGAAACTGAGCCTCAGCATTATTACATGCATTAAAGCTAAAAAATTACAAAGATGTTCAAACCCTGGTAAAATTAAGGACAAAGAAATTAAATAATTGTGCCCTGGTTATGACCACAGGTTGTGATATTTGTCTACACACCAATATATGGTAATAATGCCAATGTTGTATAAACTGTAGCAGTCTTGTGGTATTTTATTCTATGAAAGAATAATACATTTATACACAAGTCATATTTGACAAATTGTGTTTATATAAATACACTTTATAAGCAAAAGGCCTTGAACACATTCTTCAGCTGATGTCTATGTATCAAGAGCTACAACAACAATGCACAAGGAAGTAGAAAGAACAAACTAGTTACCACAATGAAGTTCCTGTTAATGGACTCTGGAAGCCACATTAATAAAAATAAATATGTAAAATACACAGTGGTTTAGCACTTTTGTCCCGCAGAATGCAGGAACTTCACCAGAACAGTGTAAGTAAGTTAACCCATCCCATATGTTCATGATGTCATCAAATTGTTTAAGATATTCTAAAGCAACAGAACATATACATAACATTGAACTAAGTTCAATATTGCACAAACAGATACTAAAATAAGTAAAAATAAATAGTTATGTAATAATTTAAAAATTCAATATAATTGTAACTGTTTCAATTTTAAAATGCTGTCAATACTTACACTTCCATGTAAGCCAGAAACTTATCAGCTGACATAGACAATTGCCATTTCAGCTCTAATGCCTGTAACCTAAGTTTCCAGGCCCCCTCCCAGTGACAACAAACATTGCATCTAATATCCAAAATTTAAAATAATGTCTTGGATTTTCATCAACATGTTTCCCTAAAGCACTTTTCTTGCTCCTCTTATTAATGTTATATATATGTTCATAGGTTCATACTTTGATCTTTCTCTCAGTCTTATCAATATAAAACCTGACATATAGCTGACACTTAGCCACATACACTACCTTTTGGAATGTACAATTAAAAAAATGTCTATGATTTGTCTACTCTTTTCAATCTGTACTTATTTTATCCACTTCCATGATATGTTTACATTATGTACCTATATCACATTTTAGTGTGCCCTTTTTAGATCTTCTATTATATCCTGTAATTAATGTATTCCCTTCCAACAAGTTCTTAAAATTCTTATCTCTTCTATATGCAAACCTTGGTTGGTCTTCAACGATTGTAGTCAGTAGCTCATCTATTCTAAAAATGTTCCAATTTTGGTGGAGAATATTTTTGATATTATTTCTGTCAACATTATATGTAGTAATAATGGCTTTACACACTTCAATAGTTCTATCTATATTTGAAATACCACTTTTTTTTACCAGCAAGGGGATATATATTAATTCACCTCTTTTCATAATTACTTCACTGGCAATTTCTTCTATTAACTTACATGAGTATCCCCCAGATATAAACATATTTTTAACTTTGATATTTCTTCAAGGAATACATATTTTTCCAAGGACCTTCTAGCTGCTCTCACCATCTGCCCTTTCACTATGACTTTCTTTTGATGAAGGGGTGGGAGCTAGAAAAGTATAGCATAGTGTTAGAATACATGCCTTTTCTATGAGCACTAGAGATGAAGTTCCTTTTAACAACATCCTTGGTAAGACAGACATCAAGGAATTGTAATTTTTGTATTGATTGAGAAAATGTAAATTTTAAAAATTCAGCAGTATCGCCCAGATAATTCACAAATAGTTCCAACTTTTCCAAATTCCTACCCAAAAATGTAAATATCATCCAAGAATCTGTTATATAAATTCCAATACTCCATAAAACCTGATTGAACTACAAATGTTTCCTTCCAAAATGCCATAACAATATTGGCATATACAGGGGCACAGACTGCACCCGTGGACACACCTGTATGTTGATGGTATAAAGACCCTTCAAAGTAAACAAAGCTGTTGTACAATATCATTTCAAATAAATTAATAATTTTATTATAGAAATCCCCTTACTCAATTACCACCAATATCATGAAGAATGACTGTAAATAAGTCTTTTACATTGATAATCAGAAAAATAAGCTATTGTCATCATAGAAAGATGGAACTATTTGGCTAAGGAAATCCCTTGAGTCTTTAACTACAAAGTTGTTTCCCTCTTATATATCTTTTAAGATAAAATCAATATATTTCATTAAAGTATAGGTTTTTGAGTTGGTTGTGTCTACAATGGGTCTAAAGGGCAGTACTACCAAATCTTTGTGTATTTTTGGAATGGTAAACTGAGTTTACCAAAACTCTGTATCTATCACCACCAATTGTTTTTCCATGCACATATAGTACAAACATTGATCAATTTTAGCATAAGCAATGTTAACTTTATTAAGGGATGCTTCCTGGTAAGAATCATTTTTCAGTAGGTTATCCATTTTTGTTAATATAGTCAATAGTATTCCAAACAATCAGACCTCCACCCTTATCTGATTTGATTACTCTAATGTTTCTATTAGTGCAGACCTGAGTATGTAGTTTACCCTCTTCACTGTTCAAACTATGTCCATTTTACCCCTTTTAGTAGTCAACATTTTTCTAAAGTCAAGCTCACACATCTTTTCAAACAGTGATATTTGGGAGTTCAGAGGACATTAAAGGTACTAGTTTGATTAAATCTATTACTTCATGAGTTTATACTATCTTTAAACCACACTGCCAGGTTCAATTTTCTGATATACAATTTTAAATCTGTCATGAGATTGGTTATCTTTGCTCTTTTCGTGGGTACAAAATTCAAGCCTATTTCAAAAAGGTTAGCATGTTCTTTACTAAAAATTACCCTACTATAATTGCATAACCAGACGTCATTCCTCAAGATTCAATAAACCCTACACAGTTGTTTTTATTGTGGGATGATGTACACACATGATTGGAAAGTTTTAATTTCAGTAAGCACCATGTAGAGGCGCACACCCCAATGCAAACAAGGTAAACACTCTTGCATGCTAATTACAGTATATGCAGCTGAATTACATGCTAATTAACCAATCTAACACAATGGAGATATTCAACAAGCTATAAAGCATCCATGTAGACTCTATGCTTGTTTTTCCTATGAATTCCAAAACTTTTGGAATACAGCCACGGAAAGGAGTCTACACGAGCAGAATGTTAGGGGCTGCTGCTGCTTTAATTAATTTGCACATGTTACAGACAATGCTGCTACTGTTGGAAATAGGCCTAGGCTGAGAAGGAGAAGACATCAAAGTAGAAAAAGAACAGGATCAATAAAATAATAAATCCACAGCTAGGAAGCGTAAACCAGCAAGCTTCGTAAATCCTTTATTGGGTGACCACAAACAACATAAAACGAGTGCTTTCGCTCGGTAAATACCGAGCTTTCTCAAGTTAACAGTATGATGCAGTTGGCTTGAATAAATACAAATCGTAAAGTCACATGTTAAAATAATTAATTAAGTAATTAACTCAATTAAGCAAAAAATGACTGAACTAGTTGTTTAAGGTTATTAAAATACCTTTTCATACTGAAATGCTAAAAACACGAAAAGTGTATGCATTAATATATAAATATAAATATTGCATTAAAATATGTATATAACTATATATGTTACAATGACAAAGGTAAATAAAAAATATATGTATAAATGTAAAAATAAGACAAATAAATAATCTCAGTCATAGTAAAAAACTGAGTAGTCCATTCCAAGCCAAAATTAAAATACAACTACAATATGCTGAAATCTAGACATAGTGCCACTTTTAAATAAATTAATAACAATATATATAATAGTTATGTATATATAATATTCACCAGAGGCGTGGAACATTGTAGTGATGCATCTACATTGTAAAACTCGATATGAACAAACAAAGACAAGTGTGCAATATTGCAATATGGCCACAATACAATCTGATGCATAACTACTGTAAGCGGCACTATAACCGGGCCATCCTCAAACTAAGCACACTGCTAATATTTATGTTGTCATTAAGGCCAGGTGGTTTCCCAGCATCAAGTCTAAGTTGCCATAGGAGCTCTCTATACTCTAAAGTTGTCTCCCAGTCCCCTCCTCTGGCATCTGGTGTCACATGTTCTAGCACAGTAAACTTAAGTTCCATTCTAGGGCAAATAATTGAATGCTTGTAAAAAGCATTAGTATCCCTTTCCCTAGAAATGTTGTAAAGATGCTCGTAGATTCTCTTTCTTAGAGGCCTCTCCGTTTTTCCTACATCAAAACTGGAGCAAAAAGTACATAGCCCTAAATAAACTACCCCTTTTGTTCCACAATTAGAGTAACTGCTAGAACTGAAAAGGAATTTTCTCGATGGAATATAAATGGTTGAGTCATTTGCAATAACATTACACTGCTTGCAGGCACCACATTTAAAGGTGCCCAACCTAGAATGGTTTGATGTTGATCTTGGAGTGCACGTCTTTTCAAAGAATTCCTTAAGGTTAACACCTCTTTTTCTTACAAAATTAGGGTATGGTTGCATCAGTTTGTTCAGTTCATCATGGAGAGTGAGAACCGGCCAGTGCCTACATACCACGCTTTCAATATCCAAAGAACTTGAGAGAGTAAGTATAAATAAAGCGACTGGACTGTTCCATATTGCCCCCTGTAGTGACCTCGGATACTTGTGAAAACCCCTTACCCAACATAGGTGGATATCTATTGTCCCTGTTGTCAATAATTTCTTGTGCTAAACTAGTCACTAAAGAGTTAGGATATCCTCTCTCAAGAAATAATGATTTCAACAAGTCAATTTAATTCAAGAAATCAGCAAGTGTTTTATAAACATCCTGGAAGCACGAATAAACTGTCCCTTAATAATACCTTTCTTTTGGTAAAAAGGGTGTCCACTATCAAAGTGTAAGTACGAATTGGAAAAAGTTGTTTTCTTAAAAAGCTTAGAATGAAAAGTACAACTGGAATTATCCTTATACAGGGTTACATCAAGGTAATGTAGCACATTTTCACTGACATTGTGTGTGAAAGATAAAAAGGGGGTGGTGGAATTGAGATAGTTGAAAAAATCATAAAACTGATTCAGGGTACCATTCCATAAAATACAGATGTCGTCCAGGTACCTCTTGCAATGTGTTATATGCTGGACCCAAGTAGTTGAAAAAATAAACTTCTGTTCCCATCTGTGCAGTATCACATTGGCGTAGAGGGAAGCACAAGAGGCACCCATGGCTACCCCCTTCTTTTGTCTGTAAAGTTCTCCATTGAAGTGGATAAAGTTGTTCTCTAGTACTATTTCCATAAACTCCACTATCAAGCTGGTGACCCTGTTCCCTAAATGGGCTTCATTTGTTAATACCTCATTAAACCATTCCAAACCAATGGAGTGAGGAATACTAGGGAACAGCTCCACTATGTCGATGGTAATCATTAACAATTCAGGCTGATAGAAGAGGGGTTGGATATCTTTGAGAAAATCCCAAGAATCTTTACAAATCTTACCCAAAGAAGAAACAAAACTCTTTGTTATATGGTCAATAAATTTGAAACGTGGCTCTGTTATACTACCCGCCCCGAAAACAATAGGTCTAAACTTCAATGGGTTTAATCCCTTGTGTACCTTTGGGATCCCAAAAATTACTGGGGTTCTAGGTTTGTTTACGTGCAAGTAGTTGAATAATCTTTCATTGATTACACCCTGCAATAAATGGTCAGTAAGTAAAAATTTAATTTTAGACATGGCCAAATTAACCTCATTCCTGGAAACTATCTCGTACTGTTCTGTGTCTTGCAGCATTCCATAAAGATAGGTGTCATAATTAGAATTATACATAAGAACCACACCACCACCTTTGTCAGGCTTCATAACCCTGATATTTTCTTTCTTAAGATGGTTAACTAAACGGATCTCATCTGCGTTCAAATTAATAGGAGGTATGTGTGAACCTTGTGAATGCAAGGTCCTAAGGTCTTTTTCTACCAGTTCTTCAAGCACTTTGATAGACGGATGTATAGGAGGATTAAATGTGCTGGTTCTAGAAAGTTCATTGTTAACATGTGTTTGCCCTTTGAAATATAGAGTGAGGTTTAAGTGTCTTACAAAAAGTTTCAGGTCGACAAGGGCATTGGCTAAATTAAATGAACGTAAGGGTACGAACTGGAAACCCCTAGTAAACAATCCAAAAGTATAGTGGTTCACGTCCAAATCTGTGTAATTATAAATAACAAAATTGTCCTTTTTAATAATAGAAAAAATTGTCACCCTTCTCGTGGCAACATTCTTCTAAAATATTTCTATCAACCATAATATTGTCTTCTTCTATTTGTATCTGTTGTTCCATCCCTGTTGATAGTGTCTCAACCCCCCCCCCGTTCTGTCGGGGGGTTGTTGAAAATCCTGGAAGGAGTTCTTCCTTCCTTTTTCAGCTAAGCTCTCACTCCTACGAAGAGTTTGGACAGAAGAGTTAGCCTGATTATCAAATGTGTTAACTTGGTTGTTAGTTCCTTGCGCCTGTTTATTATCTCTATGTAGCTTACCAGGGAGCTGATATGCTGTACCCTCCCTGTATTCAATTAAATCCCTCTCAAGCTTGTGTATCTTATGATTAAGAATTTTAACACAGAACTGATCTACTTCTTTAAAGACATTGTCATAGTTAATTTTAACAGCCAAAAAATTATTATCATCAACCAAGGCATTGTTCAAAACATTGAGCTCATTTAGCAGAATAACGGCTTTTGCCTCTTATTCCGCTATCATAACATTCAGAACTTCTAACCCAGCTCTATCAAAAATTTCACATAGCTTTTTGTAATATGAAGAACCTGGTTGAACATTATTCGGGAACTTGTAACAGCGCAAACCTTTCGGTACACGCTGAAGAGACACACATTCTTTGAGATAGTTAATTTCCAGCTGGTTGCTCTTATAATCATAAAGCTTGTTTCCCAGAACATCAAAATCGTTTTTAATATTATGAATGTTATTAGAAGTTAAAGTACCTTGGTTAAATGAAAATTGACTTCCAGTCCAAACGTTGAAATTAAAATCTATAGGCTGTAAATCCAACAAACCCATTTGTTGCCTTTGCGTATTTGCTGTTTTCTCCTGATTAGGAGCTTTAGTAGATGCTGCGTTACCTGGAAGTTCAAAGGTTGTAGTAAATGTTGTTCCTGTTAGCGTGTTAGGTACACGCTTCCTTCTTTGCTCTAAAGCATGCTGCTTGTTACCAGGCAACGCTGAATTAGAACTGTCTCTAATCATATTTAAAGTATTGGTGAGTTGAGTAAGCATAGTCAAAACTTGATTAAACTCCAAACGAGTTACTGGGCTGTCATCACGATCTTCTCTCAAAAGCTGGGGGGTGTCAGCAAAATCAACTAGTTCAGCTTCCTCAGCCATAGAGACAACAAAACGCTGAAATCACCAAAGTAGAAAAAGAACAGGACCAATAAAATAATAAATCCACAGCTAGGAAGCGTAAACCAGCAAGCTTCATAAATCCTTTATTGGGTGACCACAAACAACATAAAACAAGCACTTTCACTCGGTAAATACCGTGCTTTATCAAGTTAACAGTATGATGCAGTTGGCTTGAATAAATACAAATCGTAAAGTCACATGTTAAAATAATTAATTAAGTAATTAACTCAATTAAGCAAAAAATGACTGAACTAGTTGTTTAAGGTTATTAAAATACTTTTTCATACTGAAATGCTAAAAACACAAAAAGTGAAAGCGCTTGTTTTATGTTGTTTGTGGTCACCCAATAAAGGATTTACGAAGCTTGCTGGTTTACGCTTCCTAGCTGTGGATTTATTATTTTATTGAGAAGGAGAAGAGTTTAAAGCCCCATTTAACTTTTCAAAGCCTACATGATGTGGAAATTGCAGAGCACACTACTGGACAGGAACACACTACAGGACACACTACAGGAACTCTGCGATCTCTGCTGTCCTCAACTCAGAGCCAGAGTCAACCAAAGAGAACCCATCCCAGCAGAGACAAAGGTTATGTGCAGCCTGAATCTTAGCTACAGGTACCTTTCAGAGAAGAACAGGGGACATGCTAGGGGTGTCATGGTCATCAACATCCAGGATCCAGGTGGATCCTCCACCAATTCCTGAATGATATGCTCCCACATGCCAGCGACCACATATATATTTCTCCATAGTTCTGAGGAGAGGAATAGAAATATGCAGGAGTTCTACCATGTAGTACACTACCCTGAAGTAGTGGGTGCCATAGATTGCACAATTATAGAAATGAAGGCACCACCTGGGGAACAGGGTAGGCTCTACATAAACAGAAAGGGCTACCACTCTATCAACTGCCAAGTTGTGTGTAATGCCAGGGGGATCATCTTGAACATGTGTGCTGGCAACCCTGGCAATTACCATAACTCACATATTCGGCACATTTGTTAACTGTACCAGATGTTTGCAAGGGGGAATATTCCACAGGGCATCTACTAGTGGATGCAGGCTATGTTCTGGAACCATGGCTGATGACATTCATCAGAAATACACACACCCATGGAAGAATGCCATACTGAGGCACATGCTCAAACTAGAAATATCATAGAATGTATGATTGGTTTGCTGATGTCATGGTTCTGATGCCTATCTAGGGAGCAATGCAGTGCAATCCACAGACATGTACTGAAATATTCACAGTATGTGTCATGCTACACAACATAATCCTGAGGAAACAGCTTCAGCAAGATCAGCATGGGGAAGGGGCACACATCCCACCACCAATGCCAAGGGCACCACAGTCACATGCAGATAAGAAGTTAGAGGGGGAACCAGCAGTTGCTGTGGGTTTAGGCAGATGTAGGCATGCTCAGTATGCCCATACATTGGCTAAGAGGCATCACATAACACACCCACTCACCACCTAGGGGGCCTAAAACACTACTCCTAACCATATACATAGTAACATTGATGTTAGGTAACTCACACAACATTTACCCCCATGTATTGCCTATGTACTGCTTGCATTAGACAGAGAGAACCATGGAATGCAACGGTGTCAACTGCTGCTTTTACAAGGCATGTCTCTAATATGGAGTGCATTGTGTAATAATATGAATGAGTGGCATATCCTTGTATCACACTAATTGGTACTGTAAGCAAGTAAGAGGTGGAAGATTGGTACTGAAATTATCTTAAAATGAAATAGCAGAGATTTGTGTGACTTATATGTATTCATTATTACGTAGCAGGCCTCAGGCATCAAAGATTCACACAGTCATACCCCTAAAAATTAGTGCTATCACTACATGGTCCAGTATAGTACCATACATTTCTAATGGAAATTCATTAAAGAGAGAAGGTAGAAAAGTAATGATTCACATTACCCTTTCTGACTTCACAACCCTCACAAGATCATTCACAATAAAGTTGTGAAATTTCAAACCCATCAGCTGTGTAACTTTCCAAGGCCATTGTATGTCACAGGTAAAATGACCAGTTCATCAACACAAATGCAGATATAGTAAGCACTTTAAGTCTGATATGCACCCTGAGCATCAGACATAAAGCTTATGTATCACTGAATCCAAAAGAGAGAAAACGATATGGCGCAGTTACCATCACTTGCGCAGGGTGTTGTGAGTGGGAGCAGGAGGCCTAGGATGACACCAAAGGTCCATGAGTGTGTGTGAATAAGAAAGAGAAGCAGGCAGACATCTGGATAATCCTTCAAATGACCAGTGAGACCAAATGAGGTTGAAGCTGCATGGCTGAGACATGTAACTGTTGTGCATGTGTCTGTAGGGTTCCTCCAGGTGAAATTGGTGTTTGAGAATCTACATGGACACAGGGGTCCTCCAGGTGAAATTAGTGTGAGAGAATCTGCATGGACACAGACAAGCTCTGTGTTGCCTCTATGTCTTGGTATGCCAGACAGATGTGAGCCATCCATGTTAGTGGTGGCAGTTCATCGTTGTCATCCCTGACCATGAGAACCAGCTCTGCCAG
Source organism: Protopterus annectens (assembly GCF_019279795.1). Classification (NCBI taxonomy): domain Eukaryota; kingdom Metazoa; phylum Chordata; order Ceratodontiformes; family Protopteridae; genus Protopterus; species Protopterus annectens. Next base: position 790,896,706 of record NC_056734.1, read on the forward strand.
GAGTTGCACTGGCATGTCCATGTCCATGGTCAAATGCCCTGCTGCTTCCTGAACATGACAGATCTCTGCTGGATTAGCTCCCTTCATGAAGATGCCCAGGATCATGACCCCATAGCCTGCCACATCTGGGTGTAGACAGCACACTTACTGAGAGTGCAGTGGACATACTCCCATTATGGAAGCATGATTGGGCATGGCCACATTGGCTGACAGCAGATGATGTGGCTGACCTATGACACAAACATGCCATTCCCCTCCCAGCAGACATTCCATGACAGCCACAACACATTCCATGACAGACACCCTGTATTCCAATGTGTCATTCACCCGATCCATAGAATCAGCAACACAGTGGAGGCATTCATGCATGTCACCCTGACCCACATTTACCACCCCAAGCATTTGTCTGGAGCACCTATGGGAACATGCCTGTGCATCCATGGCAGCCTTAAACATACACTGAGCAGCATGGGAAAATACACCTGCACCAGATAGAGGAGGAACAGCATGCCCTCTCTGAGCACTCCTATCAACCATCCTGCCTGGCACCTCGCCCACCCTTTGGCTACAGCAAAACTCTACAGGCACTAAAGCCACAGTAACCACACATCTCTGATTGATGACCTCACCCTCCTACTGTCTAATATCTGTGGTGTCACTGGAATGGGCAAGTGGATGCCTACTGGCTGTGTCTAATGGAATTGTAGTGAATGGCTGTATGTCAAACTCATTGTCACCTTCAACATCAGTAACCCCAGACTATGCCTCAGTTTACCCACTATCATCATCAGAGTCTGATGACACACTGACATTAGGTGGCAGAGTGCCCACACTTTCTCTGTCATGATCACCTGTGATAAAAAGCAAGAAACACGGGAGACTATTAATACCTACACTACTGTATTCCAATATATGCTAACAAACTAACAGTGGTACCACTATTACAGACACTACAGCAATACACACAACAGGCGTGACATCAACATCACACACTAAAATATTTACTTCTATTGCTCATCAGTACTGACATAAAAATGTGTGGCGTACCATCTGCAGATGAGAGTCTATTCTGTAAGCTGGATGTGCCTGGAAGAAGTTAAGCAAGAGGTAAGGGCAACATCATGCCAATTAAAAATAACATAGGTGGTAATACTTGTACCCCTTTATATGTCCATTAACTATACTGTCAACAAGAATGTGGCTGTCAACTCAAACCTAAGCTAATAACTGTACCAATATTTATCCCCTCAAATAAAAAAGAAGTAATGCACTGATTCCAATTGTTTTACTATACAACAGTATTCAACATTTGAGATAGCAAAGCCTACCTGGAAGCTCCTCCTGGGACATGCTTGCTGTCTCTGACACTGTTGCTCCCACACACAGGACATGCTGTACTGCACTTTTGTGTGAGCTGTCTGGATCCATGATATTGTCCAGGAACTCTTCACTGGGTGTTAGTGATGGTTCTCTAGTGGGCCCTTCCCTGGTGCCCATCTAGTCATGACCCACTACAGCTGCTCTCCTTCATGCAGATATGATCATGTCAGTGGCCCTGTGGTGCATCTACTAGTGGCCACCCACAGCATTCAAATCAGCAACTGTCTGTTGCCAAATTTGTATCCTACATGCCATATCTCCCCATCCCCTTTCCAGCAGAAAAGCATCATGTTGTGTAAAGGCATCTACTATGACCTGGTTCGCAGCATTAGTCAAGTGGGGGGGGGGGCTCTGAGGATTGACATGCCTGGAATGGATGGCATACTCATAGGAGTCCTACAAGACAATAAAAGGATAATACACATAAGTATCACATAAGTATTACTTATTTCCAGATAAAACAGAAAAGGTAGCCAGTCTGTATTACCCCTTGTAAAAACATACAACAGTCTACGGGTGTGAAATATGAACAACAGGCAGGATGCAAAACAAGAAGAGGAACAGGAGTAAGATATCCGTGTTTGTGCCATAAAAGTAACTCACATTTGCTTCCCACACCCACATAAAAATACAGTCTATCCTTGTTTGTGCCATAACAGTAACTCACTGTTGCTCCTCCCACCCACAAAAGAACAGGAAAATGACACATTTTGCTAACAAGCCATCTTTGAAATGTAAAAAGTTTTATCAAAAGAACTGTCCTTGAAACATTTATATATATTTATCACAGCACATTGCATTTCCATGTATTGAAAATCATATATACCCCTGAAATAGCTTGGTAAACATGCCCATGCCATCAGTACACTTCTAAGTAATGCATGCAGATAAACATGTAAAATTCTTTGCTTCAGAATTTTCTTAAATACATTCCAGCATATGCAGTATGTAGCTGAACTAATAGAAGATACAATACTTGTCAGCACAGATATATCCCAAAGTAATAGTGCATCTTCAGTCTTCTCAACCTACACAAGTCTCCTCACCATCAGTTTGTCTAGCTACATGGTTGCCTGGTCTGTCAGCGCAGTGAAGATGCAGGTGAGGTGTGAACTCATTAGAATTGCTGAATCCCAAAAACATGTATTAATGTAGGGATCCAAAAAGAATAAAGCTAGTGCTTAGCCAAATCCCAGTTCAGCAAAGAAATAAATCAGCAAACCAAAAACGTCACTGGGAACTGCTGCTGTACAAATGCTGTAAAATGTTTATTAAAACACAAAATAAACCAAAAAGTATCAAAGTGAGCGCTTTCGGGCTAGGCCCTTCTTCAGACAAAGTGCTTCAAACAAACATCACATTTTAAAATAAACATACACCAATCACTCTTCAGTAAAAAAACCCACCCTGTTTTGATTGTTAGCTGAAACTAACAAGTCATCATTAAAAACACATTGCCACTACTCTTACTTAATAAAAAGTACGCCTACTTTTAAGTGTTGGCTTCAGAGGCACCATATCATTCAGCCCAGGTTGAATATGGGCTGTTAAATCTAAAATCCACTTTGATCCTATGGTTTCTGTCTTTAACCTAATGTCACCCCCTCTCTTATTAATGAATACATTGGCTAGCACCCTAAATTTAAATCTATGTGTGGGATTATCCTTTACATGATTATATAGCGCATTGTGCTCATCACAGTTCCTAATTGACGAAATGTGCTGTAGTATCCTGACCTTAAGCATATTGTTGGTTTTACCAACATAATATCCTGAGCATGACATGCAATCAGCCAAATACACCACATTAATGGTCCTACAGGTAGCTCTCCCTTTAAAATGAAAACTCTTCCCTGTGGAGGGATGTACAAACACTGTCTCCCTATTAATATGATCACAAGCCTTACAGCCCCCACATGGGACAGTACCCAGTGACCTAGGTAGGCATGTGACCTCATTGTTTCCCCTATCGTGGCAGAGTATATCCTTCAGGTTCTTATTCCTCTTGTAACTAAATTGTGGAAAGTCCCCTACTATGTCACTCAAGTTTCTGTCACTAGTGATAATGTTCCAATTCCTCTTGATGATGTCACACACCCCTTTGACATTACTGCCATATGTTAGTGTTATCCTAGGTATAGTTTCCTTCTTCCTACCTTTAATGCGGTGACCATTGTGATTACTATAATTACTTCCTAGGCTCGTCGTAACATCAAGCCATGGTCTATATTTACCTTGCCTGTTCGCAGTACCTCTTGCTGCTGCTGTTTCCACTAGCTCACATCTATATCCTCTTTCTTGGAAACATTCTTTCAAGTCATCTATCTCTCTCTCAAAATGTTCATCCTGTCGACTGATCCTAGAGATCCTGCCAACCTGCCCTCCACTATGTTGGAAAAGGTATATCTAGGGTGCATGCTGTCAAATGAGAGCAAAGAATTCTTCCAACTCTCTTTTCGATATAATCTGGAACTAAAGCCTACGGGTGTAAGTTCTACTGTGACATCCAAGAAGTCCAGAGCCTCACATGAGCTCTTGATATCAAACTTCAAGAAGGATGTGGTAGAATGTAAATATTCCATAAAAGTATTTAGCCTTTGTTCACCCCCCTTCCAGGCAATAAAGATATCGTCTACAAAACGTAGATAAACACCTATATGTGGACTCCAATCTCTGTGGTTCAAAACATGTTTCTTTTCCCAGAAGGAGAGAACTAGGTTGGCGTAGGAATTTGCACAGGAGGTACCCATGGCTACCCCCTGTATTTGCCTAAACACTGATCCATTGCTCAAGAAGATGTTATTCTCCAAGACCAGTTTCAGTGACTCTTCTATAAGAAAAAGTTCTTTCTCTACAACACCCACATCCTTCAGAATCCCTACACAGGCTGCTATGCCAAACTCATTGCCTATTACTGTAAACAAACTATTTACATCTAGGCTTACCAGCATAGTGCCCTCCTGGCTACCTTCCCTGTTCATTTCACCCAAAACTCTAAGGAAATGTGCAGTGTCCTTCAGAACATTGTTCATACGATCTAAGTAAGGTCTAAGTGTGCACTCCAGCCATATTGACAAATGCAGTATCACGAATCTCGGCTGGAACAGCTACATCAAGGGCTCATGGACAATGATGAGAAACTAAAAACTACGAAGATGGGAAAGCTGAAAAGGGATTATGAAGATTTCTCGAGGGGCAATATCTTTGTGTGGCCGAAGAATACCCCTCGAGCTACGAACGCTACTTGGAGGGCACAGAGACCCAGTGGAGTATCTACAACAACAGGAGAACGACGCAGACGGTTGACGTCGAACAGGGAGACACGTCCAATAACAACAGTCCCAGTTGATGTCGCATCAGATGAGCAGCCTGTGGCTAGAGAAGACACCACAGTTGTTGATGGCGTTGCAGGGATCCTGAGCTCAGCACAACAATCGACGCTGGTTAGTGCCAGTGTTTTAGGAAATAAGAGCACAGAACCATCTAGGCTTAAGGAGACAGCAGACGTTGGGTGTGACAAGGGAAGCCCTATTGAGGAAGGGATAACAACAAGAAAAGGGGCAGGAGTCCCTTCGGTAAACCTACAGAATGCCACAGATGAAGCCATTAGCTCCTTGGACTTACCATCCAGTTCAGGAGGTTTGGGAGCGCGTCCAAAAATGGCTCCAGGACAGAATTATTTTTTGGGCATGCTTCCTACAAATGTGAGGAAGAAGGGTCCATGGAAGCGGTCGCGGAGCGACGACAGGGACTCAGTGAACAAGAGGAGAACTTTGAATTGACTGCAAGTAATTCTGTTTATGATATTGTATTTAATTTATCTAAATATGTACTGAGTGAAGCTGAAATTTATGTTTTAAACAAAGGGATGACGTTTGTACCAAGCAAAGCTTGTACATATAGCGATGTAGTATTGGATTTGATGTTGTATTGTCGGAGGGTTATGCTGAACAAAATCTATGGAGGGACACAGGGTCCTAGTGTGGGCCTACGTCAGCCTAGTAGTTATGTTCCACCTTTTTCACCCGCACTTAGTTTATTCATTAATAAATGTGAAAATGACTTGTTTTTGTTTATGCAAGAAAAAGGAAAAGATTGTTTTTACAATCTGAACCCTGAGCAAAGACGGGCCCTAGAGAGTCTTAGTAAGAACAAAGACTTAACAATAAAGATGGCAGATAAAGGAGGGGCTGTAGTGGTCCTTGACACTGACTGGTATAACATGAAATTATCTGGATTGTTGGAAGACAAAGATGTATATCATTTATTGAATCCAGTAGAGGTCAGGAACATTATTAGTAAGGTACATGGACGGTGTGTAGGGATTCTGAAGGATGTGGGTGTTGTAGAGAAAGAACTTTTTCTTATAGAAGAGTCACTGAAACTGGTCTTGGAGAATAACATCTTCTTGAGCAATGGATCAGTGTTTAGGCAAATACAGGGGGTAGACATGGGTACCCCCTGTGCAAATTCCTACGCCAACCTAGTTCTCTCCTTCTGGGAAAAGAAACATGTTTTGAACCACAGAGATTGGAGTCCACATATAGGTGTTTATCTACATTTTGTAGACGATATCTTTATTGCCTGGAAGGGGGGTGAACAAAGGCTAAATACTTTTATGGAATATTTACATTCTACCACATCCTTCTTGAAGTTTGATATCAAGAGCTCATGTGAGGCTCTGGACTTCTTGGATGTCACAGTAGAACTTACACCCGTAGGCTTTAGTTCCAGATTATATCGAAAAGAGAGTTGGAAGAATTCTTTGCTCTCATTTGACAGCATGCACCCTAGATATACCTTTTCCAACATAGTGGAGGGGCAGGTTGGCAGGATCTCTAGGATCAGTCGACAGGATGAACATTTTGAGAGAGAGATAGATGACTTGAAAGAATGTTTCCAAGAAAGAGGATATAGATGTGAGCTAGTGGAAACAGCAGCAGCAAGAGGTACTGCGAACAGGCAAGGTAAATATAGACCATGGCTTGATGTTATGATGAGCCTAGGAAGTAATTATAGTAATCACAATGGTCACCGGATTAAAGGTAGGAAGAAGGAAACTATACCTAGGATAACACTAACATATGGCAGTAATGTCAAAGGGGTGTCTGACATCATCAAGAGGAATTGGAACATTATCACTAGTGACAGAAACTTGAGTGACATAGTAGGGGACTTTCCACAATTTAGTTACAAGAGGAATAAGAACCTGAAGGATATACTCTGCCACGATAGGGGAAACAATGAGGTCACATGCCTACCTAGGTCGCTGGGTACTGTCCCATGTGGGGGCTGTAAGGCTTGTGATCATATTAATAGGGAGACAGTGTTTGTACATCCCTCCACAGGGAAGAGTTTTCATTTTAAAGGGAGAGCTACCTGTAGGACCATTAATGTGGTGTATTTGGCTGATTGCACATCATGCTCAGGATATTATGTTGGTAAAACCAACAATATGCTTAAGGTCAGGATACTACAGCACATTTCGTCAATTAGGAACTGTGATGAGCACAATGCGCTATATAATCATGTAAAGGATAATCCCACACATAGATTTAAATTTAGGGTGATAGCCAATGTATTCATTAATAAGAGAGGGGGTGACATTAGGTTAAAGACAGAAACCATAGAATCAAAGTGGATTTTAGATTTAACAGCCCATATTCAACCTGGGCTGAATGATATGGTGCCTCTGAAGCCAACACTTAAAAGTAGGCATACGTTTTATTAAGTAAGAGTAGTGGCAATGTGTTTTTAATGATGACTTGTTAGTTTCAGCTAACAATCAAAACAGGGTGTTTTTTTTTTTACTGAAGAGTGATTGGTGTATGTTTATTTTAAAATGTGATGTTTGTTTGAAGCACTTTGTCTGAAAAAGGGCCTAGCCCGAAAGCACTCACTTTGATACTTTTTGGTTTATTTTGTGTTTTAATAAACATTTTACAGCATTTGTACATCAGCAGTTCCCAGTGACGTTTTTGGTTTGCTGATTAATGTAGGGATGTAATCATAGTGCAGCCACTCCATCGGTGTTTGGTTTTAATGGATTGCAACTGTGACTGATTAGTGTTTGGGAAAAGGAAAAACACAACAGTACTGCAGATTGCCTTACTTCCAGTGGGTGTGTCAGGTCACAGCTACAAAGTATTAGATGTAAGCTTAAAAATGTAAGTAAGCAACACACAAGTCACAGGTTGTGTTTCTTCACATCCAACCTTCCCTTCATTGTTTGGCAACTGCACATGATATTATTTCCACTTAATATCTTCATACATTTTAAGGCCAATTATATAGAATGGCTTACACACTACATGTCTCAGATTACTGGTCAAATACATGAAGAATGGCCAACAAACACAGCAGAAGTGTAAGACAGAGCTGTACATTTTCAAGGAATAATCATGACAGGTTGCGTGATCACTAAGTGCATTACATCCAAAACTACTAAATGTACAAATAATGCTTGTATGGCTTAATATCACTGTAGTTATTGCAGTTGGTTGTGTGCATTTTGAGTTAGGTTCCTTGCTGCAAAACTGCTTGTGTGTCAAAGAGGGGTGAAGCACCCATCCTTTGTTCTGTAGGCACATTGGAATGACAGTTGAAATCCAAACCTATATAATAATATCTCGGGTGTGCAAGCATTTGCTAGTGTGTATGTCATAGGTTCCTTTTTCTCATCTCAACTAACTCTTTTTCTTTCTTTTTTTTCCCTTTTTTTATTCACCAGTGTTTACATGATGCACCACTTAGTGCAAGCATGGGAGATGGAAAAAAATGAATGTTATGTTTGGCTATGTTTATTTCATCTGTGCAAAGCATAGCAGTGTGCAAACTGGACAAATGGGTTATCCAGGAAGTAGACAGGACCCAGACAGCCAAAAATAGAAACTGGATGCATTCTATTAATACTATTGGGCATTGCACAAGCCCAATAAGTGACAGAGCACTGTGGTTAACAGTGAGATCTTAAGAATGATTAGCAAAATAGGGACTGTCATGTAACTAGTTCTATGGCAGTATGTGTTAAGTGCAGGGCTGGAGTACAGCTGGTCCTGGCTTCTTATACATGGTGTACAACCTTCCTTTTACTGCTGTGATATTACAGTTTATAGCAATGAACTGCAACATAGATAACTGTTTTCTCAACCTTCTTGTGGCAACAAGTGTAAGTGTAGGACTGCCATCCACATGGTCCTGGGTTTGAATGCAACATATTCCATACATTTTACTGTTGTTCCACTTCCATTTATAGTCCCTCTCACTTACAACACTTGACATGGTGTAGCTGATATTAATTAAATGAATGAGGGCTGAAGAACTAGTATTGTTTCAGTTATGTATTCATTTATCTATGTATTATCACATTTATTCTCAAATATATGACTGTAGAAATATTGTGTACTATATTCCTGTAAGTATATTTCTGCTATCTGGACTTCCATGGCCTTCACATTTGTCTAACACACATACACAACTGTTTGTGCATCAAATTACCTTGAATTTGTTTTGATTGCTACTGGTGTGCTCCAATTACCATCACACAAACACAGTGCTCAGAGGTGCTCAATGCCAAGTACCATGTTTGCATGATAGTAAGTGGAGCACATTTTCAAACTGTATGCACACTCCTAATAAACACGATAACTGGAATTGATGAGAAATCTTCACTTTCCATTGCTCTTGTCCCATGGAAAATATGGCAGACATTTCTGGACAAGGTGTCAGACTTAGGGCCCAGAGATGGGCTGTCCAGGAGTCCAACATTTTTATCGGACACCTAGTTAAACACCACAGTGCCAGGCTTCTGCAGGGGGACTATCCTGGCTCCCAATATAAATCAGTAGTTTGGGATAATTTGGCTCAGGCTGTAACCAGTGCCACTAGTACCCCACACACTGGTGACCAATGTAGGCATCACCATAATGACCTACAGCAGAGGAAGAAGTATACCTGCAATGCTTGGATTGAGGAATTTGTAATTAGCAACTACAGAGAGCACCTGTAAGACTTAAAAGCTGAATATAGGCAAGACTGGTATTCATAATGGTATTCTATTTTGTTTTGTTTATTCCACCGCTGCCTTGGACTGGGAGGTTCATGTAAGAAACCATGGGCCTAGATTGATGAGGATGAGGGAAGTATGGGGCATACATGCAGCAGAAGAGTGGTGTTATTGTAGCAATAAAAGTTAAAGTGAGTTTTTTTAGTATTTTGTAGAATTGTAACAAATTGAGTACACATATTTCAACTGTAAAAGCAAATATGCATGCATTAGTCTATAGCACAAACCAAGAGTACAATATTAGACTTTAATCTGAGGTTGTGAGTTCAAAGACTACACTTCCCAACTATACACTACTGTTAATTCTTCAATTACATGTAACTTAAAGATTTAAAGTAAAAAGCCTATACCACTGGCACATGCACCCTGCCGTAAACTGTAATCTGTATAATTAAAACATGCATATGTGCAATATATGCACATGTCAAGGAGTACTTGCTGCAATATGTAGTGTAGTGTGCATCTGTTAGGAGCTCTTAGTCTTAAATGTAAAACTTCCCTGTTAGGAGGTGTTAGTCTTAAAAGTAAAGGTTAAGATAACAGAGTCAAAAATTGTATTAATACTTTGTATGTCACATATGAAGGTACTAATCTTATCTCTTTTTTTTCTCTCACCTCAACTCTTACCTCTCTTATTTTTTTTATTTTTTTTGTTGTATTGTATTATGTGTCGTCAAAATGTGTCCATGTCTTCCATGTGTACCACATCATTAAATGCTCCACCGCACAGCAGTCTAGGCCTGCCCCACAGGATCTGCCTGTTCCCTCCACTGGCTCCAGCACCCTTGCCCAGCAAGTGTCAGAACTAACCTGTCAGCAACATCTCTGCTGCCCCTGCACTACCTGCGCCCTCAGGTAGTCCTAACCCAGGGTCTGGTCTTGTGGTACCCTTTGGGAGCAGTAGCAGCGATGGTGATTTTATCACTCGCACAGACATGCCATGAATGGTGAATAGGGTTGTGTGCCACACTGTTGGTGCACACCTATGCCAGCTGGAGAGGCTGTTATTCTTCATTTTATGCAGTAGTAGGAGGAGAAGAAAGATACATCAAGTACTACAGCCAGTAGTGGAGTGAGGTGACAGTGATGACAGTGTAGTGGGTGAGGACTTGATTCCCACTGTCACCCAGCTTGACGACCATGGGTTCTGGATGTCCCAACCCTAACCCCAATCTTAGTCCACAAACCTTTTGTATCCATCACCATCCCTGTTTCTTGTCTTGCTTGTCTTGTCTGCCTGCAGTTGCTTCCTCACCTACCCAACTTACCTGAACCAGGCATACTGAAGTCCCTTCCCCAACATTCCTCTGTCTCTCAAAAATTTGGTACCTGCTCCATAAGAAAATTGCCCCATACATAGCTCTCCATTTAGCACGTGTGTTCTTGTCACACTTGATTTGGTCCAATTTGCTGTATTATGGTCACCCCTCTCTCTTGAAGTGACAGTCCAAATTCAGTTAATATTTTGCACTTATGTTCACTTTACACTGTTAAAGTAATAGATAGCTATAGTTCTTTCCTACCTCTCTCCTGCACATTCCTGCCCTGCTTTCCCTTTTCTCTTCCCCCTGCTTGGTCCCCATTTCACCACTGTCCTAACTTTGCCATCTATTTTCTTTAATGCATTATTGAGCAATGGTGTGCATCACACACCAACTCACAGCAACAGCAATACAGAAGTAGTTAAAAGTACTCCGTATAGCTGTATTCTAATCCAGTACCATCTGGCTCCAAAAAGGAACGTATCACTACATTAATTGATTAGCACTTGCTGCCACAGAGTGAGGTAAGGAGCAGGTGTGTTCCAGAGACTGAATACAAACTGTCAGACTTTGTTCTTGCCCTGCTTGATCCCCATTTCACCACTTTCCTCTCTACCCCATGTTAACACCTTTAATCTGTTCAAAAAATAGAATCATACACAACACACACACACACACACACACACACACACACACACACACAAGTAGCTGGAAAAAGCAATGGATTCTTTCACTTTTTTGGCAGTCTGTTCAGGAGGACATGTGCATTGTGCACCAATGTGCAGCAATGGTGAGCAGTGGCAAAATTCTGCAGTTACCACCATGTAATGCTGCTTACCCTACTGCTCTATGCCAAGACACAGCAACACATCTTGTATAAACAATTATTTGCTTTAAAGTATTACATACACGTGTATTTGAATCAAGTGCCATCTGGCCCAAAAAGAATGTATCAATGCATTAACACATGCTGCCACAGAGTCAGTTAAGCAACAGGTCTATTTCTCTTAGACTCAGTACTAACTATCAGGTTTTAGCAATGTGGCTCACATTTGCACACTGCTTACCTACATGCAAATATGTGTGTCTCGCATGTGTATGTACTTTGTTAATGATCATGCAAACCTGCTACCCGCTGTGCTATGGAAATGTTTATATTATGTTGCATTACTGCTGCTGTTTACTGTCCATTTCCTGTGTATGACATGAAATTACATGTGGAAACATTACAGACTGTATGTCACATATTTACAATACATACATGTGTTTGCACCCCACTGTAACCCTGTAGTCTCAATACTTTTTCCACAAATATATCAACCACACTGCAAATGTAATATCAAATGTTGTGTTCTGTGCAATGTACATCAATCTGGTAACATGCAGAACTACAACTTTTAACCCATATGCCTAAAAATCCTTATCTGCAAGGCTATTGCAGGAATCAACATCAACCATATCCACAGGGACATAGGTGACCATCAACACACTTGACCCTATCTATTTTAGTTTTGTGAAGGGTAGATCTTGCTTACTGATCCTTGTTGACTACTTGGATACTGACCCCAAAGACCTGGATGAGGTATAACAGGACATAATACCTATGTTGAGTTATGTGAGGTCTTTGATACTATCCACCATTCATGTCACAATGAAGATCTCCCATTGGGAATTAGGCCATACAATATTAGATGGATAGTCAGTTGGCTCAATGACAGAACACACATTCTCAAAGTTGGGGACTGCACCTCCACCACTAGTCCACTCACCAGTGGAATACCATATGGGCCCTCAGCTGTTTAAAATACTTCCCTGAAGCACAGGCAACAGTAGATGGCCTGTGGTTTATCAAGTTTGCAGATGACTGTTAACTGGACGCACTCATATAGAGTCCTCCAGTGATGGTAACATATTAAAGAAGGGTCCGACACAGACTAATGATTGGTGCTAAACTCACAAACTGAACCTTAAAGCATACAATGACTCATTGACCCCTTTGTCAATGACAAACTTCTGCTAATTATGATATACATAGTACTTCCCTAAGCGCAAACACAGTGTTGTGAGACTCAGAAACACATGTTAATAGCATTCTACACTTTCATCACTATGTGGCAATAGTGGTGACACACAATCTGCATACTACACATCATACATATGGATATCACATCCAAGACCATGGTAGTCATACCTCTGTTGTACTCTGCCTTTATCACACCATTAATGGATTACAATGCTCACATCTGTCTGCACCCCATAAGACATCTGCAGCAACTGGAGAAAGCACAGGATTGTGCCTGAGATAATGCCAGGCCTCCAAACATGACATACATGAAACGACTGTCATACCTGTCACTGTACTCAGTATCATGCAGGCTGGTGAAAGGTTACCTATGCCTTCCCTGCAGAGCAGTCTCAGACCCTGCCTTTCTGGAAATGTTGAACATCTGCTAGTCAAATAGGACCAGAATAATTTGTTTCAGGGTTCTCAACCTGACCTGTAACTTAAACAGAACATGTTGGGGAGACAGATATATCCCACAATGATTCACACTCCTCTGTAATAGGTTCCCACTGTGTGTGAAGCAGTGTTCCTCAATGACCCTGTTCAAGTGCAATGTTGAGTACTGGTTGGGTAATAGTAAAGTCACCTCTGGGATGGCACCTATGTTCCTCATGGACAGGGCCAGCTGGTGCTGCTCACAAACTTGCTGTGCTAATAATGACCATTCAACTATGGTCAATAAGGGTACTTGTGTTCTTACATGGCTAGGCTTCTAAATACCCTAGTGCTATTAGGCTTGTGGCCTCATATGCACCTATGAAGCTATGTGTCTATGCAGGCCCCCCCAACCTGTTGTCCCTCACATGGCCTGCTGATTCCATCTACTATAAGTTCACATGCACTTGTATATAAATCAGACTTGCACTGTGGCACTTGCATGAAGTACAGGGTTCTGTAGTCTGTGCACTTGAGAAGGGGTTCTGTTTTCACTGCAGTTGACTTGGAGTGTCTGTGTCTAGACAGCAGAGCAGAAGTGTGCATTGTATAGTTACTACTCCAAAGACATGGATTGCCAGTATTTTGTTACTTGCACATGCCTGAACAGCCACTTCATGCAGGCCTCCCAACACCTTGTCTTCCACATGGCCTGCTGATGTCATCTACTATAAGTTCACATGCACTTCTATATAAATCAGATGTGTGCTGTGGTGCTTGCATAAAGTACTAGGCTCTGTAGTCTGCATACTTAGATAGGTAGGGGTTCTGTTCTCACGGCAGTCAACTGCGGGTATGTATGTGAGCTCATGCTTGACATTACAGAAAATGTTTTAGACCAGCATGTGGTACACTGCTTTCTTTTCATCACCAGGCACTGCTGATGTCATCTGCTACAAAGTGTTGTCTTATGAACTCCAAGTTGAGTTTGAGCTGTGGTGCTTGCGTGAAGTACAATCTGATATAGTCCCTATAAATACAATAGATAGATGTGGGTTCTATTCTCACTGCAGACAATTTGGTGTGAGTGTGTATGAACAGTTGCTTGACATTATAGAGACCATTTTACACTAGCATGTTAGACACTGTTATCTTCTCTTGAACAGACACTGCTGATGTCATCAGTTATAAAGTGTTGTCTGACATACTCCAAGTCGGACATAAGCTGTGACACTTCTATAAAGTACTGGGTTCTGTACTCTGCATAATTAGATAGGTAGGGGTTCTATTTTCACAGAAGTCAACTGTGTGTGTGTGTGTGTGTGTGTGTGTGTGTGTGTGTGTGTGTGTGTGTGTGTGTGTGTGTGTGTGTGTGTGTGTGTGTGTGTGTGTGTGTGTGTGTGTGTGTGTGTGTGTGTGTGTGTGTGTATGTGTGAGAGAGAGAGAGAGAGAGAGGGAAAGATGTTGTTTGACATTACATAGAGCATTTATACCAGCATGTCTGACATTGTTATATTCTCCTCAACAGACACTGTCAATGTCATCAGCTATATCACATTTTTGGATAATGCAGTACCCCCACCAAGGCAGGGTCATAGACTGGCCTGGAGCCCTGGCAAAATCATCTCATCCTATACAATAAAGATTGCAGTGACATGACTTTTAATCTATTCACATAAACGATGGCATAGTTTGTACACCTTGTGTTATCTTGCTGAGAAAGCCCTCTGGTTTCTCCAGCTGCTACATGTGTCTGATGAGGTACATGTAAAAAAGAGCATTATATTCTATTAGTACTAAATACACCATACCCCACATACAAGGTTTGCCTAAGATTCACAAGAATCCTGTCAGACCCCCAATGAGACCTATAGTCTCAAGTAGTGGGTGGTGTACTGAAGCAATATCCATATATCTAGACAAAAAGCTAAAACCTATTATAGATAAATCTGAATTTGTTCTCAAAGATACTGAACAATTTCTTAATGATCTATATGTGTATATGCATCAAGGTAAACTAAGCTCTAATTTTATATTAGTAACATTAGATGTTGTTTCATTGTTTACTGTTATTCCTAATGCAGTAGGTCGAGAGTTTTTTAGTGAACTCATGACCAGAATTAATTTGTACAATCCTGATGAAATGAGAACATTGCATGAATTAATGAATTTGGTGCTTATGAATAATGTGTTTTTGTTCAAGAACCAAATTTATTATCAAAAGAATGGTGTAGCGATGGGGAGTTTGTGCTCTAACATGTATGCTAATGCCGTTATGTTGGCATGGGAGACAGAATATGTATTTAATGGACCCTATAGTGAATTAGTATTATTCTATATGAGGTTTGTCGATGATCTTTTTATTTTGTGGGGGGGCACAGTAATAGATTTGCTAGCATTTGTTGAATATATTAATAATACAACACGATTTTTGAAATTTACCTTAAATTACTCTGAGGAGAGGATTAGTTTTTTAGATGTACTTTTGGAAAAAGGAAATTCAGGTACAATTCGTACTAAACTTTATAGGAAAGAATGTCATGTTAATACTCTATTATCAAGGGAGAGTATGCATCCCAGATATGTATTTAGAAATGTTGTTCAAAATCAATTTTTAGAGCATCTAGATTAAGTGCTAATAAAGATGAATTTGAGAAGCAACTTAGTAAGACCTGTCATGAATTGGAAGAGAGAGTGTATGAGAGAATCATCATAGAAGATGGTTGTAGGAAAGTAAAACGATTGAGGGAGACAAGAGCTAAACCATACTTCTCGGATAAGTACCATCGGGAAGTAAATGAAAGAGACAGCAATTTGAAGGTTAATATCTCTTATTCAAGGGATGCTTGGAGATACACTGGAACATACTTATGACCGATCCTATCATCAATAAGGTAGTAGGCCCAAGACCACAGTTTACCTTCAGAAATAAAAAGAATCTTAAAAGAAGGTTATGCAACAACAGAGGCAGTGTCAGAGCAGCTAACTCCATCAGAACAAAACCGTGTGGTAATTGTAAGCAATGTCAATTTATTAATAAAGATACATATTTTAGACATCCAGATACAGGCAAAGTTTTTAACATCAGGGTTAGTGGAACATGTGTGACTACACATGTGGTTTATCTTGCTACATGCTGTCTATGTAACAGTTTCTATATAGGCAAGACAGATCGTAGTCTAAAAGAAAGAATCAGGGAGCATATATACCACATAGGTAAGGAGTCTGAATGTAATGCTCTGTCTAAACATGTTTCCAAAGTAGGAAAACAGCACACGTTCAAGTTTATGATAGTTGCAAGAACTTTTGAGAATTTGAAATGTGGGGACATTAGGGATAGAACTGAAGAGGTAGAGGCCAAATGGATAGTTATGTTGAGAGCTAATTTTGGTCATGGACTTAATGACAGCATGCCCATTAAACCCATTTTGAGAAAAAGGGGGTTACTTAGATAGACACGATATTAGGGCTGGTTGTTATGCTTTTATATTTAAATATCAGAATAATAAAATATATGCATTTTTTATATAATAAGCAAGATTTACATATATATGAGCATTTAAATGTTCTTAGGATTATTTGATATATTGCATTAAAAATATTTTTTATATATATATATTTTTTTAAACAAGTAAGTTAGTTGATGTCAGCACATTTTTATACACTTACTTTTAACCATCTGTTTTATTGCATTGTATAACTTTAAATTCAATAGAGTTCTAAGTCTTGTGACTAAATTAGATATATAAATAGGTGTGGTTAATTATGTTACTGATACACCTGATGAAGCATTGTGTGAAAGCGCTTGTGTGACATTAAAGAAGACTTTGTTTTTTACAACGCCTAAAGACTGATTTGTGCACTCATTTGATTACTAGAGCCTTACCTCAGCTTTCTTTTTTGGATTTCAGTTTGTATCGAGCTCTTCAGCAGAGGTATTTGGTGGTTACTGGGCAGTTTTTGTATTGCTTTATATTCTATTAGTGCTGTAAAGAGGTTTGACTATAGTGCTGTCATACAATCCTAAGATCTCAATAGGATGGCATGTCGTATGATCTGCACAACATAGGTTTTCAATAGTAGTGTGGGCACTTGGTGGTCAACGTTCAGATTACTATCTACATGTGTTCCCAGTGCTTGCATCACTGGGTTTCTACATAGCAGGATTGTTGTCAATGTTGTAATTAACATGGAACTCAACTTTTCAGACAGACAACAATACAAACACACATTTCTGCATTTATTTGTACAATGTTTGCCTTTTTCATCATTCAGTTGTGTGTGTTAGCTTCTTCTGTACTATGTTATTAGTATTAGTGGACTCAATGATTGCACACAATATGCAAGAATAAGCAAACTTGGTAAGCCAAAGGCCATATACTTTAGCCAGAATTGTCAGGAAATACAGTTCAAACAGTAAAGATCCAAGCACAGATTCCTGGGGTTTGGCAGTGGTGACAGCTCTACTGGTACAGGTTGATTCACCAACTTTCACATGATGTGTTCTGTCAGTGAGCCAATTGGTTACCCATCAACTGAAGTAGGGTTTAATCCCCAGCTTGGGGGTTTTCTCAAAGACACCTGCACATGTGATTGTGTCAAAACCCTAGGCCAGATCACAATAGGCATTATGCACTGTCTTACCTTCATCCAGGCCTATCACACAGAATCTATGGGCTGTGACAACATCACAGATCATCTATGGCATGACTCAGCACATACACCTTCCTAAATGCCAAAAACCTCTGCTCCACATAGATGAAAGGACAGTGGTTAAACAACCAAAATAGCAATAAAACACATACCACATTCCCACATTTGTAGAATTTAATAAAAGTAGAAGCAGCAAAGCTTTTGAGACACAGGCTCTTTTTGAATGCATCTTCGAGATACAGGCTCTTTTTCAATGCATCCACATTCCTGATATGGGTGAATACACAGTTCAACACACCCTTCACATGGACTATGTTCCCATACAAGGATGCATTCACCGGAGTTGAGGGGACAACATCTGATGCATGCATGTTTAGAGACATCCTGACTCTCCTCAGCTGTGAGGTAGACCAACATTTCATCATGGACCTCTTCTACATCTACACTAGTAATATTCCAGGTAAGGGCAACAGATCTGTGTGAGTTGTTAAAGCTACATCAGGTCCGTTACATCTGAGAGATGTCCTCAAAGAGGTCATTGAGGACTTACATGATGACAACAGTATCATCTTGCAGAACTTGAACAAGTCAAGACATTTGACACAAATGCACACTGAAGTATTCAATCAACACTATCACATGTGGCCATAAACAGATATATCATGAAATGGGTAGACCAGTGTATGATATATGTGGCATCTCACTATGTTGAAATGTGTGATGTGATATATATCTCAGATCTAGTGATCAGGTTGGTACACAGGTGTGCCTGCTACGCCCTTTCCTGCCCAATATTTAAATGATGGACATCACAGAAGACATATACATGCTGTGTCCAAAAAGCTGTCTGAAGCACCACAGCTTGTGGGCAATCATTGACTCCAACTGTGATATTAGTATAATGCAGTCAGCATCAACACATACCAAAAACCATTGCCACAGCCATGAAAACACCTGAATTGACAGGAAACATGGAGGGATTTGTTGAATCAGGAAACAGACACACCACCCAAGTATAATGTGGACATCACATCCTATAATCAGACCAATAGGTATGTGCCCTGTGTTCTGGTGTAGAGAGTAAGTGGTACATCCACCAGCATGTGGTCACATTGCTGACAATTCCCTTGAATGTAACACAACTACTGGGTATGTGAAGGACATGCACATCAGAGGCTATAATAACTTTATGGTTCCTGGCCTTCATCACACCAGTAACTGTGTACAGTGCACCCTTCTTCAAGTACTTCCCTACACATCTTCCACTGATGTGTAACTGAAGTGTATCACCTTTGTCACAATGCACTGTCACACAGTTTAACGGCCATACTTAAGTATTTTTTCTGTGGAAAATGCATGACTGTCTGATGGTGCAGAACACCTGTTGAGGTGTTACACCAGATGCATGTGTGCTAAGTTTTCTGCTTATGCACACACTACATGCATAGGTGTTTGACAGCATTAATGGCATGTATCTCTTTTGTGACAGTGTAGATTGTGCCATATATATATATATATATATATATATATATATATATATATATATATATATATATATACATATATATATATATATATATATATATATATATATATATATATATATATATATATATATATATATATATATATATATATATATATATATATATATATATATATATATACATGCGTGGATTGTGCCATATATATATATATATATATATATATATATATATATATATATATATATATATATATATATATATATATATATATATATATATGTATATATATATATATATATATATATATATATATATATATATATATATATATATATATAAAATATAATATATATATATATATATATATATATATATATATATATGTATGTATGTGTATTATTTATTTATTTTACTCCTATCTCATTTTTCTCTTAGTTTCCCTTAAGAATTACCTAGTTGATTTGGCATTTCCTCACATTTGCCACTAGATGGCAGCAGAACACAGGGCTTAAAACCCTCCCTGTTCGCTCAGAGTGCAACTTTGGGCTCAGGCTTTACCTATTTTAAATAAATCCAGCCTTCCAGTGTAAGCTATCAGGACAATCCCCTTAAGCAGTCCTGGAATCTCAGTCTCTATCCCAGATATTGGGAGGGCTGACCTTAGTAGTACATGTAAAATAAGTTTCCCACAAAAGGTGATACTCACCCAGGGGAAATTTAATTCAGTGCGCAGTCTCACTGAATAACAGATTGGCTCCTGGCACTCTACTTTGCGGCTCTGCCCGCTCTGTTTGCCCTACAGGCTCACTCCACTCCCCTTCCCTGCCCCCATATCCCACCCACCCCAGTACCTCTCCATTTATAACTACTAAACCACACCCAATACCAGAGCACCCTATCCCCACACACCATACACATTCACACAAACAACCACACCCACACTTATAACAATATAGCTCCATACCCACCTATAGTTAGCCTACCCTCTTCCATTACCCATTCAAGCTACAACACTATTCAAAAGAAAATGAAACCCATCCTAGGATGTCTCCTACCTACCCTCACTATACTAGCATACATCACATCCATTCATCCCAGAGGGTCAATGCATAACACTTAGTACCATGTTACACATACATACATTAACCCAAACATACGCACACACTTCCCCATTACTGCTACACTTTTTAAAGATGACGCAATGCTACATAAATAAAACTCTATTAGCAGCAACCCACACCACAAAACCATCATATAAACACCACATAAAAACAACACACAATATTAAACACATATTACTTATCACAAAAAAATTCTCATATCAGGAGACATCCACCCAAATTCAGGACCTAGCAATTACCCACTCCCACCCAAGCAAAGGTAAAACTTACTAATCATTAATTTGAATATCAGGAGCATAACTAACAAAATCCCTGATATACAAGCATTCATAACAAACTACTCCCCAGACATAATTACCATCACAGAGACCTGGTTAAAATCTAACATCCAGAGTGAAGAAATTCTCCCACCAGGATATAACATATTAAGACAGGACAGAAAAAAATAAGAAGGGTGGTGGAGTAGCCATACCCTTCAAAAACTCACTAAACATAAAGCCCCTACAAATCCCAACCCCTACATTTCAGAATGCCGAAACCTTAGTCTCAACTCTAATTATAAACAAAACTAAAACAATCAACATTATCTGTTGTTACATCCCCCCTGGCAACAATTCCCCCACCATTGAAGAAATTTTACAATAGACCTCTAGCAAACCAAAACCATTCTCTTAGGTGACCTAAACACAGACTGGTTAGCCTGTAACTCCAACAATCCCACTAACCATATACATTTCTATGGCTTTGCCCAGCTCATTCAGATCCCAGTAGAGTGGACAAGAAATCCCACAAACAGTCAATTTTAGACTGGACAGTAGTAAATTACCCAAAAACACAACTATCACACAGGATGTCTACCAAACACCCTGAGTGAGCATCTCCCCACATTCCTTCTGCGTAAACGCTCCAACCTTTCCAACCCTATCAGCTATAGACAAGTCAGAGACAACAGGAAACTAAATACAGAAGATATTAACTATATCCTAAACACTGTAATTGGAACCCACTACTAACATTACAACTAGACCAAGCCATAGACTACTTCAATAGCACCTTCACTAACATCCTCAACTCTATTGCACCCCTTAGAAGGATTACAGTCAAGGCAAACTATGCCCCATGGCTAAGCAGGGACATAAGAGCCCTACTTAAAGCCAGCGATAGATCATGGAAAGCCTGGAAAAGAGATAACACAAACCTATCCAAACAAAACTACCAGAAACTAGGGAATCAGGCAAAAAGACAAACCAAACTTGATAAACAAAATTACTTCCTCAATAGTCAAAACAAGCACACTAACAACCTACAAAAGTTCTGGCATGCTATCAACTCCTTACTTAACCCAGGCAAAACATCGACTCCAACTCCCACCACCAACGATGACACCACAAACATTTCCTCCCAATTTAACCATTACTTCACAGAATCCATTCTATCACTTTTCTTTTCAAATCTCCCAAACACACCTTTCAAATACCCCTACCCAACCGCTAAAAAACATTTTATTTATTTATTTAATTTACATTTGTTGACCAGGCTAGTCTAACTGGATATATGTCCATTTTCAGTAGAGGCCCGGGGAGAAAAGCTCCAAGCAAGAACAGTGAGAAAGTTAACAATATAAAAAAGATAAGTAAAATCTCAATACAAAGGCAGCCAACAAAGTTAACAATATATATATATAAAGATAAGTAAAATCATAATACAGAGGATGTATTGGTCAACAGAAGAGCTATAAAAAATTATACAAAAGAAAATTAAGCTAACAGATTATATTAAATACAATAGTAAGTATGAGTAGTACCCAAATAAGGGAGAAGAACCATTATGTGATATGCTCTTACTAAGAAGAAAAGAGTAGTAAGTGGATTTGGAGGAAAAGGTAGTAGAGTATGGAGAGTAGAAAAAGCAGGAAGGGGAAGAAGATATTAGTCTGGGTTTGCACATGGACAGAGCCAATGAGTTTTAAGATGTTCTTTAAGATGTTTTTTTTAAATAAAGGAGTAGAATCAAGGATAGGTAATTCAGAAGGAAGCTGATTCCGGTTCTTACCTGCTGTATTTGAGAAAAGTGAGTCACCAGCTTTGTTGTTAGATTTAATCGAGGACACTAAGAGTTTGTTAGCAGAACGTAGGGAAGTTAGATTTTTATATGGTGTAATCAGATTAGTAAGGATTGGGGTGTTGTTGGGGTGGTAAAGGATCTTTTGAGTGATAAGTAACTGTTGACAGAGTATATGGTTGTGCAGTTCTAGCCATTCAAGTTGTTTGAGGTTGAGGCAGTAGTGAATTTTAAAGGGGGAGCATGTAATGAATCTAGCTGTGCTATTATAACAGGTGGAAAGTTTGGCAAGGTTGTTTTTGGATAGGTTAGTATATATAGCACAGGCATAAAAAAGGGTAGAAATGAGGTGGGTCTGGGCAATTGTTTTCCTGGCATAAGAAGTAAGGAATGTTTTTATTCTTTAGAGGGTACCAAGTTTTTTGTTAACAGACTTTATGGTGGAGTTGATATGGGCATCGAAGTTGAGATGATTATCAATTGTTACACCTAGTTGGTGGGTTGTAGTATCTGGGGATATGTTGGTACCATTGTTAGAGATTATAGAGAAGAATGGATTGGGTGATTTATGAGTTGGGATAAAAAGCAGTAGCTTTGTTTTTTTCTGATTTAGGAGGAGGCAGTGTTGCATAAACCAATTTTCAACATTATGAAAAACAGTTTGGGTGAAGGACTGGAGAGAGGCTATATTCGTAGCTGTACAGATTAAGGTGGAGTCATCTGCATATTGAATGCAGGTGGCTTGAGGTATATTCATGTGCAGATTGTTAATAAATAAGGAAAAAAAGAAGGGGACCTAAGATAGAGCCTTGGGGTACTCCGATATTTACTGGAAGTAATGAAGACAGATTGTTATCCCAAAGTGCTGCTTGCTGTCTATTTTCCAGATAAGATCTAAACCATTGTAATGCTTGAGGATCCAGAGAATGGGCCTTTAATTTGTCTAGAAGTAATATATGGTTAACCATATCAAAGGCTTTTGATAGGTGAATAAATAGTGCAGAGGAAAAACAGTTGTTAAGATTTTTATTTATAGAGTTGGAGAAGGATAAGAGGGCAGTCGTAGTGCCATGGAATGGTCTGAAGCCATGTTGGCAGTTTGCTAGTAGGCTATTTTGTTGCAGGTGGTTAAGTAGTTGTTTGTGAATACACTTTTCCATTATCTTAGCTAATGGGGAGAGTAGGGCAATAGGCCGAAAGTTTGAAAGCTCAATAGAAGATCCAACTTTATGTAGTGGGATAATGTGGGATACTTTCCATATGGTAGGGATTTTGCCTTCTGTGATAGTTCTGTTAATAAGGATAGAGATGGGATAGTCTATGGCTTTTGCAGCAATATGTAGGTATTCAGGTGGGAGATGGTCAGCAGAAGGGGTGCAAGGTTTCAGTTTTTGAAGTAGCTTGCAGATGAGAGATGTTGGTACAGGTTGTATATGAAAGGTAGGACATGAAGTCTTGGAGGTATTTAGTGGGGAAGAAGTGAAAGGAGGTAGAGAATTGGCTAGGGTTTGAATGGCTTCTGTAAAGTAGTTATTAAAGGCATCAAGTATCTGGTTGGTATTATCATGATTGAAACATTTTGGGGCAGGAGTAGTAGAGTGACCTGGGTGAAGAAGTTTCTTTATCCCTGACCAGAATTTTTGTGGAGTTTGTTGATTGGTTTGTTGGAGGTGAAGGTAAAAGTCTTTTTTGCCTCTCAGAATATCCTTCTTGGTAACATTTCTTAGCTGTTTAAAGTGGAGGTGATCTGCTGGACATTTGGTAGCTCTCCATTTAGCCCAGATTTTATTTCTGAGGAGCATCTTTTGCCTAGTTTGTTTTGTGAGCCATGGGGCAGATTTGGTTCTTATTCTCGTAGAGCGATAAGGTGCATGGCGATCTAGGATATGAAGAAAGTTAGTGTTAAAGTAGGTCACAGCCTCATCAAGATCAAGATGGATCAGTGGTGACTAGTCACATGCTTGTAGTTCATTCAGGAAGCTGGCAGGATTAAAAAGTTTTTTGAGCGGGAGGTTTTGAGATTATGAGTAGTTGGGATATGGACTTTTTGTCTAATAATGTAGGTAAGCATATGGTCGCTGATGTCATCAGGAAGGGTTCCTGGAGTATAGATTTCAGGGTGGCTATTAATAAGGATCCAGTCAAAAGTCGTTTCCTTGTTGCTAGGTTTGTGGATTCTAGTAGGAGTGGTTATTAATTGTGAGAATCCAAAGATATTTATGTAGTTTGTAGGGTTAGGGGAATTGCAGGTGGACCAGCCGATGTTAAAGTCACCCAGTATAATGGTCTCCTGGGGTAGTTGGGTAGAGAGGTGACTAAGTAAGTTTTCAAAAGTATTGGTATTGTTTCCTGGGGGGAGGTACATGCAGACTAGATAGATAGATTTGGAGTTGTTGATTTGGAGTTTAGTAGTAAGGATTTTGGATTTGGTGTCTAATGATGGAAGTGCATTAATGGGTGAAATATGGAGATTAGATTTATAGAGAATGGCTGTACCCCCACCTTTTTTGGTTTTACGGTCACATCTAAGGATATTATAGCCTGGTGGAATAATTTCCTGGTCTAGAGTGTATGGTTTTAGCCAAGTCCCTGTAATACATAGAATATCAAATGAGTGCACGTCAAGGAGCGCATGCAGGTGGGAAATTTTATTATTAAGACTTCCAATGGTGAGGTGAGCTATCAGGAGGGAGTTGGTTGGTTTAGTTAATGTAGGAATGATAGGTAATGTTAAATTGTCAAGGTTATTGGTGTAGTTAGTATTGGAGTCTGGGTTTGGATGAATATCACCATCTAGGAGGGGATGTTGTTATGGATATTGCAGAGATTTAAGGATCTTGTAGAAATTGTTAACATTCTTTTCGGAAGTGAAGTAAGTAACATGGGTTGCTCTGTGATATTTTGGACATATATAGTTTGATATACAGGATATGTTACTGTGGTTATGGGAGTAAATGATAGAAGATGGTAAAGTTTGTTGTAAGTTGTGGTTTTGTTCTGGTAGAGAAAGATTTTCAAAGAAAGTGAGTGAGTAAGGTATGGTAAGAGAGGCTATAGTGGTAGTTAAGAGTCGCAAGTTAGTGCAATTAGTTTTGTATGTTAGGGCCATGGTAGTAAATGGATATGAGTTGAGAGTAGTTTGTATGAGTAGGTGAAGTAAAAAGTAGGAGAGAGTGTTATAAATAGTTTGAGCAGGGTTTAAATAATGTAAGTAAGAAGTTAGTGGAGGTTGTCTCGGAGGTAGATTTGGGAAGCAGTTAGTGGAGAGATAAGTTGGGAAAGGTGAGAGGGTAGTGCAGAGAGAATTAATTAGAACTAATTAGGATAGGAAGAGGTAGGGGAGTGGCCTGGTGATGAAGAGGTTTTTGATAGGATGAGAGAAGGAGGGGGGAGCGGTTAGTGAAGTATAAGTGTAGGACTGCTGGGGGTGTGTGGGAAATGGGGGTAGGGTAGGAGAGCGGAGTGAGCCCATAGAGCAAACGGAGCAAGGCAGACCCAACCCAGTTCTCAAGAAACAATCTGAGAACCAGTATGCAGGTAAGGAAATTAAGGTGCACTTATAGAGTACTTTTCTATGTTCTAGTCTGCGTTTTATTTTCTAGTCTACAAAAATGCTATTTTGTTAAAGCAAAAAGAAAATAATGCTAGTCAAGAGGGTGGTAAGGGGGGGAGAAACCTATTACCAGTTGTAACGATGATAGTGCAAAACAGCTGCCATTCTGGGTGTAGCAAAATGTAACAGAGTTACTTATTGCTAGCTCGTGTAAATGAACTTGTTATAAAATGTAGCAGAGCCACATTCCCTCTTTAACCCTCTCACCTGTCCCTACCACCACAATTAATAAACTCCTACAAAAACTCAAACCTACCACCCTTGCTGCAGACAAATTACCAACCAACTATCTAAAAATTGCTGATGATTCTCTATCATATCCCGTATCCATCCTTATAAACCGGTCCATACAAGAGGCCTACATCCCAAAGTTATGGAAAGTATCATTCATGATTCTTCTTCGTAAAGGAGGAAACTCATAGGAATTCTCGAACTACCACCCCATAGCCATCCTATCCCCTTATCCAAAATACTCGAGAGGTGTATTCACTCCGAAGTTAGGAGATTTCTAAACTCTAACCAGCTCCTCTCACCCACACAACATGGTTTCAGACAGCACTATAGCACTACAACTACCCTCCTGTCCTTCACAAATACAGTTAATCTACACAGAAACAATAGCAAATTTGTATCAGCAATTTTCCTAGACCTATCCAAGGCATTTGACATGGTGTCACACACCATGCTACTAGAATCCATGACCTCCCTATCCTTTGCCCCTTCAACTATAGCATGGTTTAAATGCTACTTGTCAGAGAGACAGCAATCTGTCCAGTGGTAAAACACACTATCTCCCCTACTCCCAATCACAATAGGAGTGCCCCAGGGTTCAATATTAGGCCCCCTACTCTTCTTCAGATTTACTAACAGCCTACATACCACCACCAAACATGCTTCACTCGTTCAATATGCAGATGACTCAACTATCATCTGCTCCACACCATCCCTCACTACCCTTCAAAAACTCACACAAGAATCCTTCATTTCAGTGGAAAACTGGATCACCCAGATCCAGCTCATTCTAAACCCCAACAAGACCAAATTACTCATATTTGCTCCCAACAAAACTAAATGTAACCATCATCCTTTCACAATCACATCCAAGAAGGGGACTAACATCTCCCCAACTGACCATACTAAACTCCTTGGTGTAGAAATCAACAACAAACTACTGTTTGATGTCCACATCTCTCACACAATCAAAAAGGTCCACAAAAAAAAAGGTGCACTATATAGACACAAAAAATTTCTATCTGATCAGGCACAAATTACACTTGCCCAGACTCACCTGCTATTCACCTTTATGTATGCCGCACCAATTCTTACCCTGACAAGAAAACATGACCTTAAACTACTTCAGTCTTGCTACAATAAAATCACCAGATTTGCTAATAACTCCACCTGTAAGACACACCACTGTCAGGCACTACATCAACTTAAATGGCTAGAACTTCCACAGCTATTGAACTACCACCAATTAACACTTGTCTACAAGATTTTGACTACCTGACAACACCCCATCTTTTAACTAACTACTAACCAAGTACATATCAAATCGCCCCCTACGCTCTTCATAAAAAACACTCCTTTGTATCTCCAAAGCCAATAACTCTGCAGGAAAGGCTGGAACAACCTCCCCACTTCTTTAACCTCTGCTCCTTCCATCACCATATTCAAAAATTCTCTCAAAGTGCACCTAATGAATAAATGGTTATGCCCATGCATCACATAATAACTAACATTTCATTTTATAAACAAATAAACAGCTGGTTACATTTCTAACTATCTGCTGCAGACATCAGGAATCTACTGCAAATCTATAATTGTAATAAGTTGTTTCTCTACGTCCTCTTTCAAGACTTGTTGTTTCAGTAGAATACCTCAGTATCTTTCTCTGTAATGTGTAATATATAATTGTAATATGTTGTTTCTCTATGCTCTCTTTTAGACCTGTTGTATCAAGATAATACCTCAGTATGCTGCACTGATTGTGTAATTTATTAGTAACATGCTGCTCTCCATTTTATATCTATGTATGCTTCTTTTGCAATATGTAACATTTTATATCATGCTGACTTTAGTATAACTTGATGGAGCTTTATTCCCCGGGCCTCCACTGTAAATGGACGTGTCCAGTCTGACTATCCCGGCAAACAAATGTAAAATAAAATAAAATAAAAATAGTTGTTCAAGTGTGTGTGTGTGCAGACTCATCTCTTATAACTCTACATCACATATGTTATGTCAGAGGCATGGGATTGGTGGTGGTATTATTTTGATATTGTCCATTATTGTGGTTGGTTATTGCAATGTTTTCCATGATCCTTTACCTGTGGCCACCTTGCTGGAGACCTCTGCTGAGAGTACAGTCATATCCAGACATTTCAGTTTGCACAGCTTCACAATATGCACCCTACCTCAATTGTATGTCAGATCCCTGATAGATATTACGTGCATTAGACATGTAAGGATGCTTATCTCACACAATATCCTCCCTATTGTTATGCCACCTTGCTTGACAGTCACAGACAACACATTTTCATTGTGTAGTCCATACTGTACCATGTAGATATGTGCTTGGTGCTGCTACTACAACCATCTTCCATTGACATGTCCTCCTCTGTTGTGCATGAAGAAGTTTCACCTGCCCTCTTTCCCTGTGTTCATTCCTACACATCGTCTGTCGATCCCTATTCAATATACACACTTCACCTGAGTAATCATTTTACATGCCAGTCTTATGTCCTGTTACAGTCCATTAATGCAGCTTCAGCACAGAATGCCAGGAATGGAATATCACAGTACTCTGCATTGTAAGTACACTGTCCTATACTGTGTTTGCACCATATACTTCACATTCATACCTCTCAGGTGTCCAGATATTCCCAAGATGTTCAGATCTTTTCCTTATCAAATATGTGGTTTTCCGACATATCACTGGGATGATCTCTGCACTGATGTAACATAATGTTACATACATGTAAGTGCATATCTATCAGCTGTCCTTATTTGTGCAGGGTATCTAGATTTTGTCTCATATTTGTAGTGTTTTCCTCATTACATTTTTTTTTTCTGGTAAATCATTGCCATGTTATTGCAGAGTGAAGTCAGAAACTGATGACTAACATTTGAATTTCAATCATCATGCTCTTCAAGCGGTTCATGTTACTGTAAAAACTTTCAGATTCCTAAATCTGGAAATGCAATATTACATATCTGTCTTTATTTTTGGACATTTACCCCACATTATGTATGCCTTTGTCTCCATATCCTGCTCAAAGGGGGTGACAGGTATGTTTGAGTTTCATTCTGTCATATGTCTACATGACATCTATAGCAATTATATCCCTATTTCTGCTTAAATGTCCTTGCATTATGTTGGCCTTTGTGGAGATATGTTGAACTAACAGATCCACAGCTATCTGTGAAGCCCTGGTGGACATTGTGGCATTCTGCGCAAATCCATGGACCATCGGTGTTCTATTTTACAAGGAATTGATATCTGAATTCATTTACATGGTTTCTTGGTCGGCAACATTGTTGCTGGCCATGAAACCTAGGTTAGGATGCTGTAACTCATTAGTATGCATTGAGCACTACAGTGCTCTGCGCATAATCATACTAATATGTAAACACCGAGTAGGTTCTGCACGAAGCCTACAAAGAGTTGATTGAGTTCTTGGGATGGTTGCCATTAGAAATTATACTAGGATCCTTTATTTCCTGTAGGGGTAATGACGTCTCCCCTTCTCCCTCCCTTGTTTCTGTTTGCCATAAGTTCATGTATTCTCCCCATATTTCACATGGTTCATTAATCTCTCTGACCTCTGAAGTTGGACTTCTAAATGGTCATTTACTATGGAAACATTTTCAGAGGGAACATTTTCAAAACCATCAGTTCCCTCATTACCATATTCATCCAACATTTCATTTATCACATTGTGTACAGTATCACTATCAGTTTGAAGTCTATGTATGTCTGAATGTTCTTCATTTGTCCTTCAGAGACCTATAAAAGAAATAGTGTCACTTGAAATGTACAGAATGTATTATTAGACTTCTTAATTTTGCATCACAAATGCATTTGTTGGGCATAATCAGAATCTTCTGGCACAAATTAATGTGAGTCAGTGTTTATAATTCTTCCTAGCCACACATAAGGGGGCTAAATATGCATCTGAAATGAATATTTACTGCAAAAAATGCCAAAAAAATGCATCCTGGCTCAGCAGTAAAGGAGGTGTGGTGAGATATAAGGAAGGCAGAGCAAATGGTCTGTATTGTCCACTTAAACCATCTAGAAGGAGGGAATTTTGAGGAAAAACAACAGGCATCATAATAAATGCAATATTTATTCTGATGCAAGGAATTAAAAAATATGTTTTACCTTTCCTGTAACTGGTTGCAGATTCCTAAACCAGACAGTAGCTACAGTGTGCAATTGATAAAAGAAAGGCATTAGTGAATAGACTGACATTAATGGTGGATACTTATGGGGAGCATGCTTTGACTTGCAGAGCTGATTTTCTTCAGTAAGAAATATATACACAAGGCAGCCTTTGTTCAACACAGCGCTACATGCTGTCAAACTGCTTGCTAGAGGCTGAACAGAATTAATGATATGGGCCAAGAGTAACTATGCTATGCTATGTTAAAATGTTTCTGGGTAGCTATTTCAAAATGAGAACAGGTTTTGTAGGTTTCATATACTGATTTTTGAGAATACAGATAAATAAACAAATGTTCCTGATAATAGGAACATGATCTTAGTTTTCTTGCTCGTTCTGTAAATGACAAAATATAGTTTTTGTTAAATGGATAGGTTGGCAAAACATTTTAAAGGCATGATATTACCAGTGATTTCATAATATAAGATTAATGACAAAGAGCATTTGCACATTAGTACATTACCTGTGGACCATAAAAACATAGCTGGTTGTAACACACAAGATTGCTACATAAAGTTGTTGGCAAGGTTTTATTTATGGCTCTTTACTGAGTTTTCTAAAGAGCTGAGGGAGCTTCCATGTAATAATGTAACTCCAAGGATATACTAGCTATTGTATTGCAAAACAAGGTGAGACCAGAGGGCATGCATGGGCCAAGAGAAGAGGGTTTCATTCTAAGAGTGAAGCTATCTCCTGCAAGCCACATTTCTCAGAATGGAGAACAGACATCCAATTTCTTTATAAAACAGGGATTGGATCTAGTGATGTTTTAATGTCTTATCATGGCAATAACACTCATTCACATATAGAATAAATCAGACTCATAGTCAGCACTCTTTCTGACTGAGATTTTATGTTGTTTCTTTCAGGCATACATCACAATGATCCATGACTAACTCTATAAGATTCAATTTGATGTCTTAATACAGCTACATCTGTGGTTATTTGATGTCTCTAGCCTATGTTATGGAAAAAATGTGACTGTAGTACATCAGCTTTATATCTCCATAGAATAGATTGGACCAATGAGGTCATTTGCATTACGACTTCAAGGCCACCAACAAGTTTTGAAAGATTCATTAGTGTGCAATATTCAATTACTGCAACTTGTGCTCTTGCTACAAAAGTCTACTTCCTCAGAAGAGTAAGGTCATTTCCAGGGGTATAGTCAGATTCAAGAATGATGCCTCCCCCAGATCCACTCTCCACCAAGGGGTAGACTATTTCTGATTAATATAATTGATTATTGTGTTACTATTCTCTCTCTGACTTAAATAATGTGGAATACATTATAATGTAAATTACTAAGTAATGGGTTCGGAAAATCTGAAACAGAATTCAACTATTGGAATATTACCCTATTCTCCAAGGTGGGGCCATGCAGCAGGAAAAATAAGGAGGAATAATGCAAATGTTCTTTTGCTCGGATGCATTATTGAGTTTTATTAATGTTGAAGAAGTAATGGATATGACAAAGGAACTATAAATATATCCATTTTGTGAAGGAGTGGAGACCAATTGTATAAAGATTGTGAATCCAGGTATCTCTTTAAGTTCTGTGGAAGTGGAAGTGGAATAGGAATGCGAGGAGATGAACAGGAAAGTTTCAGACATTGTCTTTATAGCTGCACAATAAAGATGTAACAAGATGGCTCTTATTTGTTCAGCTATGAGGCATTATGAAAAGTGGCAGTGAAACCTTGAAGTGACAGTGAAACCTTGATTGCTAGAGCATATCCTAGGCATTTAGTCATTGCAGAGTTCCAACCTGTCTGTGGAAATATGCAATTTTAAGACTTGACTAATGTAAAAAGAAGTGCTTCTACAATGAACAAGGTGATGCTTTAAGCTAAAATGTATAATCTATTGTAAATATTTTGCAAATATGTAAATTATATATTATTAATATTAACCAGGTATTCCAAGTAAAGTAATTACATACAGGGATAATATATATGAGCTACATCAACTTTTAGCTGTCTTCCACAATAAACTATATGACAGGCTAGTAGACTGCCAAGCACTAGGAAATATCCATTCATGTCAGATAATTATAACTGCAGTGTTATCAACAGTAACAACTGATTAACCTGCAAAGTAGCGTGTACATGAGCAACATACCTAATGCATTCTTATTTCTGCCTTTCTACATATGCATAGGCTGATATAAATTATATTAGTATATTAGCAGTGTTTTAGTCTTAAAAGCTGCATGGCTGTGATTATGAGCATTAGATTTTTATATGCATTTGTGTACTTTTCGATAGATACTCTAGGTGTGAATTTTGCATCACTACTCATGCTCTGTTTTTGTCTGTATTTGATTGGTCAAGAAAATTACTTAAACTGATCTGTTTGTTTGATTTCCCAGAGTCTAAGGATGTCAATTACAGATGTAAGCACTCAATGTTTTATTTTTTAAAGTTGTTTCTGTTGTTGATACACAAATAGAATGGCTTATGTTACTATTTTACCACAACCCTATTACTGACAGCTCTATTTCATATTCATTAAATAGCTCTGCACTTAGTGAAGACTGCATGACAGCAGTAAATAGCCGAGTATACTAATGACATGCTGATTAACCAATCCAACATGGTGGAGCTATTCAGGAAGCTATAAAGTAATTGTGAACACTCAGTGCAACTATTTACCTTGAAATCCAAAGCTACTTGGATTACAGCTATGAGTACAAAAAAAAAAAAAAAAACATGTTAGCAGTTGCTGCTGTTGCCATTATAAATATGTATGTACAACAGGTTTTAATTCAAGGTACCACTGCCAGACATCAGCCAAGAAGAAGGGTGCTTAGACCCCCTTTGACTTATCATGGGCTGCATGGCACAGAAACTGTAGAGAAATACTGAATGGACAGGGAAACACTAGAGGAAATATGCAAAATCTGCTGCTCACACCTGAGGCACCAGGGAAATTGTGGACAGCCCATTCCAGTGGAAAAAAATATATGTAGCATTATATATACTAACTACAGGTACTTTCCAGAGACCCACAGAGGCTATATTAGGGGTGTTATATGCCTCAACTTCCAGAATATTAAATCAGTTTCTAAATGCACTTCTACAACTTACAAGATAGCATATCGGTTTCCCACACACCCCACATAAAAGAGCAAGAACCATGCGAGAATTTAATGCAATAGCACACTTTCCTGAAGTTTTGGGTGCAATAGATTGCAGATACATAGAAATAAAAGCCCATCCACTGCATATGGATGGAGGTACAACAGAAAAGGATACCACTCCATAAACTGTCTGGTTGTATTTAATGCCCAGAGGATCCTCTACAATGTCTGTTCTGGTAACTTAGGCAATTTTCACGACTCACACATATGACATGCCTGTGAGCTGTATGCAAGGTTTGCTTGGGCTAGTGACTTTCAACAGGGCTGCCTCGTGTGGGATAATTAAACAAAAAGCCATCAACCAACAGCAACCCTTACTCAGGAAAGCCAGAAACAAAAGTGATTTTAACCCTGCCAAATTCCAACAGGAACGTAACTCCTGTAACTGGGCTATACTAAAACACCTCCCCTTAGATGAGGTAGTTATATATTTTAACAACAAATTTCTTGAAATCCTGGATTTGCATGTACCTGTCCGCTCAAAGCGTTCTAAAGTAGAAACTGCACCATGGCTTTCCAAAGAGTCTAGACAAAAAATTATCAGTAGAAACAAAATGTGGGCTCAATGGTGTTCCACTAAAGACCTCCATGACCATGATAAACACAGGCAAGCTAGGAATGAAACTAAAAAATCTATAATGCAAGACACAAAAACAATACTATTGTAATTTACAAATTGCTAACCAGAATAATCCTCAAAAGTTCTGGGCAGGCCTGAATAAGTTACTTCATCCTGGTAAAACATCTACACTACCCCTGCCGCTACCATTGATAAAACCCCTGAAGAGGTCTCAGACAGTATTAACTGCTTCTTTACTGAGACTGTTCAAGCCCTAGCTAATCAATTACCTCTTAGATCTCCTGCCACTGATAGTATCACCTTGAAAAACCAACTCTTGTTTAGCTTTACATCAGTGTTCACAGCTCTAATCCGTTCCTTGATCAAAAAATTAAAACCTACCACACTCTCCTCTGACCAACTAATGACCTACATACAGTCATCCCAAATGTCACCTATATTCAATATGCTGATGACTCCACCCTGGTTTGTTCAGCTACATCCCCCTCAGACTTGAGGTCTGCTACCCAGTCCACATTTAATACTGTGGAAAACTGGCTCTCTGATCATCGATTGTTATTAACCCCAAAAAAAACCTAAAATGTTACTATTCTCACCAACAGATGAGTCTACTGCTTTTACCTTCACCATAAATGCAAAAGATGGCACAATAATTTCCCATGACCCCTCTACAAAACTACTAGATGTCATCATTGATAACAACCTAAAATTTGACCTACAAGTAAATCAAACTATCAAGACCATCAATAAAAAACTCATGTCACTGTATAGAACGAAAGCCTTCCTAACCCCTCCAGCTAAGATTGCTATAGCTTGCTCTCATCTACTTTCTACACTGCTATACGCTTCCCCCCTTCTCTCCAATCCAAACAAGACTGTACTCAACAGACTGTCAACCTGTTAAAATCACATTGCCAGATTTGCCACTGGTCTGCCTTTTAGAACACACCACTGTATCAACCTCAAACAGCTTGGGTGGCTTGAACTACCCAATCTAATCCAATACAACCTTCTGATTATGGCCAATAAAATTCTCTATAACCCTAATCATACACCAGCTCTAAGAAACATAATCACCCCCCATAACAATCCAAGATTGCTTCGATCCTCAAATAAACTAGTAATTCAAACCATCAAAAGTAACAATGCAGCTGGTGATGCCCTATTCGCAACTTGGCAGGTAGAGTCTAGAACTTACTTCCAGCTGACATCACCATGCTCTCCTCTATTGACCAGTTCAAAACCAAACTTAAACAACACCTGGCACTAAACTGGCTTTGCCACAGTAATAAGCCTGGCTAACTCTAACTAAGGATGTTGAATAAACTAGTAATCTAATTACTGTCTATTTTTCCCCTGGCTGTAAACAGGAGTAACTTTTAACCTGTGAACTTGTCTATTCGTGATTGTCTGTGTATACTTAGTAAATATCTCTATAGTGTTTTTTTTTTCTGTCTGTTTACCTGGAGATTTTATTTTGTAATGATTTTTTATTGTACCTGTTTATCATTTAGCTTTTCTCCCTGGGCCTCCGCTGAAAATGGGCATGTATCCAGTCGGACTATCCCGGTCAACAAATGTAAAATAAATAAAATACAGGGCCAGAACAAGATATGTTTAACAGTCAACAGTACTACTTAGATAAGAGAGTGTGTGTGTGTGTGTGTGTGTGTGTGTGTGTGTGTGTGTGTGTGTGTGTGTGTGTGTGTGTGTATACATGAAAACAATATAACACTAAGTTAGCATTATGTCCTGCCATCTTGGACATGTGTGAGCCATGCATGGTAGATTGGTCAGTTCTGAGTCATCACCTCTGACCGTGATAACTACCTCTGCCTGGGTTGCACTGTTAGCTCCATGGATCTGGCTATAATCTGGGGTGCAACTGAATTCATTTGATGTCTGCTGGATGAGCTTTCATCATGACTACATCCAGGACCACATAGCCTACCAGATCTGTATGTGGATACTGCAATCACTAAAAGAGCAATGGAAATAGTGCTGCTACAGGAGCGGGGTCTTGCACAACCATATTGGCTAACACTGGATGGTGTTGCAGCTCTACAGCCATGTGGATGCTGATGCTCCACAACAGACATCCCATTACAGACACTGCCCAATCCAGTGTAACATTCATCTTGTTCAGGGAGTCACCCACAGTTTTCATGCAGTCCTGCACATGAGAATATACAATATTTAGTCCTCACACTATGTCTTCTAAGGCCTTTGTGGAATGTGCCTGTGCCTCCATAATGGTCCTATACATGCATCATGTGACACCTACTGACACATCAACATTAGGAGCAGGGTAGACAGCAGCCCTCCTCAAAGTGTATCTAACAACCTGACTGTGCAGCACCTCACCCTTACAATAGCTATGGGAAGAATCAACCAGTTCAGCAACTGGAGTGATCACCACATGACCCTGATAAACTGTGTCACCCTCAACTTGTCCAGTGTCTGAGGTCTCTGTGTCATGGGTATGTGTAGGCATACTGACTGTATCCAAAATAGGGGTAGGAGATGTTGAAGGCACAAACGATTTCAGACTGACCCTATGCACCCCCAGACTGTTCCTCTTCATTGCTGTCAACATCCTTACAAACTACCGATACTCTGACTTAAGGTGGCAGGAGTTCTACAATGCCACTGGCAGGATCATGTATGATAATAAACACAAACAAAAAAAGGAAAAAAGAAAAAGAAAATAAACAATGACCAAACCTATGTTATGTAAAACATATATTACAAATTAAATTATGCTAATAGCTATGAAATCAAGTAACTTTCAGTTATGCTTTCATCCACCTTTTGGACATAATAAGAATACAAAAGGTGTGTTTACCATGTGCAAGTAGTCCTGTAATGACAGACACAGATGTGTCTATATATTAAAAAGGGAGATGAAACAGGGATTACAAATATCACAAAGCTAATGACAGAAGAAATAGAAAACAATTGCCTTTATGACTGCAAAATAAGACAGATCTCATAGAAATTGTTACTGTTCACTGGACTTCTCCCCCATTCCCCATACTTCTATCTCTCCATCTATCACTTGTCCATGCCTCTGTCTGCATATATAAATATGACATATATATATATATATATATATATATATATATATATATATATATATATATATATATATATATATGTATATATATGTATATATATATATATATATATATATATATATATATATATATATATATCAAATATAAATATTTTTATTTTATTTTATTAATTTAAAGATGCAATCTTTGTAATGTGGGAGGAAACTGGGGCTCCTGGAGGGAACCCACACGGATGCAGGGAGGGCATGCAGACTCCACACAGAAGGCACCCCAGCCAAGAATCAGCATGCATCTACTTTGTTTCATTGAATCTCATTTCACTGAATTTCATTTCACCTCGACCACATCACTGAAAGCACAAATTACTGAAAACTAATTTCACTGAATCTCATTTCATTGAACTGAACTTAGTATATATGGTACTGTTTACAGTACGGTAAGGCAAGTAAAAATCATATGCCCTTTTCCCCACTGTAGTGTGATCCTGGAATTATTATTTATAGTTAAAGCAGGTATGGGGGGCACAGCCCCCCACCTTGTTTGTTTTATATTCTATTTTACCAAAAACTTCAAAACAATACATTTTAAACAATAGACATGCATAGTTACAACTTGACTGACTCTCTCCAGAAGACAATATGTACTGAAACTAAGTGGAGGCTATGCCCTCACACCCCAAGATGTGGGGGGTAGTGCCCCCCACCCCCTAACTATATATACTAACTAAAGGATAGCACTACAGTGGGGAAAAGGGAATATACCTTTTACTTGCATTACAGTACTCTACACAGTGCTAGATATACTAACTGCAGTTCAGTGAAATGAGATTCAGTAAAATGAGTTTTTAGTAATTTGAGTTTTCAGTGAAGTTGTCAGGTTGAAATGAAACTCAGTGAAATGAGATTCAATGAAACTACTTTGTTTAATTGAATCTCATTTCACTGAATTTCATTTCACCCCAACCACATCGTTGAAAACACAATTTACTGAAAACTCATTTCACTGAATCTCATTTCACTGAACTACAGTTAGTATATATGGCACTGTTTAGAGTAATGTAAGGCAAGTAAAAGTTATATGCCTTTTTCCCCATGGGAGTGCAATCCTGGAGTTAGTATATATAGTTAGGGGAGTGGGGTGGCCCAGCCACCAACATCGGGGGTGTGGGGGCATAGCCCCCACTTAGTTTCAGTACATATTTGTTCTGGAGAGTTAGTCATTGGTGTTGTAAGTATGCATGTCTATTGTTTAAAATTATTGTTTTTATGTTTTTGGCAAAATAGAATATAAAACAAACAAGGTGTGAGGCTGTGCCCCCTCACACCCACCCACCCTAACTAAATATACTAACTCCAGGATTGCACTACAGTAGGGAAAAGGGCATATACCCTTTACTTGCCATATAGTACTCTGAACAGTGCTATATATACTAAGTTCAGGTCAGTGAAATGGGATTCAGTGAAATGAGTTTTCAGTAATTTGCGTTTTCAGCTATGTGGTTGGGGCAAAATGAAATTCAGTGAAATGAGAGTCAATGAAGCAATGTAGTCCCCTATTCATATCTATATATATATATATATATATATATATATATATATATATATATATATATATATATATATATATATACATACACACACACACACACACACGCACACACGCACACACACACACACACACACACACACACATACACACACACACACACACACACACACACACACACGCACACACACACACACACACACACACACACACACACACACACACACACACACACACACACACACACACACACACACGCACACTGACAGTTGTATCTTTATATGGCATAACAGGAAGTTCTGCAGCAGACACACTTAGGTTTTCTTTCACATCAGCCCAACATCAATGATTTTGTGTAGTCCCTATGCTAACGTGTCTGTGGATCTCTGACATTGGACAAGAACAACTCTGTTTCAGTCAGTGTGGCTTAGTAGGATAACCATCCCTCCATTGCCATACATTCTTGGACAACTGCAGCTACCTGACATCTGGCCACCACAATCATATCACCAGCCCTATGTCTTAATCTGGAGTATGTACATCTATGAACTCCCACTGTATTCTCATCATTAATCACCTGCTCCTAGATATATCATCATATTGAGAAGACTTGCCACCCCGCTTCTCTCTCTCTCTCTCTCTCTTTCTCTCTCTCTAAGAGGAATGACTCATGACAATGTGGAGCCTGAATGATAACATCATTCTCAGCATGCATGGCAGTTTATGGGATGCAGATGTCTTGGGCACTATAGCCCGGTATAAAAGGAAACACATTAAAAAAGAAAAAAATTGCTAAACACAGCAAAATATTTGTGAATGTATCCATCCATCACATGCAAATAAATGAAAAAGGAAGGCTTCATATGAGTACCCACAACTTAATACAAATTTCCTTTCCCCCAAATGCAAAAGAAAGAAACAATTTGATGATAAATTAATAGCAGGACAATTATTTATGTCACTCTTACAGCATTAACAAAAATAACATACACGTGTTGAGGGAAAGTGGTTAACAGTTTTTGGTGTGATATCCATTGATGTGAAGGGCAGCCAGGCCGATATCAAATCATTAATATAACTGTCTGTTCTGATAATGAATAAAACTCAGGAGCTTTATAAAAATGAATACTACAGTCTTCTGAACAAAGTGTTCAGATTTCAAGACTGAAATGTCAATTAAACTATCAATGTTATGTAGAAAAATTCTGCAGTCAAAAAATAACTGTGATACACTTGCCAATGCCAACAGCTACAGATAATAATGCAGACAGTAAATCAATTTATGTATTATGAAATACAGTCCATAAGTATGGTTAGAGTATATCAATTTGCTCACAACGGCAACCTACCATTGTAGTAAGTCAATAGTGAAAGTAGCAACAAGTTTTCAAAGCAAGTAGCAGTATTGAATTCTCTGGATCCAAACACTCTCTTTCCTACTGTGATACACTTCCTTAGCTACACAATTACTTTATATAGTGCAGATTCAGTAGTCTCAGCACTGTTAGCTTGCAAATAAGGTATGCAAATGAGGTGTGAATGCATTAGCATTCATGAACTCCACAATCTGCACTAAGTGCAGGGAATGCAAACATGGTGTAAGGACCTACACAATTGTTTCCCCTCTGCTTGTCTCTCTCTCTCTCTCTCTCCCTTCCTCTCTCTCTCTCTCTCTCTCTCGCTCTTTCTCTAAGAGGAATGATCCATGACAATGTAAAGCCTGAATGATAACATCATTCTCAGCATATGTGGCAGTTTATGGGATGCAGATGTGTTGGGCACCATAGCTCAGTATAAAAGAAAACACATTAAGGAAGAAAACATTGCTAAACACATCAAAATATTTGTGAATGTATCCATCCATCACATACAAAATACATGAAAAAGGAAGGCTTCATCTAAATACCCACAACTTAATACAAATTTCCTTTTCCCTAAATACAAAATAAAGAAATAATTTGATGATAAATTAATAGCAGGACAAGTATTTATGTCACTCTTGCAGCATTAACAAAAAATAACATACACTTGTTGAGGGAAAGTGGTTAACAGTTTTTGCTGTGATATCCACTGATGTGAATTGCAGCCAGGTAGACATCAAAACATTAATACAATTGTCTGTTCTGATAATGAATAAAACCCAGGAGCTAAATAAAACTTAATACAACAGTCTTCTGAACAAAGTGTTCAGCTTTCAAGACAAACATGTCAATTAAATTGTCATCATTATGTAGAAAAATTCTGCAGAGTCAATAAATAACTGTGATATACTTGCCAATGCCAACAGTTACAGATAATAATGCAAACATGGTGTAAGGACCTACACAATTGCATGAATACACCCTGCTTCTGCAAGGATAAGCACTGAGAAGTTTTACTTACTAAGTGCTTTCAAATGTGAATGATTGATCTGACTACAATATCAGATTATCATAGTCAGTCCTGTTTGATGTACATGTAGTAAGGATGTGTCAAGGACAATGGACTTACAAGAAAGGTTGTGACTACAATGACTGACTTAAGAAAACATCACTTCTAACGTTTATATGAATTGTTTATGTCAACATTTTCTGCCTTTGAGTATTACTGTGTCTGCAATTCTAAGGAAGTAGATTACTCATTGAAGCACATAAATTGAAAGGCAAAGTACATAGCAGTGTTACTAGAAAAACATAGGTATAGAAATGATGTTCAACAAATAAAGGGAAGAAAAGAGGTGTGGTGTTCAAACATTTTATTTTATATTGTGTAATGAAAGGTTAGTTTCTCTGTTACCAGTATAACAGCCATCTCCAAATCAAACTGTAAGTTACACAGGACAAAGGTCAGTACTTGGTTCTGTTGCACCAGTAATGTCAATTGATACTATGTCACTTCCCAAGTATATGTAACCTATTCTTCACAGCATAACTGTGTGAGTGCGGCACATACAGGTAAGAATTTCAACAGTGTCCTGTGAATGCCTTTGTGCCCTTATGTCCTGGGGTTATAATCCAGAGATAGTTACTTTTGTCTGAGCATAACAATGTTTATAGAGCATATGTTCATGTCATAACACAAAAAAAGGTGAGTAAATATAAGAACTGCACAGGTCAACTAGGTGTTTCATAATGTTTCCTCAATTTCAGTAAGTTTCTTTTTCCTTTTCTCTTCATCTTTAGCATGCTTTTTGACATTGTGCACTCTGGACTGGCAGTGTTCCTTAGCAGTGAACTTCAGTTCAATTCCTAAGAAAAGATGTGAAAAATGTAATATAAGCTGCCTTCCATATTGAAAAAAAGCCTGGTGCCAGAGTCTAGACATCAGCACTCTAGATAGTACTAAGTGAACAAATTTCACCTGTCAAGGAAGTAGTTCCATGGCACAATGTGTACATGAGGTGAGTGGAGAAACATATGAAAGGTGTGATGTAGAGCTTCCATCCAGTTTATAGAAATGTTTCTATTGGATTTAGAATAACTATTGACTCCCAGTGTTGTATATGAAATGAACAGGCTAAAGTGTGTGATGCATGCTAAATATCTCACCTGTAGTCTATATGAATGCATGGTACATACGCACATTTGTTGTAGACTCAGTTCTTCTAATTACTAATTAGAATATGTTCTATGGATGTTGTAAGATGTGAATGTTTTTACAATATGCTAATAAAAGTAGTAACATGAGTAATATGAATATGTGTGTCAAATATGCTGGAGAAATGTCACAATTTGGCATCATGGCACATATACAACACATTGTAAATTCTGATGTCATGAGTAATTGCATGTACTGTGGCACAAATGACCGCATATCATTGTCTTTGTGTCCCCTTTCTGAGCAATTGCCATTACATGAAATCCTGGCTTGGTATAACCTAAATGCTACTTGTGATGTTGCAAGTGAAGGT
Organism: Protopterus annectens; assembly: GCF_019279795.1. Classification (NCBI taxonomy): domain Eukaryota; kingdom Metazoa; phylum Chordata; order Ceratodontiformes; family Protopteridae; genus Protopterus; species Protopterus annectens. The sequence continues at coordinate 790,939,469 of NC_056734.1, forward strand.
GAACAGGATGACTGTGGTATGCTAATGCTATAACAGCTTTGTATTTTGCTACATATATCCATTCAACATGTTAATCTGCTTCTTTTGCAATTTTTTTTTCATAATACCTTTTGCATTTGTGCTCTGGTTGGCATTGCACAAACTCAGTTCACTCTCTAAGGAAAAAGTGAAAAATGTAATCTGGGCTGTCTCTCCAACCCATATAACATACCTGGTCTCACTACCCTCTTGTAGACCTTCCCTTTCACTCTTACTGGTACTCGTCTGTCACAAATCACTCCTGACACTCTTTTCCACTCACTCCATCCTGCCTGTACTCTCTTCTTCACCTCTCTGCCACACTCACCATTACTCTGAACTGTTGATCCCAAGTACTTCAACTCATCCACCTTTGCCACCTCTACTCCCTGCATCCTCACCATTCCTCTATCCTCCCTCTCATTGGCACACATATATTCTGTCTTAGTCCTGCTGATCTTCATTCCTCTTCTCTCTAGAGCATATCTCTACCTCTCCAGGGTCTCCTCCACCTGTTCCCTACTCTCACTACAGATCACAATGTCATCTGCAAACATCATAGTCCACGGGGACTCCTGTCTGATCTCGTCTATCAACCTGTCCATTATCACTGCAAATAAGAAAGGGCTCAGAGCTGATCCTTGATGTAATCCCACCTCCACCTTAAATGCATCCATCACTCCCACCACAGACCTCACCGCTGTCACACTACCCTCGTACATATCCTGTACCACTCTTACATACTTCTCTGACACTCCCGACTTCCTCATACAATACCACAACTCCTCTCTAGGCACCCTGTCATATACTTTCTCTAAATCCACAAAGTCACAATGCAACTCCTTCTGACTTTCTCTGTACTTCTCCATCTAGATCATAAATAAGTTTGTTGTGAGAGACCTTATCAAAAGCCTTAGATAGGTCTAGAAATATGGTGGAGGTAAGTATGCCATTGTTCCTGTGCTGGTTCACTGTATTCATGAAACTAATGAGGGCAGTTGTAGTGCTGTGTTTTGGATGGAAGCCATACTGGGTGGAGGCTATGAGGTTGTTTTTCAAGAGGTGATTAAAGAGTTAAGAATGAATACATTTTTCCAGGATCTTGGCTAGAGCAGAGGGGATGGCAGTAGGCCTGTAGTTGTCTACATCTAGAGAGGGAAACTTTATGAAGCTGGGTGATGTAGGATGGTTTCCAAATAGATGGGTCATATCTCTCAGTGATAACCGATTTATGAGAATGGGTATGGGGTATGCTCCTGCAGCAAGTTTAAGGCATTCATTAGAAGGTTGGTCTGGACCAGGGGAAGAGCATTTGACTTTGGTTAAAAGTTTTGTATGTGGTGAGTTTGTATTGGTTGAAAGCTGAAGGAGTCAGGTTTTGCTTTGAAATTTGGGGGTAGTAATAGCTGAGAAGTATTACTGTGCTTTACAAGTGATAGTATAAAATTAATTAGTCATTATTAAATTGAGTGGCAATGTTGTCTGGAGAGGTTATTAACTTTGGGCTTGGGGTGGATATGTGGCCAGGTTTTAAGAGTTGGTTGATGGATCCTGATAATTTTTTTTAATTATTGTGGTATTTCTTTTGGCTAGATGTATAGTATTGTCTCTTGTCATGTTTGATTTTTTTTGTCAGGTTGTGGAGTTGCTTGTAATGTTGGAGGGTAGTAGGGTTTTTAGAGAGCTGTTGATTATGGCAAGTTTTGTCTCTTTCTTTGAGGAGTTTTTTTGGTGTCAGAAGAAAGTCAGGGAATAAATATGCTTTTTGTCCAGATTTTCCTAAATGATACTAGTGTGTTAAGAGTGGAGAGAAATGTGTCAATAAAATATTGGACTGCTAGTTCAAGTTGGAGATACTTTGGGGGGGGCAATTGATTTATTTGAATAAGGAGGAGAAAAGTTTTTTATTAAAATTTGTTTCACTGCAGGTGAATTTGTATGTGGTTTTCCTAGGGGGAGAGAGGTTTGTTTCAGTAGGAAGGTTGAGTGGTGATTGCTTAGTCTGTCAGAAAGACAACCTGAAAGGTAGGTATTGGGTTTGGAATTGATGAGGGGCCCAGTCCAGGATGGAGTGTTTGTTAGAGTGTTTGTCTATCCTAGTGGGATTGAGTGTTAACTGTTTGAAGCCAAAAAGATTGATGTGATGATAGGAATTGTTGGAAACAATTGTATTCCAGTCTAGGTTGAAATCACCCATAATTATGGTTTTGTGTTTGAGTGAAGAAGAGCACCATCCAAGAAATTCTTCAATGGCAAATGGGGTGTTACCTGGGGGAAGATAAATTGCTATGATATTAATATTTTTGTGAGGGTTAATTTGTAGGTGAATAATAATTACTTCCATGCTGGAGGTAAGAAGGGGGGTGAAGGTCGAGATGTTTGAATTTAAGACAATCTTTGTATAAGATTGCCAACCCACCTCCACATTTTGGGAAGCTATCTTGTCAGGCTATATTGAAGTCAGGGGTTAGGATTTCTTGGTTTTGGATATAAGGCTTAAGCCAGGTTACAGTTATGATGGATAAATGTGGATAGCAATGGGTAATGGTTGCATGGAATTTACTGATTTTATTAACTCATTCACTCCAATGAAGCTCAGGACGTTTGTACTGCAACTTCAAATGGGTGGAGCCTTAGCGTTTTGACAGAATTAAATGATGTACTCAAATGTTCATATCTCTGGAACCATATGGGTTATTAAAGAAGTATGAATGTAAAACCATTCAGCACAAATTATTTTTATAGTGTTAGTATTCTTTAGGTTCTAGTCTTAAACTGAATGTTCTATGTCACAATAAACACAGCATCTATTACATTTGTAATATTTTGCAAACAACTTACAATATCTTAGCAACCATTCACGTTACACACATACTGTCAGCAGTATTTTATTCAACTAGCTGAGAGCTTTCATATGAGGGTAAGGAGTTCTGCTTGTATTACTTGGTTGTTGAGATACTTAGAAAAAATGTGAAAGTTATATCTATATAAATTAATATCATAAAAACAACAGTTAATATATCTTTACCTGCACTAGACAGAAGTCAAATATTACTGCAGTTGAGTTTGGCATTGAGTAAGCTTTAAGATGAAATATTTTAAAACCTTGTACAAAGCATGGTTTTCAAATTATTGATGCAAATATGAACAAGCAATATTTGACGCCTAGAGGCATCAGTAGGAGTTAACTACAGATGCACCTGGAGGCGTCACTCGGATGTAATGAGTTAAGTAATCTTCTGAGGTTGAAGTTTAGTAGCATAAAATTTATGCTTTTGAGGTGAGTTAGGTTATATGGGGGAGAGAGCTGCTTTGTCAGAGGTGGTAGACTGTGGAAGGGATGGCGGGCCTGGGTTTGGGTGAATGTTGCCATCTAAAAGTGTGTGATTACTTAGGAGACGGTATAGGTGTTTAGATTTAAGAAAACGTCTTTGGAATTTGTGTATATTTGTGTTGTAGATGGGGTGAAGAATCTTATAAGAGACAAATAGTCAGGAAGAGTTGTGAAACAGGTGAAGTGAAATTATTATAAAGTGTGAGGGGGTTGGATGGGTATGTACTATTAGGATAGGTGGGGAGGAATTAAATATTAAGTTAGATATGTGATAGTGTGTGACAGTAGATGCGGACAACAGTAAAGTTGTGGGTGTTGTGAGCTGCAGTAGTGTTTTGGTTAGGAGAGTTAGGAACATTGTTGTGTTTGAGTAGATGTTAGCTTCTGGAAAGATGGGGAGGTAATGTTATTATGAGTGGATGGCTCTTCTTGATGTACTTATTGCCAAAGTGTCTGTCAACTCATTGCATCGCTTCCAGTTGCACAAATGCAGCTGGCAGTGTTGTGTGTCTATGAGCAGAAGCTGTTATATGTGAGGTCGAAATGGGGCAACAATTCAGACCCATATTTCTAGCATGACTGCTACAGACATGGCTGGCGATGGTAAGGATGGTGTTCCATTTAGAGCACAAAGGTGGGATGTAGAGGAGTTCAGGATTTTTATGGCAGTCCTGTTGAAGCACTACAGCCATAGGCTACTGCAGGGGGAATATACCAGTCTCAGTATAAGGCTGAGACTTGGGGAAAGTTTGATCAAGACTGTCTCCAGTGTAAATGGCATACTATGCACTAGAGAACAATGTTGTAACCACTTTAGTGATATAAATAGGCACAAGCAGGATCTCCACAGCCATTGGGGGATGAATTTAAGTATACTGAACCATGACCTGCATATGATATGGCAATAATTAGCCAGCCAACTCAGTTATTTATCATCTTTCAAATATAACAGAAAACCATGAGGCACATCAGGAGAGACAAACTTGCATCAGAGAAGCACAGCATAAATATGCATCAGGTCTGAAAACAAGGCATAGCAGTATTCTTAGTGCATCACTGCATCTCATCTTAAGCATGCATACCTAAACTTTAATATCAAGCTTACATAACTGATCCAGTAGTACTTGGTTATTACATTAGGCAACAAATACATCAGATTAATTGTGTGTGGGTTCAATACACAGAAACAGATATTACATTTTTACAGGCTAGCATTTATAAGAAATTTTAACTTCAGTACTGCATGGCAATCTCTGGTGCTCTTCGTGCTACACTGCTTAGCTATGCACTGTCATGCTAACCTTCTGTTGAACACACGGAGGAGTAGAACATAGAGCAAACAGTTTTCAAGAGGGAAGGTAGAGTAATACATATGTTCTCCTTTTCTTTAGTTTATAGTTATATTTGAACTTTGTGAACTAGGAGTACCTAGGGGATTTAGATAATATGCAGGTCTGCAAATTTTTCTTGGAATACTGTCAAGGCTTGAATCCAGATATATGCCAAAATGTTTTTGAATGTTTGATATGACTGCTGTTGTTGTCAGCGTTGCATACATATTTTCTTGACAGACAATTGTATTGCTGCTGTACTAATGTGTTTGCACCCTGTTGTGAAGACTGCCTTTTATGGATATTGCCTGAAGAATTATCATGATGAAGCACTGTAAGGACTGAAGAACTGCAATTGTCATGACAAATTGCAAATCATGAATCCTGAAACATGACTATAAGACATACTTGTTTTGTATTCCAATTCATATATGGCTGCATATATATATATATATATATATATATATATATATATATATATATATATATATTCTGCTTATTTGCGTGAAAGTCAGCACAGAACATCATATGTTACAGCTAATTTCCATTGTAAGTTCTACACCTCAAAATATGATTATGCATGTGCTTCTTTGCCATTAGTGGCGCAAGTGAGACTGCCACTGCTGTGCTTCAGGAAGATTAAAAAAATATTTACAACATATAATTATTAGTCGAGGTTCTTCAACTTATATATGTCCTTAATAAATTCAGAAAACAAAGTATCTGGATTTCAGAGTAATGTTGACTCTCTTAAGTCAGTCTCCTACTGTATTTCAGAGTAATGTTGTCTGGACTCCAATGGTTACAGTTCAAACTGTGTTACAATGGAGGGTATCCTTTTCACACATAATCAGTCATTATTCTTCTGAATTGACAGTGCTCTGTCATATTTAGGTAGTGTCTCCATTGTCAATGCACATTGAGCAAGCATGAGAGAAGGCAAGTGACAGCAACTCTATAAATGTTTACTATTTCCACGCAACCATCATGGAATGAATTGACAGGAATCCTTAACTGGTAATCCACTAGTTCATAATTGTGATTGTTATTGAGATGTCATAACATGAAACAGGTACATGTCCCTCACAGGAATGAATGACACGATATAAATCTTAGCAGATAAGTATGTCATTACATGGAGCAAGTACAGTGGTGTTATGTTGACCTGTCAACACACATACATTTGGCTCAAAACTTGTGATGCACAGTAACAGAAGTTCCTAACAGTGAATCTTAAGTAAGTGCAGATGTGCATTTTCACACCACTGAAATCAGACTTCTCTTGTGGTGCTTTTGACTAATGTTTTCTCTAGATTGTGTAACTAGATAGATAGGAGGTCCAGTTCTCACTGAAGGTAATGTACGTATTGGGGGGCTGTTCTTATGACAGGTAAATAATGACAAATAATGCCGTAAAGTCAAATGTGCTGTGTCCACTTCCATCAGGAGAATGCATTTACCTTTGGACACACCTCCTTCTGGGCATTATCCCACTTTTAACAGAAACATCTTCTTTGCAACATACTGATGAGGTCATCACGTCAAAAGTGCACACTCTCTCTCCCCTTAAGAGTCAGATTTCTCCTGTGGAACTCACGGCTAATACTTGGTTCTCTAGATGGTGTATCTAGATAAGTTCAGCTCTCACCATGAGGAACTTTTGTGTATGGGGGAGGGATTATAATGACCAGTAAATAATGTATCAATGTTTAATGTGGTGTGTCTACTTCCACTCAGGATAATACATTTAACTTTGGGCACAGCTACCCAAATTGTAACAGAAACATTTTTAACAGAAATATACTCTCTGCGGCACAGTAATGAGGTCATCATGTGAAAAATGCACCCCCTCCCCCAAGAATCAAAATTCTTCTGTGGCTCTTATGACTAATACTGTGTTCTGTAGACTGTGTAACTATATAGACAGGAGGAGGCACAAATCTCACTGTAGTGAACTTGTGTGCATGTGTGTGTGACTGCAATGTCAGGTACATACAGCTTCCTAAACAGATGTGCAGTATCAACCTCCAGCCATGGGAAAAAAATTGACCTGTGCAAATATTTGACCATCCACTTATACCACAACTTTTTTTCTGCAACATACTGTTGTCATGTCAAAAGTGCACTCTCACCCATTAAAAGTCAGATTTCTCTTACTGTGCTTGTGCTATGGTGTTCTCTAGACTATGCAAATAGTTAGATAGGTCATTTGAATCTGACAGTGGTGAACTTGTGCGTCTGTGTGTTTCTAATGTTGGGTAAGTAAAGCTTCAACAACAAATGTGCTGTGTCCACTTCCACTCAGGAGGAACCTTCAATATTTGACACAGTTTCCTCAGCAGTTTATCTCATGTTTAATGCAAATGTTTTCTGTCATCCTGTCAAAAGTGCACTCTCACTCTCTCTTTAAGAGTCAGACTGTATTCTCTAGACTGTTTTACTAAATTGGCAGGATTTTCAAATCTCACAGTGAGGAACTTGTTTATGTGGCTTCTATGTCAGGTACATATAGCTTCTTGAACAGACATTTACATCAATTTTCAGTCAGTGGAGGATTTTAACAATGGAAAGGATGACCCATACCTTTATCCTGCTTTTACTACAAACATCTTCGCTGTATCACACTGATGAGATCACATGTCAAAAGTGCAGACTTTGTGCTTACAGCTCATAGCTTCTTGAACAGACATTTACATCAACTTTCAGTCAGTGAAATATTTTAACAATGGAAAGAATGACCCATACCTTTATCCTGCTTTTACTACAGACATCTTCTCTGCATCACACTGATGAGGTCATCATGTCAAAAGTGCAGCCTGTGTGCTTACAGGTCAGATTTCTGTGTGGCACTTACAGCTAATTCTGTGTTCTATAGACTGTGTATCTAGATAGGTAGATGGATAAAATCTAACACTGGTTGACTACTGCAACCGTGTGTACTGTCATGTACATGACAGCAACCCTTATATCAACTTCCATGTAGGCGATATATAATCACTGGCAAAAGACTACCCCCAGACAACAACCAGTTTTGGAAACACAATGCTTACATCATGGTATCAGTAATGAGCTACTTCAGTGTGACTGTATGACTTATCCTGTGGCACTGACTGTTGATATTGTGTTCTCTAAATGGTGTACGTACAGAGAGAGAATATTTGAATCTAGCAATGACTAACTACTGTGCATGTGTGTCTGGCTGTCATGATGTGTAGAGAAGGCTTCTAATGCATGTCATATGTATAGTGGTGCTTTACAGGTCAGATTTCTGTGTGGCACTTGCAGCTAATTCTGTGTTCTATAGACTGTGCATCTAGATAGGTAGACGGATAAAATCTAACACTGGTTGACTACTGCAACCGTGTGTACTGTCATGTACATGACAGCAACCCTTATATCAACTTCCATGTAGGCAATATATAATCACTGGCAAAAGACTACCCCCAGACAACAACCAGTTTTGGAAACACAATGCTTACATCATGGTATCAGTAATGAGCTACTTCTGTGTGACTGTATGACTTATTCTGTGGCACTGGCTGTTGATATTGTGTTCTCTAAATGGTGTACGTAAAGAGAGAATATTTGAATCTAGCAATGACTAACTACTGTGCATGTGTGTCTGGCTGTCATGATGTGTAGAGAAGGCTTCTAATGCATGTCATATGTATAGTGGTGCTGTGCTCTTCAACCACCTTCATACATTTTTAGAAGAATGACAGCGTATGAAAGAATGTTGATGTCGTCCATTCAAACGTGCACTGTCACAATTGTAAAACAGCATCTTGTGTGTCACATGTGATTCAGGCAGTTTTTTGTACCTTGTGACCTTAAATAGTTTGTTCAAATCCAGCCATTACACCTTAGACTCACTTGTGTCAGTATGCCTGTGAGTGTGTAGGTAGGTAACAAAGTTGCCAGTCAGCTTACTGCTTTGCATAGGTAGGTAACAAAGTTGCCAGTCAGCTTACTGCTTTGCATATGTATAGCTGGCAATTCCTATTACAACAATTCATTCTCATTTTGTCACACAGAAATACTTCATTAGACAATGATAATGCAATGGGATGACATTTGGCTTCCCCATAAGAGCTACTAAGGCTTTTTTTTGTGGAGTGTGGACATGAGATGATGATCTGTATGCTGTTGCCTTAGTAAGGCATATGTTCAAGTCTATGATTATCCACTCATTGTGCATGATTGCCATTCTCCCATTACAGTGCTGACTGCATTACTCATCACATGTGTTTGAGTATATATAGCACAGGTGATGTTGTGTGAGAAAGACATATATTGCAACAGTCTTATTGAAGAAATTACAGGCACACATATCCATCGCAGCAATAACATGATGTCAGGACTTCTAAGACCCAAATATCTCACAATTGTAGCACCACTTGCACTGTATTGCATTCTTTCTTCCCAATATCATATAGCGTCTGTTGTCACATAGTCAGGTGTTGAAAACCCACACTGACTAACTGTAAGCACTATGTGCCCTAATGCTGTTACACATGAATGATATGCACAAGTGTTATAATGTATACAATTACAGTGGGAGAAACATCCCAAGCCCTTTTGTCTGATGCAAATTGCAATGGAATCATATGATGTAATGACTTCACATAGATGGAATCTCACAGCTATGTTAAGACTTCCATTGTGTCACATGTGATTCATATATGTCAGTAGATGGTGTACTTACATAGCTTGTTGTTCATTTCCAGCAAAGGTCAACATTCTATGAACGTACTAGCATTACACAAAAAACATTGCATAAAGTTATTATTCTCTACTTGTACTTTTGATAAATAAATATAAAGTCATTTTGTCATATCCTGCCAGTAAAACAGTTGTTCTGTGAATGTCATGGTATAAAAGCTTCAGCAGCACATGCATTTATTAATGACTTGAATAGCATATCTACACAGATGCAGTCTGTTTCAGTTCTGGGATAATGGTGTTGTACAAAACAACAGGAGCATCTTCCTTGGCTGAGAACATTGATTTTGCACTGCTCAGAGAACAATGCCTGAGCTCAGAGTCACATAGTATGCAAACAATGACTGAGGAAATGCAAATTCATTAGCAGCTTATAGAATTAATATTTAAAGCTAAATTGCTAGAATTTGTTGATGATGAGCCCACAACCATGTTCATGAGTGTGCACACACAAATACACACACAAATATACACACACACACACACACACACACACACACACACACACACACACACACACACACACACACACACACACACTCAGTTATGAGTTTTAATTAACTTAGTAGTCCCATGTCAATGTCATTATTACTTTCTTCAGGGTACAATGTTGCTCCACAGCTCCAGGAAATCTGCACTACTTTGCTTTTGATGTGACAACTCCAAAGTCCTCTCTACTTTGTTTTTGATTTAAAAACTCATTGTGTCTATAGAGCCTCCAACAGACCTAATGAAAGAGCAGGAAAACAAGCAGTTGATGTGAGAGCAGCAGGGAGATGTTGCTTTGACAGAGCAGCTGGACCCAGTTAATCCACATTAGAGATGTGATTGCAAAAGTTACTTTTTTTCCCTTTTTTTTTTAGTGTTTTTGGTACCCCCCCCCCCCAACATAAGGCATAGATATCTGCCTAGGTTTCCTTGTGTTGGGTCCAGTCCTCCTAATGGAAAGGAGCAGAAATTAATATTTACCCATAATAAAGGGTAATGATAAGCAAAAGCATAGCTAAGATGAGAAGAAGTGCCAGATGTCACAGGTGCAAAGTGTTAGGGACAGTGACTGGCATTTAAATTAAGCACTGTACCATTTTGTGTCTTCAGTGCATTAATAACATTCACTCTGTGTCTTCAGTACCTTAATGATATCCATCAGAAATAAATGCCGGTATCACAAGTATTTATTATTTATTTATTTATTTATTTACATTTGTTAAATGGGTAGTGTCCGACTGGGCAAGTAGCCCATTTTCAGTGGAGAACCACAGAGACTCGGGAAGAAAAGCTACAGAACACTAACAATTAGTTAAGAGTCCAAGTAGTCATGAAAACAAATTTTGGCAAAAAATGCAATTAACAGAGGTACATAAGAAAACAAGTAGTCATGAACACAAATATTAGCAAAAATTCAATCAACAAAGTTACACAAGAGACAATTAGTCATGAAAAAAACACATACCCCGGGATTCATGAAGCTTGCGCCAGGTGCACGCATAGCGTAGGCGTCATAACGCCAAATATGGCCGCCGAGCGATTCAGGTACGATCTAATTCCACATGCACTACCGGCGTACGCCAGATCTGTGCAGCCCCTGGCGTAGGTATGCAAATCACCCCATGTGCAGTGTTGCACCATGCAAATGAAGGCATATAGCGATTCATGAAGTGGTGCAGGCATAGCATAAGCCCATGGAAATGTAAACCAAAAAACACGGTTTACATTTTCCCAAACATAACATCGGAGCTATGGAAGAGGGCCAGACCCAGGTATCACAATGTGAACATATGCCAATGGCGAAATACGCAGCCAATGGCATAAGAAAATATGCACAACACGTAAATAACAACATTTATTGTCATGTCCACAGTAACGCACAGCAGAACCACAGGGCATGTGTGCGGAAGCTGTAACATAAAGAAATAATATAAAAATGTCATAAAATCGCAACGTAATAGAAATCAAGTTTACAGCATAACACACAATGGTAGGCATGGAACAGCACAACCAAGGTGCAAGGGTTGCTAAGGGCTTGCGATAGCGTTTGGCGTGGTAACCATGAATTAGTAGTCAATGCCATGCAAATGAGGCAGATAATACTGAATCGCAAATGTCCCGCTGGAGGAAGGTTGCACCATACGGCGCAGCGGTATAACACCGAGGAGTGGCTCAGAGGAGATACATGGCATCAGCAGAGGGGTGTGTCACTGTAGCACTAAGCACATTGGAGCATTGCAAATCTGGCCTGTCCGTTGCTAAGCAAAGCTGCAGGATAGGGGTGGGGAGGAATCGTTTAGCTGAGAGCACACATGGTGGCCAAAAGCGCATGTGTACGAGGATGAAAACGTGCCTGAAACCCAGTAATCGGATGCACGCGCCGCAAACAATAGCAGAAACAGGAAGGTCAGGGGAAGGAAAGGAAATGCAGAAGTAGGATAATTGGAGTACTAATGAGCAATCAACACCAATCAACCCACGAAGGCCAATCGACGGCAGCTGACAAGTCCGCTTGCAGAAACCTGCAAAACAGGATAGGGGAGGCATGTGAATGCAAACAAAGGAGGGGAGGTATTGGATTGCAAAGATAGGAGACCTGACACAGCAGAGCAAAGCAAATCGACAGCAGACCGGCAGTAGCACACATAATGCAAGATACGCCAGGTCCAGGAAAGCACAAATGAAAGTAGGCTGCAGGATGCATGCCAGAAAATGGTAGGTGCAATGCGTAGACATGTAAAGGGAAGGTCAAGAGGTAATCCATGGCAGGCAAATGTAATTCAACACCAAAGGCATCACAATAGTAGTTCCGGCAGTAAAACATATAACATAACCTGTAGCTACGAACGTGCATACACACCCTATGACATCATCGGTGTTCACAGCACAATAGTATAAAGTGTGTAAGCACCCAACACACACCTGTGTATTCCCAAACACCGCACCATAGGTGCAAACACATGGGGAACTTTTAAAATGTACATGTTGGGAGCTGCCATAGCTGTGATTCATCAGCATGTGTTAGAGACTGACGGTGTTGTGGAGGATGATGCCGACAACCACCGCAGGCCTCGGAGGAGAAGAAGAATGTTCAGACCAAGGGTAACCTACCAGGGGCTACATGACCTGCAGATAGTAGAGCGTTACTGGGTGGACAGTGACATCTTACAGCAAATAGTGGAGCTGTGCCGGTCACGCCTGAGAACCAGAAACAACAGAGGGGAACCATCCCAGTGGACATGAAGGTATGTGTAAGCCTGCGAATACTGGCCACAGGTACCTTTCAAAGGCCAACTGGAGATATGATGGGTATCTCACAGGCATCAGCATCCAGGGTACTACACCAGTTCCTGGATGCCATGTTAACACATACCAATGAGCAGATATACTTCCCCAGAACTCAGGAGGAGTTGGCCAGCAATATGCGTCACCTCCACCGTGTGGCACAATACCCGGAGGTACTGGGTGCGATAGACTGCACGCACATGCAAATCAAGTCACCACCCGGTGAGCAGGGTATGCTCTACATAAACCGCAAGGGATTCCACTCCATCAACTGCCAGGTCATGTGCAATGTCCAGGGCATTATCATGGATGTGTATGCTGGCAGCCCTGGAAGCTACCATGACTCCCATATCTGACATGCCTCACAGCTGTATCAGGTACTTGTCAGGGGGGACATCCCACATGGCCATCTCGTGGGGGATGCTGGCTATGCACTGGAGTCATGGATGATGACTCCCATCAGAAATGCACACACACCCATGCAAGAACGCCATAATGAGGCACACGCACAATCCAGAATCATCATAGAGCGTGTGTTCGGGATGCTGAAATCACGGTTCCGGTGCTTGGATACATCTGGTGGAGCCTTGCAGTACTCTCCAGGCACGTGTGCCTACATCGTCATAGTATGTGCCATGCTACATAATATGATCCTGCGGAAGCAGCTACAGCAGGGACAAAATGGTGAAGGCACTTATAGCCCACCGCAATTGCCAAGGCCAGTACAGGCACAGAGGGATTCAGACCATGAACACACTGTGCCAGCCCCAGTAGACAGACGGAGGCATGTCCAATATGCCTACACCTCGGCAATGAGGGAACGTATAGCACATACACTGACCATGTAGGCCCCTATGGACTGACACCTCTCCACCTGCACACACAGTAAAATGGATGGCACACAAACATGACCACCTGTAAATTGTAATGTATAGGTGGCCCAATGTGTGACTCCTACATAGGCAGCCCTCAAACATTGTAAACACAACAGCCAGTGCAACACGGAATGCCAACACGTGAACAGTACATGAGTCTTACAGCATATGATGGTGCTTTGTGCCTGTCATATATATATATATATATATATATATATATATATAGATAGATATCAATATATATATATATATATATATATATATATATATATATATATATATATATATATGTACACATATGCATATATATAATACAGATAGAAAGGGCAATAGAGGGATATATGGTGATATAGATGGATTCAGCGATCTCTGCAAATATAATAGATAGTTCAACGATATTCATAACATCTTGGAGGTACAAATAAATAGGATACCGCCAACCATGGAATGTGTAACATACTGACATGCGTAACCACGAGGCTGAAAGACCGGTAGAACACAGTACCGGAACAGTACATCCGCGAGTAGTAGTATGATGATATGAAGGGGCGGTTACTCACCGCTGACGGTGTCGCGGTCCATGTAGGTACTGTGTTCAACTGTGTCTGTGAGTGCCGTAGTCTGTGTAAGTGTGCATTGAGGGTGCCGTGTGCATTTTTGTGTGACTGTAATGTGTGTGTGTGTGTCCGCAACATGTGTATGTTGGTGCCAAGTCAGAGGCAGATCAGTATGGTAGGTGTGGGTATAGCTAGCCGTAGGCATACGGTTACTACCTGTACCACAGTAGTAGGGACATTCCCACCCTGGGCAGGTGTGTCCTGACATAAAACAGTACAAAGGGCAAATGTCCGAGATGGTAGGACATAAATATGTCCCATATATAATGTAACAGTCGTATTTAATAGTTATGCCTGTATGTAAGAAACTTTAATGTTACATGCAATATGATAAGTATCCAAAGTCACACAACAATAGGTATGTATTGAGAATAAAAGTATGTGCTACCTGTGTACTGACCGTGGCTACGTGTTGGCCTGTAAATACCGCATTGTGTCCCGCAAGTGTCCAACCATGACCATATGATAAGGTGGCAACCCATGGCAAACAGGCTCTTTTAACAACACAACCACAATGACTGCAAATATCTGGGACAGAAATACAAGAGATAGCTGTCACCTACACATATCCCCTGATATATCACTGCAATTACGGAGGTATACAAGTAGCAAGCTCACCGGCAGACGATGCAGAAACCAATTAACAACGGCCCAACGTACAATCCCGTAACATAAGTCTACTAACTGTTAGCTCTCTAATTAGGGACGGACCCCACACACATATATACGGAATATGTAGAAATGCAAGGCCCACAAACCGTATATGTTACGTACAACCACCAACATCCCCCACACTAGAAACTAAAGCAATACAAACTGTAATAGCAGCACAAACATCCAGTCAGTCAATTACATCTGCAGAACCCGCAACATACCGTGTGAGAGACACAATTAAAGGCGACATGCAAAATTGCAGGCGTTGTATAATGGAAAAAACAGCCATGTTACAGGTTTTGATTGCAATACTCCGTTATCAGACGTCGGGATGACAGGTACACCCACATGTTGAACCAAATACTCTACCTGTCACACACAATCCATGGGGGACATGAATCCAAACTATACTTGTCTCCATGCATAGCAGTTGCAGTTACACATAACAAAACACAATACAGACCGTCTCCCCGAAGGTAGGGCAAATAGGCAATGCCCAAGTGGAGAATCCAATTATACCCCACTGTTGCCATGCAATTGGCAAATGGAGTAGCTGCACAGCTTATATGCAAGTAATTAGTCAATCAGGAACACCAATTGGTGGGAAGAATCCACATGTTTCAGGTATCGACGTATATAAGGATGACTTGCCAGACATTCAAACCGTATGCTCATACCGAATAGCAGTTGAAACATTGTGAGAGAGATAGAAATGAAACGCCGTAATGACAATAAGGTATGTAGAACACCCGATATGTAAGGTTATGTATAGCATGATCTGTATTCATTAGTTTTACTGTATGTATAGCCTGGTTTGCATTATTTAAATGCATAAAGTGGGGAAAGGTATTGATGTAGTGATGTCTTGCTGAGCATACTAACGCTTGTAGAATCTGTGCGTCCAGCAGTGGGACACAAGGTACACAGCACAGACACCAGAAGGGATGCTACATGAGGCCATTAAACAGAACAATGCCATACAACCCGCCGTCAGTGGTAGGGTATGTCTAACAAGGACGTGCCATAGCAGGGGATAGTATATGTTGATATACTGTCACAGCACGCATGTGTGTGGGTAAATAACGTTAATGACATATGTAAGGTGGTCCCGCTGAGCAAGTATGCTTTGCATCATGGGATACTATGTGAAATATGTGTAATGTATAGTATTATAGGTAGATATGACAGATAGTCTACACAGCATAACAAGCATATCATGCATACCACAGGTATCATCTATTGGTATGTACAATAACAGGATTCATATGGCCTGTAGGTATGGGACATAGTAATAGCATGATAGCTAAACTAAATGGAAGGGCTACCAAGTAACCATGCACAAAGGACATGTAATAGCTTCACAGGTGCATAGTGGGGTACTATGCAGTCTGTCAAGTCCATGTGTAAGCACAACTACAGTGTTCACACTAGTGGCACCTCTCCAGGGTAGTGTCCTGTGAAGAGCAGAGCCAGGTGTCACCTGCACCACTGCACAGTACAGCCACTGCAGTGATCCCAGGCCTACATGTGTCTCCCAACCACCAAGGGAGGTATTACATGAACAGTGCTACTGAGTGTCCCTGCGTGATGTACACAGGACTTATGTTCCACAGCATGGTGAGTGTCCTGTTTGGGAATGTAACCCAGTAGCACATCCCACTCATTGTGGTGTGTGTGCACATATCCATGAGCATGTTGCTCACAGTGGCCTCTGCTTATGTTGCGTATGAGGAGTATATCCAATTATAATGTTGTGGACATGGGCCCTGTCTAATCAGCAGAGGTCACCCGTGAGTATGTAGTATGCAAATGTGTACAGATGTGGTGTCTGTAGTGCAGCCACATATTTAAACTGTCAGAGCTCAGTAAACGTCATGGCGTGTTAATGTTGTGGCATGTAAAGCTGTAGCTGTTGTGTAAGATACACCCTAAATGGGGTGGTATACCCTTGAATGTGTGTAGATGTCCTGAGTTCAGAGGTACAATGGGTGCCTATGTACCAGTTACACACCCAGTACAGATAGGTGTGGCCACATAGGAGGATATCCACGCCACAGTGGCAATACGGTAACCACAGGAGTGGGTGCGACATATGTGTGTACTGCAAACATGTACAATGTGATATGTATGCAGGAGACTACCATCCATGTGATAGTCAGTGGGTGAATGGTGTAATGCAAAGGTGATGTGCATGCACCTTGTGTCATGCAGCTTGATGCCATGATAGTCATATTATGTATCTGTCACAGCAACACCCGTATGGTTGGAGTCAGTATCAGCTGGAGGAGCAATCATGGCGCCCGGTATGTAGGGGTTCTAAAGCTAGGCAGGGAAAGTCCCCTGTGCCAGCCTGTTCCGCAGGGAAGCATATACTTAACATGAGGGGCCCTATGACCGAGGACTGTGGTATGCCAAAGTACCTGACATGTAGTAGGTACTATGGTATGCTGGCATCACTGTGTGTCCTGTCCATGAGCCACATAGCATAACATCCTGAGACACAGGGTACGATGTGCAGGTGGATGTGTATGTTGTCAATACCAGAATGGGGAATGGTGCTGAAAGGCAATGAGAGGACAATGTAGGATGTGTGGACTCCCGTACCATCAGCAACTGCCCTGGTAACTGTATGGAAGGAGTCCACCATGTGTAGGGGCCATGCTCTGGCCTTAACAAACCCAACCTGGGTGGCAGCAGAGGATGGGAGACCAACAATGTCTCTGAGAATGACGACCTTGACGATGTGCCCCATAGCCATGCAGAACAGTCCAGTCAGGTGTGTAGGACTATAGTCCCACTCGTGCAATGCAATGCCACCTGTGTGTAGTGCGATAAATGCTGCTTGGTGCCATTCAGGGTCTACAATGTCTGAAACAAGGCTATTATTGAATATGGTGGCCGAGTGGGGAGGACAAGGAATTCAGAAGTTGGTGGACATCACAGCCTGGGACGTTGGAAGGTGGAATGGGGCCAGTGTCCCAGGACACATAGAGTGTAGGTCAGTACTGTGTAGGTGTGACCACAGGGACACCACAATGTTCATGTATGGATTGCGGCCCTGTAGTGAGTGAGAGGGTGTACTGTCAGCATTGAATCCATCCTCCAGCATGTTGCCAACAATAAATGGGTCTGCAATGTTCCTGAGTGACTGTTGTATGTGACAGCAGATGTGGGTGTTGCCATCGAATACTGACATACCACCATAATGCCTGGTGGTACACCCCGGAATGTGTGGCAGTCATGTTTACGTAGCTAGTCTTGGAGTATGTGATGAGGGACCCTGTAGCTCCACCATGGCTGACCAGTGAGCCACCCCACACATGGGAATGTACACCACTGTGCAACAGCCTACACCTGTTGTTGTACATCATATGTCCGTGGAACATGACCACCAGAGTGGCGTCTGTTATCTGGTGTGTACCATCATGGCTCTGTGTGGAGTAGCATGATCCATGCAGTTGTGTACATGCTAATTAAGTGCCCTGGGGTATGTGTCAGCATTTGTATGTGCATTGTCCATCTGCACGGGTGTCATGATGTTAACAACCGCTGTCAGCAGACGTCTGTAGTAGGTGTAGTAGTACACATGTACTGTGTATGCTGTGATGGGTGTGTTTCCGAGATGTGGCTAACAAGGTAGATTAGCATATGTTCAGAATCCACCAATGAGGGGATAACCCCAGGTGTGTAACACCAGTCACATGGTGGTAGTGTTCATGCCAAGGGTAATGTAGGTCTTGGAGGTGTTGTGTATGTGGTGATCCAGCAGAGTGGAGGGTATGACTCATGGATGTGTTGGTACATGAGTGGCTATCCAAGTGAAGTGTGGGGTAGTGTCAGTCACACATCAGTAGTAGCTGAGGCCCACTGTCCACTATACCACCATGGAAGGTATGTTACCCGTGGGGTATGATGTTGACTCTGTCACTTGTTACAATGTGTATAGTGGTCCCGGACACAGTTAGTTGCACATGGAGCACCTCTGATGCATTGTGCTAAGCAACTTGCCAGGATGTGTGCAAAACATAGTGGGATATGGGAACCCCTCAGCTGTGGGTGTGCCGGTCCAGGTATGTGCCTGAAAGGTATGGTCCGTCTATAACCTGTCATTGCAGGTGTGCTCTGCAGAGCCTAAAGGCAGGTCCCAGTCACTGCAGAGATGTTGGAGTGGTGCACTATAAGGTGTGCCTTGCCTGCGTGCACCACAGGGGAAGATGCAAGCAATGTGTCACATGACCCCATGTCACACATGCCAGTTACCGCCCTGCCGGTGACAGTTATAGGAAACTGTGCAGGACAGGCAGTATAGCAGCAGCAAGAGCCTAGCATGTGAGCTGTACTCCCAGGGCCGACAGGTGCAAGTCATCTGTGCCACAGCATTGTGTTTGACCAGGACAGTCATAGCGGACAGATAACACATGCCTGTGGAATGACAATAGGAGCACAGGCAACTGTTGAAGTGACACAGTCGGTCATTGTACAGTGGTATCATGTCTGGATGAATGCAAAATGCTCCCAAGGGCTAGGCCCACACCCTCAGGGCTATAAGACTGGTGAGCTATTGCAATGCCCTCCACACGTAGTCTGTGAAGTGGCATCACAAGGCAGTTACACTAACATGGCAAATGACAGACATATCGTACCTGGTGAGGTGTGGCATGGGTGCATAGGTTATGTTGCAGAAGCAGTTACCCGACAGCAACATGTAAGTGACTAACGCCTTGTGTAGCCTGCTGTGTGGAACTGCAGTGTGACACCCTACAGAGTCAGCTATGATTGGTGTGTTGTGAATGTTATAACACATTATTGGCTGTATGTGGTGGGCACACATGAGTCTGTGGGCTATAAACTGATGTTGTCTTCCATGATGGGGGCTACCTCTGGTGCCTACAGTGAGTATGGAGACGTACTGCACAGGTTGTCCTCATAGGTTTGGCCAGTGGTGTAGATTATGTGAGACTATGTGATGGGTGGGGTGTGTTGAGAATGTTACACATCCCCAAATGACTGTCAGGTGCAGTCAGGGTTGGTGACAGCATTACCCCCAGCCATAGCTGTCAGCCTCCTGTCCCCAAAATGAGGAACATTAGCCCTCATACAGTGTGACAAATGGGCAAAACTTGGAACACTTACAACTGGCTTACTAACAGCGTCAACTAGGAAGGCCTTATGATGGCTAAAATAGGCTGGTGTTACGTATAAAACAGATATTCCAATGAATTACTATGATTCTCATCTATCTGGCCATGGCTAGCAGGTAAACTATGTACAACAATGAATGTGTGACAGACCCTTCCAATGTGGAACCTTGAGGAACATGCACCTTTTAGAACCCCAAATTAGGTACGTTCCCCATAATGAGGTACACCTGAGAGCTATGGGCCCAGCACAGCTGCAGACGTGCATCTCCCACAGGCTGTAGTGCCATATGTTGGGAAGTGAGCATTGAATGTGTACATGAGACAATTGCTCTATTGCCACATGTACGACATATCCCTCATATAGACAGGCAGTAGCACTGGTACGTGACAGTTGGACATGCCTGCATTTATAACCATGTCCCACAGGATATGTGCGTTACGTGTGTACAACAGCTGTTGTACCTTAAGCAAGCTGGGAAGTGTAGGACAGCCAGTGTACCTGTGGGAAATGGTGTGGAATGGGCACTATAGTAATCATTAGCTCATGACATGCTCGCATGTTCTGAACAAGTGCCTAGCATGACCATACAATACAGATAGGGTACTGGATAATATCAACCCACAAGTGGTGATGACAGTCATTTAAGGTGGCACAGCACTATAACCCTGCTGAGTATGGTGTGCATGTCCATGAACCATTAGCACTGTAGATGTTAGCAGTACAGATGTACAAGATAGCACGGATATTTGATTACAAATACCTTTGCATGTCACAGGTGTGTTCCACAAGTGGCCTGTTGTCAGACCCACAACTACAAAAGGTGCATGAGTGACATGTGCACAGCACACCTGTGCCAGATACAGTAGAACAGGGCTAATGTGTTGTACCCCATCCTCATTGTAGCCCATACCATACACACAAATGTTAGGCATCTGTGTATGTAAGGCTGTGAATGGCCATGACCTATCATTGTAGCTGTGTCAGTGTTGTGAACAACATACAGAATGGGCTGTGTGTGTGAGGTGTGTGGCATATGTGCACAGTCTGATTGATGATACCAGCGGTGTCACTGCTAGGTGAACATCCCTGTACCCATAAACTGCTACCTAGGCTGTGGTCAACATCATGGACACTGTGTAAGGGATTGTGCTGTGCGGTGCACCCCTGACATGGTGACGTCTCCAGGCCCCTTAGGTAGTCATCTGAGGTACCCATGTCATGTCAGGGTGCCATCCATGAGCGTGGAGATCAGTGGCCAGGCATATACAGCACTGTGGTGACCAATATTGGATCACACACCACCTGTAAGGAGTAATGGCTATGCATGGATGTGCGATAACAGCCTTCACAATCTACACCTCCACTATGCAGCATGCCGTCTACCTTGCAGAAGGACATTTGCTACACCATGATGATGGACATGCTACATGTCCATATCCTGATCTATATGACATATGTCATGGACAGCCACCGTCCTAATGCTAGGATCGCCACAGGCTGGACAGATCCCTGTGTCATATATGTGACATACTTCCACCATACCATGCAACCCTGTCCATCAAAGCTGCAGATGTCATCCCAGTCATACATGGTGTGATGGCCACATGGTAGATGTGCTATCAACTGACTGGATCAGTAATGTGGCACTGATGCAGCTTGCGGTGGCACAATGGCCATCTGTAACAGCGTGGAAACTGTGCCCGCACATGCTATGGTTGATGACCATCCCTGCGAATGTCGTCTGACTATCCATTGTCCCATGTCTATCACATGTGTAATACAAGCGATCCGTGTCAGGATGTTGAACAGTTGTACAGTGCTGTGTAGATGTATATGGCAAAACACATGCATGTACAGGTGTCCATGCGTATGTGTACATTGTCACTGCTCAAGTCTATTCCGACTGTGTCTGTGTTGATATGTGACATGTACACAGCATCCAGGTCAACAGTAGTACCGTGGACATGTCGAGGCATGTGCAGATAGGTAAGAACACAAGTGCAGGCAAATAGACATGCCCACAGAAAGACAGCATGTACATGGAGTATGAACACTGTAATGAGGTGACACACATATATGGTGATGATATCCAATGCATAATGGGTGTGACATGTGTGACAAAAACACGCCAGTCGTGTCAGTGTCATGGTGCTTTGCAAAGATAACTGTGCAGATGCAGTAGATGTCATAGAAATGTATGTGCAGCAGTATCTCTGTACATCTCTGAAACTGTGACCTGTCATCATCATTATGTTTTACAGATAATGCCCCGTACAAGCCTCCCAGCATACACCCGCCAGGAGGATGATGTCCTCATCCCACAGCTCCATGACAACTATGACTTGTTGTTCAGCCATGTGCCACAGCATGCCCAGCAGCGGGATGACCTGTAGCAGGATCTACGCAGGAGGGTGAACGATGTGGGTGGCCATAACCGCACCTACCAGCAGGTGCGCAGACACTGCATGGACCTGATACAACATGCAAAACAGCGTGCCACTGCAATCGCCAGGGAACAAGGTGGAACAGGTGGTGGGCCACCAACCCAGTCCCCACTCACACACACTGAGGAGCTACTGGCCAGTCTGGGGACACCCAGGGAACAGCATCCAGAAACACTAGCTGCCATCGTGGAGGTGGGTGTCTCCCAACCAATGAGCCTGGAGTTGCCTGGTAAGTCAGTAATGCACATATGGCTATTATATCCCATGTAGTTGCATGTGTCACTGTACATAAGGTAAAGTAACAACATATGCCAGGTATGTGGACACACATGCTGCATACTACAGTATGCTATGTTGTGTATGCACACATGTGCATACTATATGCTATTACACAGGTGAATGTGTGCACATGCACAGTGCAACCTGTGGCTGTCATAAAGTCATGGATAATGTTCATACTGGTGTGTCACCCCTATACAGGTACGTCTGGCGTGCCGCACAGACATGGGTCCGTTGCAGGTGAGACTGTCATCAGTATCAGGCATGTTACAGTGTAGATCTATTTGCCATGTGGCCAGTTAACACTTTCACACCTGATGTTTGTTCCAGTCATGATATGCAGGTCGCACCACCATGCATTCACACACGCCCCCCATGTGCAATATATTCACACATAGTGATACACAGACATGAAACCACAGTACTTGTCATTGCGACATGTGTGGTCAGCTGTGCATACAACGGTGGAGGTGTTCTACAATGGAGGCATATGTAGTATACATTGGAACAACCTGTGTGGTATGCACACAGTACCACATAGTGAGCTGTGATATGGGCAGCCCACAAGTGTCCCTGTTGTGTCATATGCCCCTGCATTGGGTGCACACATTGTGATGTTCCACCTGACATGTCCCAGACATGTAGTGTTCTGTCTGCAGTATTATTACACTATCACATGACCTATACCCCACATACCAAACATACAACCCGTTGTCTGCATAGACCTGTGGAATGTGACATATCTGACATGTATGGGTGTATGTCATATGGGACTGCACAGACATGTGGAGAAGATGCCCATCACACACAATTGGCCACCACATGTGCACACATGGCCATGGGGGGTGGCCAGAGACATGTAGCCACACAGTACATGGGATGTGTATACACCCTGTTGCACATTGTCCACACATGGTCCAATTATAGCCTTAGTTGACCGATTATACAGTTGATGTGGTACAGTGGACAACCTAAAAGCCTGTGCACAGCTACTGGAGGTGTCACTGAAGTCTACCATATACGATCTGTCAAACATCACGACTGTGTTGCAGTTATGGCTATGCAATGTGTACATATTATGCATTCTACAGCAACATACATGCCTCATGTTGCCATGCAATGGCACAGTGTCTGTACTTCACACTGTATAGCAATGTAGACAGCTCACACTACCCTCCCGTGCTCATGCACATTTGCTAAACATGCATTCTATCTGTAGGGCATACACACAACACTGCAATGTGAAGCTCATTATGATGCTGTACATGTATCAGGACACCATTGTGTCAAACATGTATGCATGTTAATGCACATGTCAGCAAATTACATGTCAAGGTCACGTCAGCCATGTGTACTGTTATCCTGTTCTGGGCAACATGGTGTATCACGGGGATGCATGCATACTACCATGATTGTGTGAACTGCATGGCTCTGATATGACACCTGCTTGCTGTACTGTGCACCCCAGGTAGGTATGCTTACTAACACTATTAATGTCTGAGCTGCATGCCCTTTGCTCTATCGCAGGCATGCTGCATGCCATCTGACAAATCACAAGCATGGTGTGTCTGTGTGTGTCTGTGTGCGTGTGTGTGTGTGTCTGTGTCTATTGTACTTTACAGTATTTCTTTGCATTCACAGGTGATGTAGGTGCGTTAACCTCTTGCGGTCCATCTGATGTTAGTGTCCCCACAGATACTAACAGTGATGAACAACAGAACAGAGAAGGGCAGAGGCTGCAGAGGGCTGCTATCCATACCCTAAATGACAACATCCAGGCATTGGCAAATGCTCAACAGCAGATTGCTAATGTTCTGGATAGGCGACTAGGTGAAATGCTCGGAATCCTTGTCCGAGGCATGGCAATCCATGAACGGGAGCTGTCTGTGCTGGAACACCTGGTAGGAGTGAGGCATAGGCCACGTGGATGTAGGCCAGCAACACCACCTAGTGTAGGCCGACGTGAGCATGCCACCTCACATGCCCGCTCCCATAGTGCTGGTAGCAGTAGCAGTGCAGCTGCTGCTGTGCTGTCAACACCAGGACACAGCAGGCCATGTGGACATGACCCTGGATGGTCTCAGCGGGGACACATTTCCAGCGAACATGTGTCGTCGGACAGTAGCCACTCTGTACCTCCTCCTGGTAGTGCCCGTGCAACCCCAGGCAGGCACAGGTCACGTGGCCGTGGACGGACACAGTGAGCTGTACAACCCGCACTGTACAATCTGGGGCTGTCAATTATACCCCGTGTAGGCATCACAAATGGCAGAACTGTGTACACAAATACACGCACACAGCAAACACAACTGTAGGGCTCCACAACATCCACATGCATTCTGCACAGACATGTCCAGTCAACTCACTGGCCCTTACACACACACACACACACACACACACACACACACACACACACATGATGTTATCCATTGGTGCAGCCTATGCCCCTGGCAAACATATCACCCTGTGCATATGATGAAGCCTGTGCCGCATCCCTGTCATCCACACCATCGGTACAGGGTTATGCACAAATATATTGATGCACAGGGTGAACAGCATAGTGAGAGGTGTATGTAATACCTGTGTATGCATAATGAGGGATGTGTATGTTGCAGTGGTTGTGTGCAGCCTATGGCCCTGGCAAACATATCACCCTGTGCATATGATGAAGCCTGTGCCGCATCCCTGTCATCCACTCCATCAGTGCAGGGTTATGCACAAATATTCTGATGCACAGGGTGAACCGCATAGTGAGAGGTGTATGTAAAACCTGTGTATGCATAGTGAGGGATGTGTATGTTGCAGGGGTTGTGTGTGAATACTGAGTTGTGTATGTGACATATGTTGTGTACTGTCGACATGCACCAGTCACACCATGTAGTGCAGGTGCAGCATGCATCGTGATGTGTTCATGGTATGTGTCTCGGTAACATCTGTAGCACCATGTTGGTTGTGATACCCTGGTTCCCTCCTATGGTGTACTTGCATGTGCCTACAGGTAGCAGTGTTTGCAGTCCCCCACGTGTAACTGTGGAGTACACACAGGCACGTCTGGCAATATCAGCATGCTACATGTACCTTCATCCTGACTGTTGGACACATAAACATGGCACAGATGTCCACACATATACTGCACCTGATGCATGTGGTCGGTGCCACAGGCTACACTGGACAGAGACGTGACATACAGAGCAGGACACATTAAAGGTATGGTGACTTGGTGCAGGTGTTGTACACAGCGGCCTGGCCAATGATGATGTGAGGTGTCACTTGGTAGCTGGAGGCCACACTGTGCAGCAGTAGGACCCTGTAACAGTACATGAACATGGCCGCAGTCACGGGGTGTACACCACTATAATGCACACCCCATAGTGTGCAGCTGGGGATCCTTGCCATTGTGGTCATCACCCTAACAGTACTATGCACCCACATGACATGCAACAGAGAAGAGAAATGCACAAGTAGCCAGTATGGCTGGGACCTATGGCATCAACAGGTTGTGCAATGCATCACCATTACGGGTTAGTCAACACATGGGGCCAGTGATAATTTCCCACTGTATATTAGCATACACAATCACACCAAGCACCAGACATACATACAGACACACACACACTGTGGTGACCACACATGTGTATACGGACAGCCGATGTGTGTGATGCACCTCACCGGTGAACGTCATGCTTTCCACACTGATGTATGTACAGTTCTCTACAATGGTGTACAGGGATGTGTAGCAACTGGGACATATTCCCCACAATATGTGGCATCCCTGGTCACACATCCAGACACACATGGCAGTGCTGGGAATGATACACCAGCCATATGATGACACGTTTGATGGACATGCAGCGGTATTGATTGCATTATGTGTACCAACGCTATATCTGGCAAATGTGCTGCTATATACACATGAGAGGTTGTAGGTGTTACAGGTGCCATATGACATATAGTTGTTAACAGCTGACCGCTGTGTATGCATTATGTCAGCACCGTCACTTAACAGCGACATAGCGTACAGTTAGCACATGGCATGATAGGATGGTGTGTGACACAACTGTGAGCCACCCCCTGCACACATACATCTAGACAGGTGGTTCACCACATTATGTACACACATTCCTCCATCCGTGCTGTTTGTATGTCACCGTATACAGATGTCAATGATGGGTCTGCATTGCGTCTACATGTCGTAGGTAGGTGCAACTATGTTACGGACATCGGCCACTGCACATGCATGTTTGCTGCATGCACAGTACAGATGTCACATGTGTCTCCTGTTGCCATGTTTGTATGCATTGCTATTGTTGGACATGTGTGTTGACATACATAACACATGGACTGCGGTATGATATCACGGGTGTCACAGGCGACCAGAACAAGGGTATGTGTCCCGGTCAACACTGCTACCCCCTGTAGTGTGAGCATTCAACAGACATGGGCCCACATTCAATTCACGTGTGTAGCATTGATTAGGCCAGTGTTATGCATGAGGTACATCAAAGGCCATGTATGTATGTGTTGTGTGTGCAGTCCATGCACACATCCACACAATCACATGTATGACATACCCAGACTTGTGTTCATTGGTGTACAGCAACAGTCAGGTGTCACAGCTGTGTAAGGGCCATGGTATGTCTTGAGCCGACCTGTTCATGTATACTGGTATCATTGCAATGCATAACACCTGTTGGATCCCTATTGGTACGTGTGTACTCTGCACAGTTGGTGTACACCGCTGTACAGCCCAGTGGTCATGTGTCACATGGTGTTGTTGGACCGTAAGGCTGTGTAGTGCTGCACCAACGACATGGTGCTGACTTGACAGCTACAGTGTACACTGCAGTGTGTACTTGTGTGACCTGCACCTGTGACAGCTGTGATGGCAGCTGTGTGTGTACAGGTCACTGCATGTGTGACCGCCCTGTGTGTGAGGGCAGTTATACCTTACTGTGCCCTTCTGTGTCTACACTCCATCTGCATGCAAGATTGCACTTTGCAGCAGCTAAGTGTGTGAGCATGCCCAGTACGCCATTGTGTAGATGGACACACAGTACATTCCACACTGTACCCCTCCATGATTACACTCTGTGTGCATGCAAGATGGCCCTTTGCAACAGCTAAGTGTGTGAGCATGCCCAGTACGCCGTTGTGTAGATGGATGCACAGTACATTCCACACTGTGCCCCTCCGTGATTACACTCCGTGTGCATGCAAGATGGCCCTTTGCAACTGCTAAGTGTGTGAGCATGCCCAGTACACCGTTGTGTAGATGGACGCACAGTACATTCCACACTGCGCCCCTCCATGATTAGACTCCGTGTGCATGCAAGATGGCCCTTTGCAACTCCTAAGTGTGTGAGCATGCCCAGTACGCCGTTGTGTAGATGGACACATGGTACATTCCACACTGTGCCCCTCCGTGATTACACTCCATGTGCATGCAAGATGGACCTTTGCAACTGCTAAGTGTGTGAGCATGCCCAGTACGCCGTTGTGTAGATGAACACACAGTACATTCCACACTGCGCCCTTCCGTGATGAGACTCTGTGTGCATGCAAGTTGGCCCTTTGCAACAGCTAAGTGTGTGAGCATGCCCAGTACACCATTGTGTAGATGGACACACAGTACTTTCCAAACAGACATGTGATACTAAGCATGTGGTCATGGCCATTGACATCCTGTATAGCCATGGTGGTCATCCAGGCACCAGATGTCCAATTTCAATGTCACGATGGATGCCTACATTGAACACAGTTGTTGCTCTCTCGAAGGGTGTACTGTCTGCGGCACATCCCATATCAATGCAGTGTTGTTGTGCTCCATAGATATCTAGTTGGCCCGTTGACAGCACTGGCGTGTTTGTGTATGTCTACCTTGGGACAGTAATATGCTTTCAGACCGCTCACTCTCTAAACATTCCCTATCGGCATCTTTGCCTTTGCGGATGATGTCACCCACCTAGAAGTATGCCTCTGGGAGTGCTGTGTTCAGTAATCTTGTTAGCGCATTCTGTAAATGCGTAATGCTGTAGTGAGTTAGAGTAGGTAGTTGTGTATTCAACTCCCGGCCCTTCCAAGTGTGTGTGTGCATGTGTGTGTGTGTTTCCCGCTGCCTGGGGACACAGTAATGCTTTTAGATGCCTCACAACACATGCATTCCCTATCAGCATCTTTGCCTTTGCAGATGATGTCACCAACCTAGAAGTATGCCTCTGGGAGTGCTGTGTTCAGTAATCTCAGTAGCACATTCTGTAAATGCGTAATGCTGTAGTGTGTTAGAGTAGGTAGGTGTGTGTTCAACTCCCGGCCCTTCCAAGTGTGTGTGTGTGTGTGTGTGTGTGTGTGTGTGTGTGTGTGTGTGTGTGTGTGTGTGTGTGTGTTTCCAGCTGCCTGGGGACACAGTAATGCTTTTAGATGCCTCACAACACATACATTCCCTATCGGCGTCTTTGCCTTTGCAGATGATTTCACCCACTTAGAAGTATGCCTCTGGGAGTGCTGTGTTCAGTAATCTCGATAGCGCATTGTGTAAATGCGTAATGCTGTAGTGTGTTAGAGTAGGTAGGTGTGTGTTCAACTCCCGGCCCTTCCAAGTGTGTGTGTGCATGTGTGTGTTTCCAGCTGCCTGGGGACACAGTAATGCTTTTAGATGCCTCACAACACATACATTCCCTATCGGCGTCTTTGTCTTTGCGGATGATGTCACCCACCTAGAAGTATGCCTCTGGGAGTGCTGTGTTCAGTAGACTCGGTAGCACGTTCTGTAAATGCATCATGCTGTAGTGTGATAGGGTAGTTAGGTGTAAGTTCAATTCCCAGGCCTGCCAGATATGTGTGTGTGTGTGTGTGTGTGTGTGTGTGTGTGTGTGTGTGTGTGTGTGTGTGTGTGTGTGTGTGTGTGTGCTCCCATCCGCCTGGGGACTCAGGTTATGCTTTTAGATGCTTCGCAACACAGATGTATCCTGCTGACGTCTTTGTCTTTGCAGATGCTGACACGCACCTAGTAGAATGCCTGTGTGTCTGCTGTATTTAGTAATCTCGGTAGCGTGTTCTGTAAATGCGTCATGCTGTAGTGTGATAGGGTAGTCATGTGTAGGTTCAATTACCAGCCCTGCCACATGTGTGTGTGTGTGTGTGTGTGTGTGTGTGTCTGTATCTCTCTCTCTCTCTCTCTATATATATATATATATATATATATATATTTTCTGCCCATAACTCTGCTCTTGCATGGACAGCTGACTGTTTCATGTATCGCATATTTGCATAGCTTTCACATACCAATCGGGTATGTTGCAACTCCCAACATTGTCCATGCAACGTCCGTGTTACAGGCGGTGTTGCACGCCCTTACAGGCGTTTGCTGTATATCTTGGCAGACATCTATCCTTGCTGTACTCTCACTGTACTCGTACACGCTGGAGGCTTCATGTATCATGGCCTAGTTTTGATGTGTGTATGTCTATTTGTGATGTGTGCATGGCTCTGGGTATGCCCCACTATCATCATTTGTAAAGGTGACAGCCCTATAAGTTCTTCATGTAGACTGCTGTGTCATTTGACATGTCAGCACATACCTGAGGACAGTACTGCATGTCCTACTGCAGCACATTTCATACCTTCTGCGTTATCTTGCAGTCGATATTGCTGTTTCCTCACACATGGATCTGTTTCTGTTTTTACCACTCCACCTCTAAGAGCAAGTTGCTGGACAAGGCCGTATCCGATAGTGGGACACATAGGGGCAGTATTGACATGTTGCTCTTACAAGCTTAGATAGTTGACACAATAATAGGTTTTGCATTAGTATGGCTTTTCTGTCGGATTTGGTGTCTTACTCACATGTTTGTCATTATTTCATGTCTTCAGTTATCATGAAAGTGCCAGAATGTTACTGTTGTTACGTGGAACACACCAAACATATGAGGCAGAAGTCTACACATTCTGTGTAAATCTGTACAGTTGCGGAGTATGTGTCTGTAACAAAGTATCATCTTTCTGACACCAATACACACACTGTATGGTGGCATCACTTGCCACATGCTATTACATTTATATTGCAGGACACACCCACCCAGACAGTTGTATTCCTCACACAGGCCAACAGCTGCTTATCCACACTAATTGGTCTATAATGTACTGTATGTGTGCGCCGGTATTTGCGCTTTCCGTCAGTGGCAGAGCTCACGTACGTGTCTGGGGGACTGGACATTGTTACGGTGACACTGCATGACACCCTGAGGGACACATTACTTTTGTGTCTATTAACCTTCCACATTGACATTCACAGGGCATACGTTGTCATTCACATTTGTCGGGGTACATGCGTGTGTCTTGTACATGTTTTCCCATTTGTCCTGATGTCTTTCTTCTCACCTGTCCACCTAGTATCACTAGTTCTGTACATGTATTTTGGACAGGTTACCTTCATACCCCTTACCTGTACACATTATGGGTAAATGCCCTGACGTTTGACCTTGTTACATTTGTCATAGTGATGTGCCTTTCTGGTAAATTGCTGGCAAGGCATTACGGACTGTGCGGTAGATAATAGTGTCTGACATTTCTATTACATGATTAGTAACACTCATAACATCCGTATTCATGGGTACTCCAGTATTCTCACAACGTTCTGACTTTGTCTGGGGTATATCTAATATAGTCCCTATTTGTATTTCATGTACTATGCCTTAGTGCAGCTGTGTTATTCTGACAGTTTGCCAGTTATGGGTACCATCTTGGTCGTACGCATGTCCATCCATGATAATCTCCTACATGACACTGATATAGGGCCCTACATATTGCCAAAATGGTTTCTGCAATATCCAGTGGATGGTTTGCCCCATTATTGAGAATATAGGCGTGTGATATACCCACATCACTCCCACGGGAAGGGCCTATGAAATCCCTGCCAAACAACACCTAGGCCCATTTCTGCATACCCATGATTCCCATACCTGACAACCCTCTACAGTACCCACTACACATGTTTAATGTGTGCGGTACTGAAGTGTGGAGACACTTATATGCACTCCCCACTCTCCGGATATCAGTTCGTACATCGTACATTCTATCGACACATGTGTCGTCACCCTTGCACCTGATACTGCTGCATGTACAGCTATTTCATATTTGCTGTGGTCACTTCTTTTGCGTCAATGTCGGTTGACACTACGTAAGATTCAATTTTTGGAGTCCTGCAATGGACACCTATCTGCATGTTTAAAGTGTAGAACTTGCTGGACTGTCACTTTCTGGCCAATGGTTTGGAATGCTGCAGTGTATTCACCTTTCCTGCATGTCTGTTTGTCTACCCATATTAGATATAATGTCGCCTATTTATGTACATATGTCATATCTACAGGACATAAGTCTGTTGTGTATACATATATACATGTACAATCCTCATTTCATAACTTGCTTTGGTTTACGTCTGTGGATTATGTGTATACACATATATCTATATCCATACCATACCTTTCCACTATGCAGATTGTCGCAGAATGTACAGCTGCTTGCCCCTTTATCTTCGCTGTGCTTTAAATAAACCTGTGTCTATCTGGCAATGTCGTGGTATTTCATTTGAGGCTTACAGTGGGGATTTCTGGCAAGCAGTTCAGGTTACAAATGCATACCCTTCAGAGAATCCATGCTACTGACACACCCGTTATTCTATCCACTTTCTATGTTTGTTCTGACACATATCTGGTGTTTGTCCCTATTTGTACCGGTAGTTTGCATGGCTTTGTCCGGTTTCATACTTTATGAGGTTAACAGGTTTGAGCCATGTATATATAACGTGGGGGAAACAGCATTCATTTACTATGCTGTGAGCGGATCACACACGCACAGGCACACTTGCATTTCCTTATTGTGGGTTACGCGCAGGCGCGCATGCATATCCTTATTGTGGGTTACATATGTTTACTAAGTCTTTGTGCTTACATGGGCTTTATTACTTGTGACAGTACCAGTAATTATCTGTAATACAGTTAACGGACGTTTGCGAAACACACGTTCACCTTTACATATTTAACTGTCTGTACAGCACAGACGCATTCATTACACTTTCACATTATATGTACTGTAGTCATTGTTCAACCGGGACTGCATTCCCGTTGGCCGGATGCTGTAACCACTATACGTTTGGTGTTCTGACTCATTTATATGCATACCCATAGTACATAGCTACATTAACATATGCCTCACCGCTTCACTTACGTCACAGGCATCCATTCTCCTGCTGGGAAAAATGCGGTACTACATGTTACACATTCCCTATTCCCTACTGCTCTGGACCCACGCTGCATATTTCATCACTGCAGGGATATTCAGAACCCAAAGGCTTATAGTCCTGACACATACAGGTCTTTAATTTTCAGGGTGTTCATGTGGTGATCTGGGTTTAGGCTTGTCCACCTGGTGAACGGAACTGCCCTGACCATGTTCAAATGTCAGACAAAGCACATGGACAGGGTTTGTCCATTTTAAACATTTAATCTGTGTTTACAGACACAGGTGTTTGGGCACCTGTCAGCAGCTTATGATGTTGGCAATACATAATATGGGTGGGGGCGGTTACGATACATAATCCACGGTGAGTGGTGTTCCCATTCACATTTGACTATTTCCTGTATTCATTCTTACGAGGGTTATTATTTTGCACATGACTTAACTATTAATTAACTATGGGTATGCAGTAGTACAGTCAACATATGTGACGGCTTGTTACAGTATATATGTATGGACCTCTGTAATACTGGGGACTACCCCACATCCTTCACAACATTTCCTGCTTATGTACATACTATTATTCCTTGAACTTTCGAAGCTTTTGAAAGCAGTAATTGCATCTGTCCCTATTTGTCCACCCATCCTTTTAGGCTTTGTCCAGGTTCTGTTGCTGTAATAGCTTGAGAGGTGGTGTTGGTATGTGATTGAGTTGAATATATACTGTTGATAATTCAGTGGGGAGTAGGGTTACCACTTGTTCCTGTTTGCAAGGGGAGGTCCCACTTTGGACAGTTGTGTCCTGCGATGACACCTAAGACATGGCAAATGTCCTGTGATTTTAAGACAATAATATATTTCTTCATTTCTGTACTAGTTGCATGATACAGGTATTTTGTATCTGGTACACATAACTATTATTTGGGATAGCATAAGCTATTCAAATGCTATGGCATTTGCTTTTATCTTGGCATACACGTGTAATTCTGTACTTTGCACAGGCCGGGGGTATGTTTTATCCTGCAAATTCTCACATTTCTACAAGGGATGTCCCCCTTGGCCATCTGAACAGGTGGCAACCCTAGTGGGGTGACCTGCATGGTGGACAGCTGTTCCATCCTGCGTAGTATGAATTGCATGTCTGTGTAGATACTGAACAGTACCGTGACTACACATACATGTTTTGTCCAGATGTGTACAGTAATGCACACCATGGCGTGTAAACAACTCTGAGGTTTCAGCAGGTTACTTATCCCACATGGGATGTACACACATTTTGCTGTAATATTAACGCGCGGGCATTTGGATTTACGTACCTGTCATGGGATGTTTACAAACGTGGGATACATATTTGCAATCCAGACACTGCCTAGGACGTTACTTCCTACTACATATGGGGAATACCCGCTATGTGTAGGTGTATGGATGCGCAAGGCTGGTAGCTGGATTTGGTGGACATTCAGACATGGGTGCGGGTTATGTGCTATACAGGGGTTGTTGCATATTGCATTTGCATGCATGGGTTCTACTTTTGGATATCCCGGTTCCGCATATAGCATCCTATGTGTATGTGACGGTTACGTTCCTGTTCATGTGTATAGCACATTTTAATATACATATGTTTGTGTGTGTTTGGTATACAATATGAACTGTCAGGTTTCTTTACGGTTGTTATATAGCCACAACTTCCCTGCTGTGTACTATCACTACCACTGTGGGACTGCTGGTGACCATACCCATGGGGCTAGATGTGTGTATTGGCGGTGCGATGACATGATGCGCTTCACTTCCACTGGGTATAACTTCTGACAGTGCAGTACATTACGGACATGCGATTTTAAATGTCATTTGTTCCATGGACGGAAACTCATATTATGTTGCGTGCATTTCTGTTTTGTTCTCCATTTTGTGCGGCTGGGAACTGTCTTGCATGCTTTGCATATGTTTCATTATCCACGGACAATGATAGGTGCGATTACTATTGCAGGCAGGCTATAATATTCAGCAGTTTAGGTTGCTCATCGCCAGCCGACATTGACACGCCTCCGGGCGCAGCTTAGCAACGCCCCATGCACTTGCGCACGAGTCCTATACACGTGGATGTGGTAGCGGCGCACCTTCATTACTATGCATATGGCACTACTACACCATTTATACGCCGCACGGCCAGCGCAGGCCTTACACCGGCCTTGTGCCGAGCTTCATGAATCTGGGGGATAGTAATAATATAATACAGAGATATACAAAAACAAACATGGGATTTGAAGCACTAGCTGCTTAAAGGTGCTGAATAGAGGTACATGAGAAAGGGAGCCGGAAGTAATAGGAGAAAGAAACTAGACAGCAGCAATACAGGGGCAGAGCCAGTTGCTATTGAGATAATCGTTTAGGTTTTTCTTAAATGCAGACATGTTGGGATTGTTTTAGATGTGCTGAGGAAGAGCATTCCAGTCCTTAGCTATTTTAGAGGAATAAAAGGAGTCACCATGATAGTTGTGAGATGGGTAACTTTTAGCATTAGTCTGTCGAAAGACCTAAGGTGCCTGAAGTTTAAGCTAGGTTAGACCAGGCTTGAAAGGGGTCTATATTAGAACACCGAACTTTCAAAATTTTGAGTGTTCTAATATTGAACCATATTAATCGAAAATTTAAAACAGCGAACATGCAGAACAGCGTATTTTTTCCTACAGAAAAAATTTGCTGTTCCAAAACACATATACACAAGACAAGCACACCAAACAAACAGTAATCCACACACATACACCTAAACTCTTACACCTAACCCTACACTAAACTATACATACACCACTAACTATCCACTTACCTTAACGCAAACCCTAACCCTAAGGTCCGTCACTATCGCACAGTCACCTCACCCGCACCCTAACCCTAACTCACCTACCCGCCGTAACCCTCACATCCACACAATCACACACTTACCTGAACCTGACCTGTAACTTTCCACCACAGCACTGAAAATGCTGAAGCAACAGAAATGGACAACCAAATTCTTTCCCTAGGAAAAAGGTTGTTTTTCTGTTTCTTCGATATTTTCAACATTTGCTGAAAACGGGTCAATATTAGAACACTCGAAATTTTGAATGTTCGATGTTCTAATATAGACCCACTTGAAAGTGTAGGGCAGTTACTGGGGTTGTGTATGACTTTATGGGCAAAGGTAAGTTGGTTTAGTGTTAACAAGTTGGAGAGTTGCAGCCAGTTGAGTTGTTGATGAATAGAGCAATGATGTGGTTTATGGAGTTGATTGGTAGCAAACTTAGCTATTTTGTAATAGCAAGACCATAAGTTATTAAGGTCAGACTTACGTAGGTTGGTGAAGATACGTGAGCTGTAGAATAGGGTAGATAGTAAGTGAGATCTAGCTTTTGATAGTCTAGCTTGGTGTGTAAGGTACGGTTTGGCCCTGTATAAAGCTCCAAGTTTGGTGTGAACATTTTTGATTGTTAGGGAGATGTGTTTATCAAATTTTAATCTATCACACATAGTAAATCCTAGGAGCTTGATTTGATTTGTTTATTCAGTTTTTGTACCATCAGATAAGTGAATAGAAAAAGATAATGAGCTGGGCTTGGATGATTTGTTTGTGAAAATCATTAACTTAGTCTTGTTTGGGTTTAGGATGAGTTGATGGTTGGAGAGGCAATTTTCAATGTCCAGGAAAGATTTTTTTCATTTTGTGTTGAAGTTCTTGGGGGGGGGGGCTGAGCAGATAAGAGTGGAAACATCTGCATATTGGATGATAGTGGCAAGCTGGGTGGCAGAATTTAGGTTGTTGGTAAATATGATAAAGAGGAGGGGACCAAGTATGGATCCTTGGAGCACCCCAGTGGATAATGGTAGCAGTGGTGAGAGTTTGTTTCCCCATTTTTTAGCCTGGTGTCAGATAAAGATAGCTGTGGAACCATTTTAGGGATGATGAATTTAAACTATATGTTGCAAGTTTTTTGAGTAGCAGTTGGTGGGATATGGTGGTGGGATATGGTATCAAAGGCTTTTGACATATCTAGGAAAATTGCTGAGACTAGCTGTTCTTCATTTTTGAGGTGATGAATAATATCAGTAAAGGTTATTAGTGCTTTCTTTGTACTATATTTGTATCTGAAGCTGTGCTGAGTTCTAGATAGTAGGTTGTTAGTGGTTAGATGATTCAAGACTTGTTGGTATATACATTTTTCTAGGATTTTGGCAATGGGAGAGAGGATGGCAATGGGTTGGTAGTTTAAAATAGCTGTAGAGTGGCCGCCCTTGTGGAGGGGTGTAACATGAGAAATTTTTCAGAAGTGCGGCACATATTGTTCAGAGATAGCATGATTGATTAGGATGGATATAACGTAGGTGATGGAAGGAGCAGCTACTTTTAGGAATTCATTGGGCAGTCTCAGCAGCAAAACAACAGGGTTTTAGTTTACTTAGGAGATTTTTATGTAAGTAGTTTGAATGGCTTTAAAGGAGAAATAGATTGTGTTCTCAGTAGTAGGGGTAGGTTTTACATTCAGAATTGAAGCTATGTAGTGCTCCATGTGTTATAAACTACACAGTTTAAAAGAAGAGAAGTGATGTTTTTTCTGTTTTATATTTGCTCTTCAAGGATGGGGAGAGGAGTTTTTTTTTTTATTTTTTTATTTTTTTTTTTGCTTTTCGACTTAAAGTTGAAGGGTGGGTACCAGATCAGGAGACAGCACCAAGTTCAAGAAAAGCTAGCTACCTCTATGGCAATTAGTGTCAATTTTAGTGGCTAGGTTACAAATTATCCAATCAACAGCGTAATATGAATCCAATCTCCTGTTGCAGCTATAGTCTGCGACACAAAATAATTGAGTGGTCAAATGTTTGAAACAGTAGTCCAGTAGAACAGCATCTGTACTGCACGGCACCTATAGTTATAGCACAGGATGCCAATGTAGTGGCCATAAGTCACCCCTTCCCCTGTCTTGTCAGGCTTGAGTGTCACACGAAAATGAGTCAGTAGAGCAGTATTAGCATTCAAAAATCAATGTGAAGACAGCATGTGTGAGCATGACTGAAGTACTTCTAGTACTTTGTGATTTGTGTGTGGTTTAACCTATAGCACACTGCTACAGTTAAAGGAGAGAAAGAAAAGGCACAAGTTGGGAAAGAAGTTTGTTTTTGTGCTTCTCGAGTACAAGTGACTCGTCTTTTTTCTCCTTAATTTAAAGTTAATAGGGCCCTGGAATAGCTAGCTTTGATGAATGCTTGTGTGTCTGAAATATGTAAAAAAAAACAATATATATATATATATATATATATATATATATATATATATATATATATATATATATATATATATATATATATATATATATATATATATATATATATATATCTTAGTTTCCCTTTGATGGTCCCTGGCTGCTGTCCGCTCTGCCCTGGCGTCTTTGCCCCTGTACCCAGCTCAACCTATCCTGCTCCTGATATAACCACAGCCTACCTGGTGTATTAAGAACCCTATCCAAATCCTGTGGCCTCAACCTCCAGTTTCCTGTTTTCTGCATCCTCTATCAAGGAAAGAAATAATACCCAGCTCAACCTATCCTGCTTCTGATATAACCACAGCCTACCTGGTGTGTTAAGAACCCTATCCAAATCCTGTGGCCTCAACCTCCAGTTTCCTGTTTTCTGCACCCTCTATCAAAGAAAGAAATAAGTATGTTATGGACGAAATCTACCTGGTAAAGCAGGCCCCTATCCATGACCTGTTTTAGGGCTCCAAAGTTCACTGGGAGCCTGAGCAGCCAGCTGCCTTACCCCTATTCTGTATCTACCTAACAGCCTACACACCTCTTCCACTTACGTTCACACCCTCTCACTATAGATTTCTTTTTCTCCACTCTCCTGCACTACTCAGCTCCCTTACAAACTCACCTACAATACCAGAACTGCCCACTAGAGGGCACCCTTCTCCCATCCATCTATCACTCCCTCTCTCCCTGTGCTATTTTTGTAAACTCAATCTATTTACTAAGCTTCTTGCCTGTTCCTATTCATACTTACATGGTGCCTTTTCAGTTTGTACTCCTCTAGCAGTCTTTTTCCCTAGACTCCCCCCTCTATCTTAAACCTTCTCCACTCATATCCTGCCTTCCAACCTGTAGTTACCTGCCTTGCCAATTGTTTCCTCGCTAACTTCTCTTCCTTTGTCTCTACTCGCTCCGTTCGCCCTGCGGGCTCACTCCACTCCCCTACCCTACCCCCAAATCCCACCTACCTTCAGTGCCTCTACATTTCTACCTACCTAGCCACACACCCTCACATTTTCCTCCAATCACAACCTCACCACCATTAACCAATCTTCTCTTTCCCTCCATAT
The DNA here is from genome assembly GCF_019279795.1 of Protopterus annectens. Lineage (NCBI taxonomy): Eukaryota > Metazoa > Chordata > Ceratodontiformes > Protopteridae > Protopterus > Protopterus annectens. The sequence continues at coordinate 790,978,737 of NC_056734.1, forward strand.
TTCTTTTTTAACCACTCCCTTTCACAACCACCATTACCTTTGCCTTGCAATACCACACCCACTACATTTGTACTAGTAACTAGAACTTAATATCCACCTTTACAATGTATAAACTCCCCACCCTAGTACTCAAACATACCTTACTCATGCTCTCACTTCTTCCCCCTTTAATATTAGCACACCTTATAACCTCCTACGAACACCCACTACTATCACACCTTCCCAACCTAACTAAACAAGCTACCTCTTCAATTCCTACCTACCAAAACCATCACATCAACATCACTTCCACACCTAGCTATCTTTTACCTAAATATCATAGGATAACCCACATAAAATATGTTCACCTAAATCCTAGAAGGCTACCCCTTCCTCAAAGGAAATATACAAACACTGCATATCTAACCCTACTACTCTCAATAAACGATGGCGATATTCACCCAAACCCAGGTCCAATTAGCTCCTCTATAAATCAGACCTTTAACCAAAACTCCACTGCTAACCCCCTACTTAAAAAACGTAACAACTCACTCTCAATAGCTAACCTCAACATACGTAGTGTTAATAATAAAACAACACAACTTCATGCTCTCTTAGAACTCTATTCCTTTGATATTATTTGTCTAACAGAAACCTGGTTAAAACCTTCAACAAAAGACACTGAAGTCATCCCTCCTGGCTATAATATCTTGCGTCTTGACAGGGTATCTAAAAAAGGTGATGGAATAGCTATCTTACTTAAATCTAGCATTCAAATAACCACTTTCTACCAAGAACCTCCTCAGGACTCTAATGCTGAAATTCTTATTACCAAACTTAAACTAAACTCAGTCAAATCTATATTTATTATCTGCATCTATGTCCCCCAGGAAATAATATTTCTACCATCGAAAACATCCTATGTTGGCTATCACTAAACTTACCCCAAGAAACAATTATCCTAGGTGACTTAAACATTGATTGACAATCTTGCAACAACAAACACCTTACTAGCCATATTAACCTTTATGGGTTTTCTCAAACTATCACCTCCCCCACTAGAATAAATAAAACTAACAAAAAAGAAAGTACCTTAGACTGGATACTCACCAACAATCAACCCCATACTTATGAAACAGGAACCCTCCCTGATGATATAAGTGATCACTTATTAACTTACATTATCAGCCTCAAAACCAACCCACCTACCCAAAACATAACTAGAACAATTAGAACCAAAAAAAAACCTTCAACTTGGAGCTATTTCAAAGTGAACTGAATGCATGTAAGTGGTCCCCCTTAAAACACCTTTCTCTTGATGAAGCTGTAGATTTCTTTAATCCTAAGTTTCTGGCCATGCTCAACTACCATGCCCCCACTCACTCAATTAGAATTAGATGTAAATCTGCCCCTTGGCTCTCAAAAGAAACTAAGCAAAAAATCCATCTCAGAAATAAAATCTGGAACAAATCTCGCTTAACTAAAAACACAACAGATTACCAACACTACAAACAACTGAGAAATGAGACCAAAAAATCAATAATGACCGATAAAAAACTATTAAACTATTACCTGAAATCTCAGCAAACTCGGCAAAATAACCCACAAAAGTTCTGGGGAAACATAAATCAGTTACTACAGCCAAGTAAACCTATCACACCCAACCGACAAGGTTCTGAGATAAAAAATCCCAACCAAATTGCTAATGACTTGAATTCCTTTTTCACCGAAACAATTCAAACTCCAGCCAGTCAACTTTCTAGCAAAAACACAAATATATCTAACAGCAACTTAAACCCACCCCCCCCATTTCTTTTTCAACCTGTCCCAACAACTTACATTCTCTCCCTTATCAAAAAACTCAAACCATGTACTCCCTCTGCTGGCTACTACCTGCAGAATACTTGCAATTAGCTGCCAAATCCATAGTCTACCCAATTTCCATACTGATCAACAGAACCATCACTGAGGGATATGTCCCTAAACTTTGGAAAGTCTCCCATATTATTCCTCTTAATAAGGGTGGAAATTCTACTGAAATCTCTAACTACCACCCTATAGCCCTATTCTCTCCCTTATCTAAGATTATGGAAAGATGTATACACAAGCAACTGCTTGACCATCTTCACCAAAATAACTTACTCTCTAATACCCAACATGGTTTTAGACCTTCCCACAGTACCACCAGTGCCCTCCTCTCCTTTACAGACACAATCAACAAAAATCGTAACCATAGCACCCTTTCCTCTGCACTTTTCTTAGACCTGTCCAAGGCTTTTGACATGGTGAACCACCAAATACTCATACACATTCTTCAATCTTTGTCACTTGAAATCCAACCTATTAACTGGTTCAAATCCTACTTAAATAACAGACATCAAGCAATACTCTGGAACTCCACTCTATCTTCCCAGCTACCTGTTAACATTGGTGTCCCCCAAGGGTCCATACTGGGTCCCCTACTATTTTCTTTATTTATCAATGACCTCCACCAAGTAGTTCCCCAAGCTACATGCATACAATACGCAGACAATTCTACACTAATTTGCTCAGCCACATCTGTATCAGATCTTCACTCCCTTACACAACACATATTTAATTCTGTAGAAGAATGGTTTTCACAACGCTGTCTCCTACTTAACCCAAAAAAAAACTAAACTCCTTCTCTTCACACCTTCCATTAAATTTCCCCATATAGACTTTACAATAACATCTAAAAATGGCACACCTATATCACAAGATCCTACTACCAAACTACTAGGCATTACCATTGACAACAACCTTAACTTCGACACCCATATAAGCAACACTTTGAAAACTATTAATAAATAAATAGGCTCTCTATACAGAAATAAACCTTTCCTCACTCTAGAATCTAGAATAACTATTGCCCACTCCCAGCTTATCTCTCCCCTTCTGTATGCCTCACCCATATTTACTAACTTATCAAAAAATAATCTTTTGAAATTAGAAAACTCCTACCACAACATAGCCAGATTTGCTACAGGTAACCCTTTCAGAACCCACCACTGTACTAATCTAAAGCAACTAGGCTGGCTTGAATTTCAGCAGCAACTAAAAATTAATCAACTAGCCATAGCCCATCAAATTCTATATCAACCTGACAAAACACCTATACTATCTACTCTTATTTACCCCTACCATAACCTAAAGTCCCTAAGATCCGCACACAAACTTCTTGTAAATATTGACAAGGCAAACAACAAGGCTGGAGATTCCCTTTTCTCTAACACTGTTGGAAAACACTGGAACCTGCTTCCCTCTGAACTTTCTACTATTCCCTCAAAATCTCTCTTTAAAAACAAACTTAAGCTCTACCTCAAATCACAATGGCTGTGCCCCTGTACTAATCCTGACTAACTCTAGCTCTTGACACCTGACTAAATTCTAGACCTTTAGAACCCTAAATCTACTTCATATTTACATCCACTGATCTATTTCTCCTTCTTACTATCTATATATATATTTAAAAAAAAGTGTGTTTTTTTATATATATTCTTTACACGTTGTACCACTAGATGTACTTACATAACTGCTATTTTCTTCTTACTTTCCTTTATCCTCAATTACTGTACATTACTCTAGTATTCTCCAAGAATGTCACTTGTAACAATATTTTTGTAACAATATTTTTACCATTTATGTTCTACTTACTGCATTTTTACACTTTATAACTATGTCACCAGTTATAATGGTTTCTTTTACTCTTTTATTTTCATGCATTTCTTTAATGTAAATTAATTTTAACTTTGGAGCTTATCTCCCCGGGCCTCTACTGAAAATGGACATATATCCAGCTAGACTAGCCCGGTCAACAAATGTAAAATAAAATAAATAAATAAAATATATATATCTCATCATCATCATCTTCTTTCACCTGTTCCCATTAGGGGTCGCCACAGCGGGTCACCTGTTTCCATTTCTTCCTGTCCTCTGCATCTTGCTCTGTCACACCAACTACCTGCATGTCCTCTCTCACCACATCAATAAACCTTATCTTAGGCCTTCCTCTTTTCCTGTTACCTGGTAGCTTCATCCTTAGCATCTTTTTCCCAATGTACTCAGCATCCCTCCTCAGCACATGTCCAAACCAACGTAATCTTGCCTCTCTGGCTTTGTCTCCAAACCTTCCAACCTGGGATGATCCTCTAATATACTTATTCCTAATCCTGTCCACCCTCGTCACACCCATTGCAAATCTTAACATCTTTAACGCTGACACATCCAGCTCAAACTCCTGCCTTTTTGTCAATGCCACTGTCTCCAGCACATATAACATAGCTGGTCTCACTACCCTCTTGTAAACCTTCCCTTTCACTCTTACAGGTACTCGTCTGTCACAAATCACTCCTGACACTCTTCTCCACCCACTCCATCCTGCCTGTACTCTCTTCTTCACCTCTCTTCCACACTCACCATTACTCTGAACTATTGACCCCAAGTATTTAAACTCATCCACCTTCGCTACCTCTACTCCTTGCATCCTCACCATTCTTCTATCCTCCCTCTCATTCACACATATATATTCTGTCTTAGTCCTACTGACCTTCATTCCTCTTCTCTCTAGAGCATATCTCCATCTCTCCAGGGTCTCTTCCGCATGTTCTCTACTCTCACTACAGATCACAATGTCATCTGCAAACATCATAGTCCATGGGGACTCCTGTCTGATCTTGTCTGTCAACCTGTCCATCACCATTGCAAATAAAAAAGGGCTCAGAGCTGATCCTTGATGTAACCCCACCTCCACCTTAAACGCATCCATCACTCCCACCACAGACCTCACCGCTGTTACACTACCATCGTATATATCCTGTACCCTCTTACATACTTCTCTGACACTCCTGACTTCCTCATACAATACCACAACTTCTCTCTAGGCACCCTGTCATATGCTTTCTCTAAGTCTACAAAAACACAATGCAACTCCTTCTGACATTCTCTGTACTCCTCCATCAACACTTTCAGAGCAAACATTGCATCTGTAGTGCTCTTGCCCGGCATGAAACCATACTGCTTTTTACTATATATATATATATATATATATATATATATATATATATATATATATATATATATATATATATATATATATTATATATTTATTATTTATAGATATATATATATATATATATATATATATATATATACGTATACATCACAACACTCAACCTCTCCATTAGCATTACTTTTTTCGTTGCACATAAAATCCAGAATCAAACTGTGTTGTCAAGAACTGCAGATTCTAATTTCATGAAATAAAAGTGACCTAACAGTGACTCACACAGGCAGGCCTCCTGCCTTCCAAAAGAATCTTTATTCTATTCTCAGTAATATTAGTAACTGCAGCAACATTAGTCCTCTTTTATATCTCCTCCCTGTTGGTGTAATCAAAGGCAATGATATGATTCTCATTTTGCTGACCATCTAACAGCAGGTTTTGGAGTGTTTGGAGCAATTGAAAAATTACATACCTGTTGCACTGTTGAAGACTGGCTGCCCCCTCAACATAGCATACAAGCTACTTTCTATACTTGCAAGGTACTAGTCAAAATGAATGCAGTACTTTTCAGAACTGTCCATCTTAAGGATTAGGTCTGGACATCTGTCTTGGGCTGCAAAGCACTGTAGTTCAGTTTTTCTGGAAAAAAAAGAACATTCAATGCAGCAAAAACATTGTATTGCCAGAACAAGCATCATGTCATGCTGTTCAAAACTAAATTGTACATCATGAGTTTTCAGGTTTTTGTCTGCAATATTTGACTTTCACAGGCCACTTATTTTATGCTAATTGTACACCATGTAGGCCTTCTCAGGATATTTATTTTCCATGTTGAATGTGCAGTGCTGTATACTTAAGATATTCCATCAGTTTACACTGCATGTTTTAATTACTGTTGCAAGATGTCTCTGTTTCATACACTGGCATCATCTATTTTTGTAGAATTTTCTTTTAGAAAATACTGGCATAATCATTATGTTAATGCTTCTCAACTGCTCCTGATTTTTTATTTACATTTTTATCTTCTCCCTCATAAAATTTTTGATCTTGTGGTAAATCACTGAGGATTACAGTGACTCACTAATGCCAAGCATTAGAGTTTCAGATCTCTTGTTGTTCAGAAAATGCACATTGATGCAAAACCTGCTATTCTATTAACATGTTAAGTGAAGTAGAGCAATGTTTTAAAATTAACACAGATTTTGGGCTTTTAAGTCCCATCATTTTTGTCTTTGTCCATAATTCTTTAATTCTTAGGCAAAGAAGTAAAGAGTTACACACACACACACACACACACACACACACACACACACACACACACACACACACACACACACACACACATTTAATAAACTCCATATAGGATTAGTGCAAGCCCTACATGGAGTGTGTACCATGGCTGCATCTTCAGCTTCCCCTCAGCATATTAATGAAGGCACATTACAGAGCGAGAGCTGTGTACATGGTTTCTGAATCGGTGTAAGGGGTGTGTTACAGTGTTTGGAGATGTGTAACACAACCCCTGCACTGTCAAAATGCCATACGGCACTAAAATATTTAATCATAACATTTCCTGGCCATTTATTAGAGTTATGTGTAGGGGGTGTGTAACAGTGTCTGTAACACACCCCATGTATGGTCAGAGTGACAGATGGCGGTGAAATGAAAAGTAGAAATGTATTGCCCCTTTTATTTTTTTAAATGTTTTTGTATGATTGCTTGGAGCAGTGCAGTGCTTAGCAGTAAACACATGCCAGACATCTAAAAATAGAAATCAGATGCTTTTAATTTTTATACAGAATGTAAAGTTTAAGCATAGACAAGTTGGTTTGTGAAGCTTGGTGCATTGCTCAGTAATGCTTAAACATAATAAAAAGCTATATAGAAATGTATAACTTAAATCTTCACATCCAAGGTAGCTGAGTGGTTAGAGTCACGGCTTTGTGTGCAGTAGGTGCATGGTTAGAATACCCAGACAGGACATTCAGCTTTTACATTAGAAAATATTTGTATATACATTTTTTTATTAACATAGTTATTGATATTTGTCAACCAGGTTAGTGCAGTTGGTCCAGAATCCCAATGTCAGTGTAGATATGAGGTGAAAACCTCAAGTTAAACACAAGTGTCCAATACAGCACAGTCACATCCCAAGGTAACATAATTAAAATGCATAGGGTTAGGTCACTTAAAGTAAAATACATACACATAATAATAAAGTATCAATAATGAGTAATTAATGTGAATATATATTTTGTTTATTATTTAAAAAATCCTGTTTGCCTTTAGCTAACTTTTGCTAAGCACTGCCAAGCCAAGCTAAGCAATGCTTAAACAGGACCTGTTTTAGCAATACTTAGCAACGTTCAGCTCTGCTTAACTGGTTTGAGCATTGCTAAGCAGTCCCAGTTTAAGTAGTCCTCAGCTCAGCTCAGCAAGTTTGCACAAAGCTAAGCAGAGCTAAGCATTTTTAAAAATGGCCAGTGGTGGCAACGGGCAGGAAAACAGCCTTATTTAAACTGAACAGGTGGGAATACAGCCAGGACCTTTTAGACTTTTATCCCTGCAGGAGCTATGGCTGGAGTTGACGAGGGAGAGCATTTTCGGGTGCAGCCCTGGAGTATGTTGGAGTCCAGGGTCATGGTTGGACTCCTTGTCAAACACCATGGTGACAGACTGCTGCAGGACCAGTAGCAGAGCTCTGAATACAAGTCCAAGGCTTGGGACCATTTGGCACTTGACCTCACTGATGCTACTGGAATTGCCCGCAGTGTTGAGCAGGTGCATCATCATTATTGTGACTTGAAATAAAGGAAGGTGGGGCTCTTCCCCCAATGGATCCAAGATGCTCAATACTGGAATGACCCAGAAGTTTGTAAGTATAGGAACCAGTGATTTATCAAATTGTACTATGAATATCTGATAGACAGATATGCATAATGGTGTGTTTTCCCTCCTCAGCTGCAGAGGAGAGGGCTTGCAAATTGGAGGCCCATGCAGGATGCCTAGTGCGGATGCTCTGACAGTGTGGTGAGTACAGATCTATCTTGCAATATATAGTATTATACATAAGAAAGACTACATTGGTAACTGTAAGTAGGTATAGTCTGTTCTGAGTGTACTGCAATGAATGTGTTCTTAGACCCAGACTGATAATGTAATGCCAGGTACTGTGCAATACAGATGAAGGCATCAAACATGCTACTACTGATGAAAGAAAGTTAATACTGTAGTAATAGTGTGTAGAAATGACATAAGTATATAGTGTAGTAATACTAAGGAGCTTGTAATAAAGTACACCGTGACTGATAATGTGAAGGTAATAAATGACATTCATTCATCGTCGACAGGATATACAGTACAACTGCTGTCAGAATTTTGAATTAAATAAACCGCTGTGTCATGTTACCCTCAATAAAGCTTTTTCCTCCCAATTGCTGTGTGGATTGTGTTCTGTTGTTGCAGAAATCCAGTTTTACATGTGCTCCACAGCAAATACGGTTATGACACCATGAATTGACAAGTTTGTCTGACAAATAACTGTTATGCTAAAGTGTAGATGTGGTGCTGTACAACAAGATAGAATGCAATTTCATATATATTCTACACTAAGATCTGAACCTTGAATAGTAGTGTGTAAGGTATTATAGTGTGTTTCCCTCAGGATTGTCTTGGGTTAACCTTTGCATTTCAGCTATATGCATTCCTGAGTGTAGGTACACTGATGCAGGCAAGTATGAGATTGTAATAGCTGTAGACTGCAAATATATCATCTGCAAATGTATATGGGTCGAGTAGGCAACCCAGAACACCATTATAGTCTGTACAGATCACACATATTTCCATCCATTAGGGGTTAAATGTGCACACCTGCATTCCAACTATTAATACACACTTCTCCTACTATCTCTGTCATGAATGAATCTCATGCATGTATGTTCAACTGTCACTGCAGTCTTCTGTGACACTCTATCTATATTATCAGTTCAGACTTTGTAACCAAGTGAACTTTAGGCATAAATCAGTCAACCAGCAAACAGCAGTAGCCTGGTAGCTCAGTGTCATATGAAATACATATGGTGTTATTTTTTCCACACACAGAGCAGGATTTGAATCCAGGGACTGGTACTAAGATGTATTTATAGTAACATAGAAGTAGTCTTGACTATTTATAGAAACAGTCATGTAGTGTTAACAGATATTTTCTCCACAGGGCTTACAGGTGAAGAAATGTCTGTAGTAGCTGTATGAAGTGTATACTAATAGTCTGTGTCCAGATGTACTAGTGTGTAAACAGCAGTGCTCAACAAGTTGATAAGACTCCACTAAATAAGTCATCATGAAGTACACTAGTATTCCAACTGAATTAGACAAATTAAATGTTCTACTGTTGGTATGGCTGTATGCCGGGTGCGACTGTGAATGTGTGCTGCTAGTCCAACCCCATGCCTATGAATGACAGCAGGATAGGTATATACTCCATTCACTGTGCATGATAAATGTCTCTCAAGTGTCAATCTGTCATGGCTAGTGATCACTGTTGCCAATGACCTTGAGCATGGATATAAATCCAGTTGAAGTATGCCAGTAGCACACTCACACAACATCAGTGCAGGGTACACCTTGTTAGTCATATATGTTACCCTGACATGTATGAGTCCCCCGTAGTTATGTACCTATAGTTCTTACAGCTTGGCCCATACCATTCCAAGTCTAAAGCTTAAGAGGTATGCATGTGCTACAGAAGCTATAGGGCACATGCAGATGTAAAGTAAGGGCAGACCTGTAGAGTACTGAGCAATACTGTTTGAAAACCATAGCCTATACAGCTGTTAATGGAATATTTTTCTCTCCCCCCCACCCCTTATCTTCATCACAAATGATTATTCTTATACTACGGGTAGGTTTAATTTCCACATATGTTGTTCTCAAAACCTAATGTTGGGCCCTGTGTTGTATTATTGGTTATATATTTAAATGGTTGCATGCTAACACACCTTGTTGAAATTCCACCATTGCTGGCCTTTTGCTGTAACTGTTACTGACATGCTGTTACAATAATGACTGTTATTCCATTTATGCCTGTGTTCCATATGCTATACAATTCTATTGTTCTGGATTAACTGGAACACCCATGCATGCTGCTATAGCTAACACTGAAATGTGTTGTTCATGACTAACCAATACACTTTGACAAACCTCAACATCATAGCACGTTTGGGTAGGCCGATCCCAACGGATCCACCTGTCACACCTCATCTGGCCATGGCAATGGGTCCCAGCACATCAGGGACAGAAAACGCCTCCTCCTCTGGTCCTGCACCACCCTTGGGTGGAACCGCCTCAGGGGATGGGGCCCATCTCCCCCTCCGGGCCCAGGCGCAGAGAGGATCCTGTCACTCGCAATCAGTTTCCAGGGGTGGTGCACAGGGTCATCCAGTGGCATTTGGATGACTGACTGCGCCAGATCGAGGGCAGACTGGTGCACCTCAAGGGGCAGGCCAGTCCAGGCACCCAGCCCCCATCACAGCCACCTTCAGGGCCGTGAAGGGGCAGTGGTGACTGCCCATGGGTGGGGACCTCAATTCCACTGTTTCCATCTGGGGGCACTTGGTCCTCCGATTCCCAAACACCCTCTCTATCCAAGGTGTTTACCACCCTCATGTGTCATACACTGCCTGTCTGCTATCTTGTCTGTCTGCATATACAACCTCTCCTACCCAACACACCTCCCCAAATGTATCTACAACCCTTCCCCAACATTCCACTCTCTCCTTAACAGAAAAAAATAAGGCATCTGTCCCGCAAAAAAAAATATTGCCCTATAAATAGCTCTCCATTTCGCATCCACGTACACTGTTATCAATCAATCATCCCAGCAATTAATCAACAAAGTTATGTCATGCACACCCCTTCCTGTGGGATGTGAGACTCCAAATTCCAAATTGTCCACATCATGTCCAGCTGCTGCTACCCAAGAAATGGGGAACTATGGTCCTTTCCTATACTCATCCTCTACATCTCTACCTGCCTTTCATATTGTTTTTCCCCCAGCTTGCCCCCATTTCACCACTTTACTATCACCCCCTTTTTCTTTTCTTTTTCTGAAAATAGTGCAGGTTTAAGCACCACTTAACATTGCGGTACTTTGTGAAAACCCAGTTAAAACTGTTTTAATCACCTTACCTTATTCAGACACTGTTCTGCACATCAATAAAATAGCCAGCCCTGGCAAGTCTCAAAAACAGCACCTCTGAGCTACAATTCAGTGTAACACATCACTAGGTCAACTCAACTTTGGGGATTTGCTGGTGTTTTTGTAAAGATATTATGCAGTACAGTGATGTAACATTATGAAAAAGTACACCTCTGCTAACTTTCGAATGCACTACCCTCTGAACTGCATTTCAGAGCAATACATCACTAGGCCAACTCAGAATTGGAGTATTGCTGTTGTTTTTATACATATATCATGTAGTACAGTGATGCAACATTAGAAAAAAATATATACCCCTGACAAGTAGTAAACTCAGGACCCTCTGAACTACAGTCCTGTGCAATAGACCACTAGGCCAACTCAGCTCTGAAGAATTGCTGGTGTTTTAGTAAATATATCATGCAGTATAGTGATGTAACATTAGCGGGAAATACAACCCTGCAAATACTGAAACCAGGACCCTCTGAACTACAGCTCAGCGCAATACACCACTAGGCCAACTCAGCTCTGAAGAGTGGCTGGTGGTTTTACAAAGATATCCTGATTACCACTGACAGTCCTTCTACATATAATGTGATGAATGACAGCCAAAGACATGTCAATGGAATGACAGGAGGCATACAATATCAGATACAGCTGACAACTGCGCAGATTATTGTCGAATATCCACAGTTGTGTCACCCACTTATGGCATGGTTGTCATTAATCCTATTCTGTGTGCTGAAGTGCTGGCAAGGCAGTGCAGATTGATTTTACAAAAGCATGACAGACAGGTCAGTGTCACCTGTCATAGGTATCCAAACACAAATGTTCATGCCAATCCTGTGTAACACACTGTATGCATGCACATATGTCTTGCAAATATACCTCCCACAATAATGGCTCAGTATTTATATCTGTTACATTCCTACCATGTCTGACATCTGGACACCCAGAGTTCAAGCCCACAGTCCAGTCTGTTGCATGACAACTACATGCTTGTCAATACAACCTAGAAATAACTGAGCCTTGCAATGTCCAGCAGAACTGGTTGTTGCTACCACAGTCACTGCCACACACAGTAGCTAGTCAAAGGCCTGGAGGGTAGGACACATGTCAAAAATATGAATACGTGCCCTAAATGTCCCTACCACTCTCTGGATGGTACTACTAATTAACATATGTACCAGAGACACATGCCTCACCTGGACTGTTATGGGTACCCTCACTCTGGCCACACTGTGAAACAAGAGCTGACTGACATAAGCAGCTTGCTGTCCTCCAGTGTCTTCACAATCCCCAGTATGACTCCTGGCCAGAATGCAGCAGCTGCGGCCTGCTACACATGCAACAGTATGTTCAGCTACCTGCTACAGACCTACCACACTTCCCAAATACCTAGAACAGGACATCCACACAAGAACCGTACATAAATAGTTGGGGAGAATGTTCAGGTGGGAGGGACATTTGTCACAGTCTCCCCTTAGAAAGTTACACAACTGACAGACCAGCATCAACTGCAGCATGCACAGTCAGATAAAAATGATGTATGACACTCACTTCTGCCTGTCCTTACTGTCCCCAACACATATTGTTAAACAGTAACCTGCCACAGAATCAGAAGGTCTGTTAACAATGGCCACACATAGCATGCAAAACTGTGGACATACCTCATCAATCCAAACAGTGAACAGGAGTTCTTCCTACCCTCTGTGATGCTGTAGCTCCCACACCTTGATAATGTCCTTCATACAGGTCAGGAAAAGGGCCAAGGCCTTCATGAAGGCCTTAATTATAGGACTGTGTTCTCATGCCATTGCCTAATGGCAATGAAATCCAGCTGTTCTGCATGCTATTAGCAAATGTGAGTCACAAATTTGTGCACAGGCAATCACCTGTTCATGAGCATTACCTACAAAAGTCAAGTTACTGCCTATGGTACAGAGGTCTGTGATTTAATTCATGAAGACATACTGTGATGTCCAGTGAAAAAATACCACTGGAATTCTGCTCACAAAGGATTACAGCAGTATACCAGATATGTCATACAGTTATCCATGTAATGGAATGTAGATGGGAGGATGCAGTCATGGGAAGTAGGAATGTCAACAGTAGGTATCAAGAAAATATATTGGAATGACATGTTGCTGTTAGTCTGCTGTCTAGCACCTACAGTCTTACCTTTTGGCTCTGTCTGCAGTGACACAGATTGCAGCTCTGGGCCCTGAGTCCCCCTAGCAATGGTCAGCCCACATAGAAATGCCACTGGATTGTCTGTTTTACAACAGTAACTACTGGTGGATACAGCTGGCAGATCACATCATGTAGTGCCATGAGCCTCTCTCAGTCTGTGAATGTCATACAGGGTTAGTTCAAAGATTGCCCAGGTGTCCCTGACTGTTCCTGCTATACTCTGGCTAGGTCACTCTGTACTCCACACCTGTATCTCATTGCCTGACAGCCATGGCTAGCATACCTGCTGAACCCTGCAACAGGACAGCAGGTTATATGAGGGGACACAGGCTCTGCCTCAGCAACAGTGTGTACATATTGAGCATACAATGTAAGGGAATGAATATATTACTAGATATTAATGTACCATTACTGTGTTTTGAGGGGTCTGGCATGTCACAGGCACATTCCCCACACTCTGGGGATAACCATTACATACTGTCCAACTAGTTTTCAGACATCAAAATCTGTCTGGCATGGGATCCACATATATCAGGCACATGTACACATCCCGCAAACATCTGGGTACTGTAGATGTTGGTCACCTATAAGGAGGAAGCCCTACACCACATATGCACTGCTGTCAGTTATTGTGTAGCACAGTGTTGCTGAAATGTCCACATGCACTTGTAGTACCACTCACATAGCTCTTGGATGTTGACTGTATAACATGGTACTGTAATATTGCCCATAGAGGGTGCACCACAGTCGATGGCAATGATAAGTGTGGACACATAAGAACACAGTATATCACAGCACACAGGCCCTAACTGGTATACCTAGGGCCATAAAAGGTTACTAGGCAATGGGCCCTGAGCCCCCATATGCCTAGGCCACATATTAGCCCATGAATATGCAGGGCTGCACCAGATGCCCCAGTCCAACAGGGACACAGGTAGTATCCCAAGGGTGTATGTGCAGTTAACCATCCAGTTATCCAGGGTCTGCATGCAAAAGTCTAAATAGCCAGACTGCCTGATGTGGACAGAGTGACCATTCCACAGCAGAGTGAGTGTGTGTGACACACATCTGAGCCACTAAGAAGACCAGTTGATGTCACACACCAGGATGAGGGCATGTGTGTGTGTTAATATAGTGGAGCTTGAGTTGCATTTGTGCAGCAGGGCCAACAATGTGGAGTTTGTGACTGCCTTGCATGTTAGACAGACATCACTTCTGATAAGTATGCATGACACAATGGTAGAGGGTTGGGCTTATAGCCTATCTCTGTATGGTAGATGTTTGAAGTCCTGGTACTCCCTGGTGGGGAACCTCTGTGATGTCCCCAGCTGCTGCATGTGCTGTGTGAGGTAAATGACAAATGGGACATTTTACGCAATAATGGGCCTTATTGTGGGGAATACAGGGATGTTAGAGGGTCTATATCAGAACAACAAAAGCACATATGTATGACTACATAAAAGTTGACACATAATATGCAAAACCTGTAAATAGCGAACAGCCACATAATCACATTTTTTCCTAGAGAAAAAATTAATGTGACCATTCAAAAAAAAAAATAAAAATGAAAAACTATTATCAAGTGGGGGGCTTCATCCCCCACACCCCCCAACTAAATATACCAACTCCAAGATCGTACTATAGTGAAGGAAAGGACAATTACTTGTAGTTGGCCAACTACCTCCTTGCCCTGTAACATATTCATCGAATCGCATAAATGCGGCTCGATGAATATGTGTCGCTCTTTATGTGTTTGCTCAAAAGCAGTTTTGTGCTTCTAATATAGACCCATGTTAGAACCCCATGTCCCTGGATGACATACCCATAGGTATGAGGTGGCCTATGTAGAAGGTTTACCAAACAACAGAAGCAATTGGGTGATAAATGTCATGTTGTCATCAACCTGTGTGCACAGATTCCACATGACAGATTGCATGCCTAGGATGTTGTAAGTACTATTATAATATGTGGGGAAGTCAGTATCCACAAAGGGTTTGCCACTGCATGTCATGGTATGAAGCCTGAAGCCATTTTTTGGTACCAGTCATGTACCTGTATGATATGCTCCTAGGCAGATGTCCACATCGGTATGGAATCCAGTGACAGGACACAGCATGCAGTCATCTGCAAACATAGTTGGCCATAGGCCAATGGCTGTGCCCTGCATCACAAATGTGTACATCACACATAACAGAGGCCCAAACACAGAACCACAGGTTACATCACTAGTTATGGGTCAACTGCTTGAGGTGGAGTTCCCTATGTGGATTAGTTGGATCACGTCAGCGTGTCAGTGTGCTACCCCTATGGTAACATATGGTGTGATGCATACTTGGGAGCATATATCTATTATGGTCAAGTGGGTTAACGGTCAAAGTCTTTGTCCAGGTCAAGGTAGGCAGTGTGCATTGTGACTCCCCCATCCATGACTTTAGTGATTGTGTCAAAGAGGCCACCAAGTGTAAGAGTCATGATCCCTTCCTTGACAAAGCCTAACTGTGCATGATGGTGTGTGTGGAAGTTGCTAATGTCTTTGTTAATGAGGTTCACTATAAACTGTGCCATGGCCTTGCAGAATAGCCGAGGTATGCTGATGGGTGTGTAATGTGACAGATTGGTGGACACACCACCTAAGTGTAAAGGGGTGACAGTGGTTGTCCTTCACATGGCTGGGAAAAAGACATTAGTCAGGCTTCTGTTGAGCACAGTGGCTTATGTTGTTGCAAGGATATGCTTGGAGTCATGTAGGATACATCCTGTCATGTGATAGGCTCCCATGGTGGATGTATACCATGACTTTCACATGGCAGCGGTAACCTGATCCCCACATACAGGAGAAGGGGGCAGGTATTGTGGACATCCTGAAGTATGAATGGAGGGGCAGGGGGGCAAAGTCTACATTGACTATGTCAGGGATCAATTATGCTATACCTACAGCACTGTTATAGCTGGTGTCCTTGACCACCATAAGTGTGCAGATGTAAGTGCTACCTGTGATGTTGCAGACATATGTGCAGAACAGGAGATGATGTCTGTAGTGGATGTCAACAATGTTGGCTCTGGGTTTTCTGTGCAGGTTTCCAGGAGTGGTCCCATTCACTTTTTCACACTAATGAGACATTGCTTGTTAATGGCCAACTGCTGCTAGTTTGTCCTGGAAAGCAGTGTGTCATCCCTGTTATAGACACTTATGTATTGCAGATGTCCATCAGACAGGTGTACGAATCTTTGCAGAGAATGATGTAGCCCTGTCAGATATACTTGACCATGCATCTATACAAATGCACATCAAGCACATGTGTGTATGTGTGGATATTGTTGTCAGTCCTCACAGAGGGGTTGGGGCTGTGAAGCTGTGTATACCACCTCCCAGGAGGCTGTATTCCATGTTGGAGGTGTGTGTATATGCGACCCTGTAGGACATTGTCGAGCCATATAGTCCAAAATGCAATGAAGGAAGGCCAGGGAGACCTGAGGGGTGAGCCTACAGCCCAGGTGCATACAACAGTAAGAGTCTGACACCAGAGCATACCATGTAGACAGGCTATGAACAAACAGTAAGAGGTGCAACAGGTAAATGCATTTGAACACTGCATAGCACATACAGTAAGTAGCATGAAACATCAGGATCAGGAGATCAATGCATGTTGTATTGCCACTATGTTGCAGATAGCCACATACACACTGTAATGATAGATGGGATATGATGTGGGAGTTAGAGGTGGATAATGTTGGCAAATGTGGATGTGCAGGGTGTGTACATAACGGTGAGCACTATATGTGGTCTTGTGATCTGTTCCCCTCTTCATGTCTGTCAGGTGGGATGTATAGACATTGCAATCCACATTTCTCAGAAGCTGAGACTGCTGCCATTATTGATGCCCTGACACTCCATCACCGGATGCTGTTGACAAGAACCTGCCATTATCAGTAACAATGTGCTCCAGCGTGAGCAGATCTCATAGTAATGGTGAATGATGTGGGCCACCAGGACAAGAGCTATGAACAGGTTTGACACCGTGGTACAGATATAATGCATCATGCATGGCAAAGGTCCACAGCTGTGGCCATGGAGGGCCTACGACACAACCACCAGTCTCAGCCACAGAGGAGTTCCTGGCAAACCTGGGTGCAGCCACTAGCTCACAAGAAACTATCACAACATAAGCCATTTAGGTGGGTGGCACAGATTCCACAGCCGAGGAGTGTCCAGGTAAGCCTCTAGTGGTCATCATGTTAATACTGTAGCATTCATAGTGGCAGCCACTGCATACCTGTACACACATGTCAGGTCACTCTGCATTTGTGGGTGGGGTTTTGTAAAGCACACATTTACATTTACACACATATTGTGAATGTCAGCAATTTGGGTAGTATCACAGTTTGTACTATACATGTTGATAAATGCACATATCATCTTGTACCAATGCCATAGATGTGTCTGCTGACAATACCTCTCCCCCACAAATCTATAGCTACCTCTGGTGTGGCTGGGGACTATCATCCTGTAGCTGGTGAGTGTGGAACTGTCTTGTTATGGCTCATCTATATCCTAGGCATGTTAAGGGCTGCCACTTTGCTATGGAAACTACTGTAATGCTTAGCCATATTGCAATACGTGCATGTTCAGTGGTGGTGTGATTCACTACAGTCCATCACATCAGTAACACAGTACCATATTTGCAGCTGCTCTAACATATTAGCACATATTTTTGTAAAGGTGTAGCCAGTCTGCTACACAGAGGTGCATTACTATTGTATACAGGGGTACACTGTGTTTTAGATGAAGGTCCATCACATACTATGACTTGTCTCATATCTTACAGGTGTATAGTACTAGCAACAGTCAATGGACATAGCTGCACTGTATATTGTTGAGGGCCTGTCCAGAGTATGTCTGTTGTGGTCTGATTGTTTGTTGTGCATGGCATCAGTCAGAAGATGTGGTCTGTATCATGCCTTGGTGGCACCTCGGTGTGTGTGTGTGTGTGTGTGTGTGTGTGTGTGTGTGTGTGTGTGTCTGTCTGTGTGGAATTACTGTAGTCATGTTGTCTTTCCCTCACAGGTGACCATGGGGGTTGGACTGTGTCCCCCTCACTCATCGGACACTCATGATGATGATGCCATAGTGAGGCACAGGTGGGGTTGTTGGGTGCTGAATCTGTCCCAATGGTTGACATCCCACTTCCACCCCCAATGTGCCATTACACAGTCTGTATCTACACACATACCCAGTCCCCAGCAGTCACAGATGTTGGGCAGTCAGAGGGTTGTGGTATTGAACAGGGGAGTGTGGTGACTATAGCATTTCTGACTGCAGACACTAGCCATAGCCAGAGAACTGGCAATGTCCCACACAGGCCGATTGACAGGGGTGCTCAAAGGAGGACTGCTGCCCATCCACCACCTGTCAGAGATGTCACAGCATGTGTCACTTGACGCATGTTTCTGTCCATCATGGAGGCACTGGCACATTGTGAACGGTGCACCAGATGGATGCTCAGGGTCATGGATGTTACACTGCCTGGCATGCATGACTACAGCCATGGCATTGGTGATGTCTTAAGTAATTTTGCTGATGTAGTGGATAGAGTGTGGGGTGAAACATTGTTAGTCCTTAACTGTGCAATGTCTGTGCTGGAACATGTGCTGGGAGTAGGGTGTCGGACACATGGATGTAGGTCATCAACATTAGCTGCGAGTCCATGTGGCTGTGCATAGTCACACTCCCGTAGTGGCAGTACCACCAGCATTATGGAAAGGAGGGTGCTGTCCACAGCACAAAGTGGCAGTCCTTGGGTACATGGTTCTGGCCGATCCAGTGAGGGACACAGTCCCAGCAGATACCAGTCGCCATCAGCAAGTAGTACCGCATCCTTCCACAGGCATGGTTGTGCCAGTGCCACTCCTGGCAGAACCAGTTCTCATGTCTGTGGCTGGAGATGGTGAAGTGTGCAGTCTGCCATGTATGGTCTACAGCTGTCCAATATACTCTTGTGTAGGGCTAGCACATGGCTTGACTGTGTGCAGGCACACACTCACACATCACTGTCACATGCAGGTCCCCAACAGACACACACACACCTCTTCTCCATGGCCCAGCTGACAAGCACCCCTACACACACACACACACACACACACACACACACACACACACACACACACACACGCACACACACACACACACACACACACACACACACACACACACACACACACACACACACACACACACACACACACACACACAATGTCAACTATATGGCACATCCTAAGCCTTTGGCAACCTGACATTACAGCCTGTTTATGTGATGACACCTGTTCCACATCTCTCTTATCCATACCATCATTGCAGGGGCATGCTAATATGTGTCTGATGCATAGGATGAATATAGTACAGTTAATGGCAGTTTGTAGTGAAGTACTGTTATGTCCTATAAGGTGTTGTCTGCTGGCAATTGTCATGTGTACACATCAAAATGTATGTACCTTTGTGCCATGATGCTTTATTGCTGTTAGTACTCTTGACTTACTGTTGTCTGACAGACCTTATTCTGTTTCTGTTCCAGGTGTCTGTGTCTCTAAGTAATGGGGACATGCTGCCATTACAGAAGCTCATGATGGCAACATGGCAATGCACAGACCTTTTCCTTGCCAAGGTACAGCTGTATATATGCATGTTTACCTAGGTGCGTATGCGTGGAACAGTCTGTGAGGGACAATGCAGGCAGACAGCGTACACCTTCATGCATATCCCTTGACACAACATGCTACTCTTTATACATGTCACCTGGGAGTTCTGTAGGATTGCAGATTCATAGGTCCATAGAAGGATACTAGAGTACTGGCCCTGGGCCCCTTACAAGCCCAAAAACAAACAAGCAAAAACACGGTAGAGTTATGTCCAAGGAATTTATTAGAAAAACACAAAGCTTTCGGATTACTCCTTCTTCAGTGTGATAAAATTACATTCAAGTATACCATCATTTAAAATAAAATAGAATATTATTTTATTTAGATTGTGTTGTTTATAGTTTTTGGTTGGATATACATGGCCACGGACCCCGCTAACAACATTCCTCGGCTGTTTTGAGAAGATAATATGGATAATTGTCAACGTTCTATGGATCAATATGTTGTTTAAAATAATGAACAGACTCATAAATCTGGCGACACTGCAGAGAACTTCTGTGAGAAGTTCCAAAGAAATAGGAGTAACAGAATGGAAGATCCTTTTGCCTCTAGGGGTGCTGCAGGTACAGTTCGATTGTTTGCGGAGTTGCAAAAACTAAATGATAAACCTAAAATAACGCTGCTTAAAGAGGCTAGCACACATTTAAATGTTTTGTGTTTAAAACGCTATTTGGAATTGGACATAGCCCCACGAGGCTTGAGAGCATTAAAAAGTCCCACTATTCCATTTGACTGTAATAATGAGCAAGATACTGCATTTAAAACTAGGCGGATTACAGCTGCACATAAGTGTGCGATGGAATGGGTACAAATTTTGGTAGAACATGATGTACTTAAATAGAAAAAGATCAAGGAGGAAGTGCTTGCCGTGAATATGGAGCTGGGGAAACATGTGAATGCAACTCGACAAAATGAACTGTCATCTGATATTAACAATAAACTGCATGAATTTGAGTCTAAATTGATCGATAAGAAGAAATATAAAATCAATAGAGAAATAGAAGACTATAAGTTACAAATGACTGGTATTGTGATGGGTACTCCCGTTGCAAATACATATGCTAATCTAACCCTTAATGAATGGGAGGAACAATATGTACATGAATGCCCCCCCCACACACACACCTTTAAGCCTTACATAATGTTTTATAAGCATTTTGTGGAAAATGTGTTTTTTTATTTGGGGCGGTACACTTGATTACTTAAATTAATTTTTTATCTATTTAAATGCTACAACATCATTCCTAAAATTTGAAATGACTACTTCATCCACTGAAATACACTTTTTGGATGTACATTTAAGTTTAGTTGATAGAATTTTGGATGCAATAATATATAAGAAACCTACCCATAAAAACAAATATTTACATAGAAAAAGCATGCACCCTAACCATACCTTTCAAGGTATAGTAAGGAGCCAATATTTTCTAGCTAGTAGACTAAATACTAACGATAACATTTGCAGAGAGTAACTACATGATCTGACTTATGAATTTCACAGAGAGGTTATTATTATTCCAAGCTATTGATGGAAGAAAAGAATAAAATACTTGGTCAAAGAAAGGACAAAGCTAGGCCTTATTTTTCAGTGCCATAAGATGGTAGATATACCTCAAGAAATAACAGTAATTACTTACAGTACACTACTACATATAGTTGGTGCACATCTGAAGTTAGAAAAATAAGAGCTAATAACTAGGGTATATTAACTGTTTTACCCGAACTAAGTACTATTATTCCATCATACCCTATGTCGCATATAAAAATTCTATCAATTTAAAAAATAAATTATGTTATAAAGATATGTGACAAAACAGACAAAGTAGGTTGGAATTTAATAAGAAAGGCACCTACCCCTGTATGAACTGTTCTGTATGTAATGTCATATGTAAAAGTAATATGTTCATACATCCTGTTACACATAAATCATACACATTTTCATGTATTTCTACTTGCAATACAACTAATATTGTCTACTTAACTACTTGCGAAAAATGTTCTAGTTTCTATATAGGGAAATCTACTACAAAGTTACGCGAATGCATTATAGAACATAGATCAGATATAAAAAGACCTTTTCTAACCAATGCTATAGTTAAACATAGTGTGGAATTTGGCAATACTCATGTATTTGTATTTAGAGTTATAGACATATGTTTCACTAATATGAGGGGGAGTGATAAGAATAATGATCTACAGATGAAAGAATATAAATAGATAATTTAATTACAGGTGACAGCTTCCCTGGTATTAATTCTGTTGCATCCATTAAGCCTATCCTGAAACGCTAACAGTTATGTCTAAAATAATGAATTTGTAATGAATTTTTAATGAACTGTCTTAGTATTGTTTTATTTCTTTAAGGGAGGGTCTGTTAGAATTGTTGTATTATAGGACAGCATACATCTTAATTAACAACGCTAACAGTTATGTCTAAAATAATGAATCTGTAATAATTTTTTAATGAACTGTCTTAGTATTGTTTTATTTCTTTAAGGGAGGGTCTGTTAGAATTGTTGTATTATAGGAGAGCATACATCTTAATTAACTGGATTGCTTCTGTTATTCGATTGGCTGCTTATTATCATGTGATTATTCTATTTTATTTTAAATGATAGTATACTTGAATGTAATTTTATCACACTGAAGAAGGAGTAATCCGAAAGCTTTGTGTTTTTCTAATAAATTCCTTGGACTTAACTCTGCCATTTTTTTTGCTTGTTTGTTTTTGGACTTTTCCTAGTAACGGCAAGCTCATTACAGGTTTTAGTTTTTTCTTGGTTTGTCTCTTACAAGCCTAGCCATTACTTTATTGCTAACAGAATCATTGATCAGCACCTGTTGCCCCTGACATTAATGGACATAGGTTGGACCCCTGGGACAGAGTTTTGTTTTCCCATCCACTCATCATGTATGTACTTGATGAGGGTCTGCATCATACTCTGTTTGACATGTATGGGAAGCACATTCCTGAGACAGGGCAGCCTCTGGGAGACAAACCTGTCTCTCCAGCAGGTTTATTTGCTGTCACATATGTGATTCAGGCCTGTTGTGCTGGTAATGTACGCAGAGTTAGACTCACATATATGAGGTAGCTGTTGAAGGGCTGAGCACAACATTGCCATCTAGGCATGTCACAGCCCACCTGTGTACATGTCCTATACCAATGGGCCACTACTGATTTAAGGCTGTCTGCATGGAACAGGTATTGAAGACCATGGATAACCTTTGTGGGTGTTAACATAGCCTTTCTAGTTTTTGGAGATGTCTGCATAGATGCATACCAAACCAGCCATGACGTAAATTTATTGTTGTACTGACTAAGGACTATGCAAAGGTAATGTCCACATTTTGTCTGGTGCAGTCCCTTTACCTTTGTGTTGAACCACAGCCAAGCCTTTTCTGACCACTGCCACTACTTGATGGATGAATTCAACAGTGTTATTAACCTGAGTAGCCAGGTCTGTCAATGCAGTTTGTGTGTTTATGGGGTCGCCATTGCTGTGGGAAATAATGGGTTCATTTCCTTGCCATATGGTATGATGGTACTGTTTTCTGCATTCAGCTTGAGGCCAGGATCTTGGCACCATTCCATGCACACTGTATGGCCCCATTGCAGTGTGTTAACATCCGTTTGTGGGTGAATGACAGACAGCACACTACTTAAAGTTGCCACAGCCTTAGACAGTAACTTCCTATGTGGAAGTGGCAGGTAGCATTCATGCCTAGGATACACATGAGTTATTGGGGGTGGCAGCTACTCATAGGGCCTACACATGTCTACATATTGCACACACATAGGCAACATAGAGTAGGGTTGCCACTTAATCAAATGTGAAATTTGGGACACGTCTTGTAATACTGTGACAGTTGGCAGGACATACCATATCAACAGTAAGTGCAACAGACAGGGCTTCCCTTGGTTTGCCAACATGACAGCCTCTTGTCACATTACCATAGGTTATGCTATTTCTCATAACATTAAGGTGCTTCTGATGTGAAATAACTGTTTTATGCAAATAGTACACAACTTTAGGAAACGTTGGTTGTCCTACACTCTGGGGACCACTGTACTGTTTGTGTCATTGTCACAGGTCACACCTGGATAAACATGGACTGCAACCTCCAAGGTGGGACAGGTTGTGGGCATACCTCTCACCCCTACAGATTTCTGCAGAATGTCCTGATGTTTGCCACATATTTTTGTTCTGTTTGTCATAACATTATGGTTTTCTGGCAAAGTAGTGCAAAATCATTAAAGACTGACTTTACACAATAATGACCGATATTTTCCTGTCAGACTTCATACCCTTCAGAAAATGCATGTGAATTGACAACCTGTTATGCTATCTACTTTGTATGTTTGTCAGACCAATATTTCAAAATTGACCCTAATATTTGGGCTTTGTCCCACTTTTCTGTATGGCTTTATCTAGATGTCTTTCTCTAAGGGGTCGAGAGGTATGTTTGTGGCCCTAACACATTCACATTGCTGCAAGGGGATATACATACATGCACACACACCCACTCATGAACTGCCGTTGATAGTAGAACCCCTACCTGCCTAGTTTTACATACGATAATGCTATATATATATATATATATAGTGCATGAACCACAGAGTTTATACAGTTTTGCACTGTCTGCCACTACTATTCAGGTGGATTACATCTGCAGGTGCTTTAAGGATTGACACTGGGGGAGTAAACAGGCCCCCTTAAAATGGTATAACCATGTCACATACACTGCTGCAGGGTGACAAGCATTTCAGCACACATGCACAGACAGTTGACAATTTTGGAATTAGAACACCTATTTTTATAGTTATGTACACTATATTCCACCATACGTATTGCATATGCCACAGTGCTATTGTGTTTGAAAATGTGTAACTCTGCATTTAAGGTGGATAACATCTGTAGGTCCTGATTAGGTTGGTGATGGTGGAGTTAACAGGGTGGCACAGGCACACAACATGGTATAACAATTGCCCAAACACAGGCACATTGCTGCAGGGGATATGCATGGACAGACACAGACATAGTTGCCAGTGTTGAGATTAGAACCCCTACCTATCTAGTTGCCTGTACTATACTGCAATGTCCTTATTGCATGCACCATGGAGCTTACATGTCTGGAGCATACCTCTCATCCTCTTAGAACAATAAATGTCGACAAAGTCTTCAATAATGGGGGATACAGGTCCAAAAATAGGGGCACTTTTTACATACTGCTCTTAGAAATGTAGATAACTGATACAGTGACAAGTTTCACATTAGCATTACTTTTGTGGAGGGAATAAAGTCTGAAGCTCAAATGCCTGTCATTATTTTCTGACTTATACTATCAATGATTTGCCAATGATTTGCCAGGAAACCACAATTGTATGAGACACAGACCAAATATATGAGGGAAACATCTGGATATTCTGCAAAAGTCTATACAGTTGAGAGATATGGCCTACAGAGTGTCAAACAGTGTATCTAAGGTTGATGACATCAACAGGCCCTATAAAGTAATGGAATGAGGAGAGTCAGCAGGGTGGAATAGGCCTCAAAATGCTATAATCAACACAAACAATTGGGTATATGCTTCACATACATATACACACACACACACACACACACACACACACACACACACACACACACAGCAGGTAGCATTGAGAATAGAACCCCAGTTGTATGTGCTATATACTTATCTTGTGCACCAGGAGAATGTTCAATGGTGTGTCTAAGGTGGATGACGTCAACAGGCCATGTAAAGTAATGCAATGGGGGGAGTTAACAGGGTGGAACAGGCCTCAAAATTGTCTAACAAACACAAAGGATAGCCATGGGGAATATGCTTTACACGCACAGTTAGCAGTACTGAGATCAGAACCCCTACCTACCTAGTTGTACGCTCTACAGTGCTACATACTTACTGCATGTGCCAAGGAGCTTAGATGCCAGGAGAGTGTCCAATGGTGTATCTAAGGTGGATGACATCAACAGGCCCTGTAAAGTAGGGCAATGGGGGCAGGTTAACAGGCTGGAACAGGTCCCAAAATGTATTGACATTGCACACACATCAGCAGGGAATACTTAACACCACAAGAGAATATACTTACACGCATTCACTTGCCATTGTTAGGAATAGAACCACTACCTATCAAACTATCTACACTCTAGCACTAGGTATTTATCGCATGTGCCACAAGACTTACACATGTCAAGAGTATTTGCCAGTGCTGTTGGGGTGGATGACATCAGTAGCTGCTGACAGGGAGACCATTGTTGTGTAGGACTGTAGTCACAGGGTGAAAATATAGGTGGTCATTACACAGACTTGGGCCTGTTGAGTGTGTGTATTCTACAAACAAGTGAGTAATGAAAAATAAACTTATAAAACAAAACAGGTAGCAGCAAAGCCAACATTCACCAATAAACAGAACAAAAATTTAATAAAATAAAGCGCTTTTCATTTGCTACTATTAGCAAACTTCTTCAGACAATATTACCATGTTACATTCAGGTTATATATACCTCCCCCTATTAATTAAATAATTAGTTAATCAAATTACATTAAATTAACTTCAAAAAGAACTTCAAAAAGAAATTAACTTCAAAAAGAAATACTTCTTTACATTATTTGATATATACTAAATACATCCACTTACTTAACTACAATAATATTATTACAAAATACTTTAATAAAAACTTGTAAAGTTGATAAATGAAAAAGTAGTATTTATAATTAGTATTTTTAAAACTTTAAAAACTTTAAAACCATGTTATGTTAGTTTAAATTACGTTAGTTTAAATTACCATGTGGGTCCTTAGAATTCTTATGGACACTTTAAAACATATTTGTGTGAATTTTAAAGCACAAAAATAATATAAACCACCAATAATTACAAATTCATAACAAATATAATCATTCATTTTCCTATATTATTGAATTTTTTTAAATCATCTCTTCAAGCTTTTAAGCTTTAACACACTACTCAAACTACAATTTTCATTTATGCCTGGTAAATTGTATGCGTTGAGCTTGATCTGCCAAAATAACTCAAGTTCCTCCAATTCAATGGTATAGGGCCACCTCTTACATCTGAATTTGGTTGGTCAATCACTAAGAATTTAAAGCTATGCCCAGGGTAACATGCTATATGCTTTGCCAGGGCATTATCTTGTTTATTCTTACTAATGGCATAAGAATGCTCGTATATACGATCCCGGAGTCTTCTCTCCATCTTACCCACATAAAATGCTTGGCATCCCTGACATTGGGCCAAGTACACCACCATTCTAGTATTACAATTAGCCCTACACTTCAACTTATACTGAACATTATGTACAGAAAATCTATTAGATTCCATTAATAGTTTACAAAAATTACAATTTTGGCATTTATACATTCCAGTAATTTTTGGCTGTTTTTTCTTTTGTTGTTCATATAGTGCCTTCAAATTCATCCCTTTCCTGAAAGTAGTCCCAGGATATTCTCCCACTTTGGTTGATATATTAGGGTTACTTGCAAAAATAAACCAATTTTTTCTTAATATGCCTATACAATGGTAACTAAATATGTTATGAGTTGTAATAAACTTTGTTTCAAGTACATCAGGTGTAGCAGGGGTTCTCAAGTTTGTTGCAGGGGAGTTCCCAATGTTGTTTAATATAACTTCTTGTATGGTGACACTTCTATCTATAGACAAAATAGGCTTGTACGTTCCTTTTGTGCGTTTGTCACTTACTTCCAAAATCAATCCTAAGATTAATTCCAAAGGGTAACCTCTCTGTGTGAACATCCTTTCCAAGAGTTGACATTCCTCTTGGAAATCTTGCTCTGTGGAAGTTATACGAGCTGCCCACACTAGTTGACCTTTAACAACAGAGCGTTTTTGGTAAAATGGGTTGCAGCTAGTAAAATGTAAGAATGTATTCGAATATGTTTCCTTCCTATATATTTTAGCCTCATAACATTCCTGATTTACATTTGTTGTTAAATAGATATCTAAGTAAGCTATGCTGTGAGTGTCAAATGTGGATGTAAACCGAAAAAAATCAGTTGAGTTGTTAAAAGTGTTTTATATTGCTTCACCCACTTTTTTGTCACCATCAAACAGGATAAAAATGTCATCTAAAAATCGTGCATAAAAAACTAATTTCGTTTTAATATTTTCATTTTTAAACACATACTCAGACTGCCAGTGGGCCATCACTAAATTCGCTATACTAGCTCCACATGGAGAGCCCATAGCCACACCTGTTTTCTGAAGAAAAAAGTTGTCACCAAACATAAAAAAAAATTGTTGTATAAAACCATTCCTAACAGTTCTTTCACAAGTGAAATTTCCTCTATTGTAGCCCTATTCTTAACCATAACTCGGGTTACCCATTCTATTCCAGTATCTTGTGGTATACTGGTGTAGAGGTCCTTAACGTCCACAGTAAGGAAATTGTGGTTAGAATTAAATTCCAACTCATTCAATTTCTCTAAAAATGACCAGGAATATTTACAGATTTGTGCCTCTAATTTTACAAATTTTTGTAAAATAGAATCTATCACCTTTGCACAGGGGTAAGTAGGAGACCCACGTCCATCTACAAGAGGTCTCATGGGTGGATTTCTTAAATCTTTATGTATTTTTGGAATTCCAAATAAGTATGGGTATCTTGGAAACTGTGTCGACATATAATTAAATATGTTTTGTTCGATTCGCCCCCCTATAAACATATCTAATAAGCTGTTCTTTATTCCCAAATATGCTTGATTTATCTCAGAACGGGAACTGATTCCATAAACGGGGTCATCTAACAATTTTACCATTCGATTAAAGTAATCTATGTTATCGAAAATTACCAGACCCCCTCCCTTATCAGGTTTACAAACTCTTATGTCATGTAGTTTAATGAAATCCAAATCCTTTCTCCTTCTGAAAAATAGGGTCATTAATGTAAACTTTACCCCTGTGTTTCATATTAAAATGAATATCTAGTTCACACATTTGTTCAAACACTTGAATAAGTGGATGAAGAGGTGGATTAAATGTACTAGAAATTCTAAACTGGTCATTTTGAACTGTGTTTGGATTTGCACCCATCATCAGGTTAAAATTCAATTTCCTCGTGAATGTTTTAAGGTCTACAATTGTTCTAACTAAATCACAGTTTTGTCTAGGAACATATGTATTTCCTTTAGAAAGGAAGTCTACCATATCAGAACCTATAGTTGTGGAAGAAAAATTATACACTTTAAAGTCATTTGATCTGTTAGTGATTATTATAGGCTCCCTTCCCATAGGTACTGATTCAGCTACACATGTATAATGGTTATTAAACACAGTCTCAGAATCTTCGGATGGTAGGGATTCACAAAAATCTTTATCAATCCGGTTCCTATGTTGCACTGAATTAACATGCTGTTCTTTTAAACCATGTGATGAAAAAGTTACAACAAACAAGTCTTGTTTATCTCCTAGTTCTATTTCTTTTTCTTTTGATTTCTGTTGGACCATTGCTTTGGTCTTGTTCCTGTTTGGTTCCCCTCCCAAAAATTCTTTTTTTTTGTGTTACATTGATTGTTTGTGTTAGCCAGTCTTTCACTTCTCCTAATTTCTGTTTGACTTTGCTCATCAGTTTGGTTAAAATCTTCATTTTCTTGTGCCATAGTGTTAGGCAAACGGTTTGTGTGTTGTAAAGTAGAACACTGATTAGTGTAACCCATAATGGAACTGTTGTCAGGGGCAGTTTTCCATACTTGCGCTGTAGAAGGAAATGGGTAAGCTTTCCCTTCCTTATATGCTGTAATATCTCAATCTAATTTTTTGGTTTTGTTATTTTTGAGTTTCACCAGGTACTGGTCTATACTTGAAAAAATACGACTGTATTCATATTTGTACCTGGAGAAATCACTATCAAGTTTTATTTTAGCATCCAATTCAGCCACTTGCTTATTCAATTCCTCAACCCAAATAGTGTAATGCTTAACTATGCATTCAATCAATTCTAAGCCTTGACGGCCAAACAACCCCAAAAGTTCCTGATGAAAAACTAAATTAGGCACCAACCCTGTGGGAAATTGGTGGTGCCTTAAACTTTTAGGCACTATTCTACATTTCAGACACTCTTTAAAATAAGAAATTTCCAGCTGTAATTTTTTTTTATGTTTGGTGACAACTTTTTTCTTCAGAAAACAGGTGTGGCTATGGGCTCTCCATGTGGAGCTAGTATAGCGAATTTAGTGATGGCCCACTGGGAGTCTGAGTATGTGTTTAAAAATGAAAATATTAAAGCGAAATTAGTTTTTTATGCACGATTTTTGGATGACATTTTTATCCTGTTTGATGGTGACAAAAAAGTGGGTGAAGCAATATTAAACACTTTTAACCACTCAACTGATTTTTTTCGGTTTACATCCACATTTGACACTCACAGGATAGCTTACTTAGATATCTATTTAACAAAAAATGTAAATCAGGAATGTTATGAGGCTAAAATATATAGGAAGGAAACATATTCAAATACATTCTTACATTTTAATAGTTGCCACCCATTTTATCAAAAACGCTCTGTTGTTAAAGGTCAACTAGTGTGGGCAGCTCGTATAACTTCCACAGAGCAAGATTTCCAAGAGGAATGTCAACTCTTGGAGAGGATGTTCACACAGAGAGGTTACCCTTCGGAATTAATCTTAGGATTGATTTCGGAAGTAAGTGACAAACGCACAAAAGGAACGTACAAGCCTATTTTGTCTATAGATAGAAGTGTCACCATACAAGAAGTTATATTAAACAACATTGGGAACTCCCCTGCAACAAACTTGAGAACCCCTGCTACACCTGATGTACTTGAAACAAAGTTTATTACAACTCATAACATATTTAGTTACCATTGTATAGGCATATTAAGAAAAAATTGGTTTATTTTTGCAAGTAACCCTAATATATCAACCAAAGTGGGAGAATATCCTGGGACTACTTTCAGGAAAGGGATGAATTTGAAGGCACTATATGAACAACAAAAGAAAAAACAGCCAAAAATGACTGGAATGTATAAATGCCAAAATTGTAATTTTTGTAAACTAGTAATGGAATCTAATAGATTTTCTGTACATAATGTTCAGTATAAGTTGAAGTGTAGGGCTAATTGTAATACTAGAATGGTGGTGTACTTGGCCCAATGTCAGGGATGCCAAGCATTTTATGTGGGTAAGACGGAGAGAAGACTCCGGGATCATATATACGAGCATTCTTATGCCATTAGTAAGAATAAACAAGATAATGCCCTGGCAAAGCATATAGCATGTTACCCTGGGCATAGCTTTAAATTCTTAGTGATTGACCAACCAAATTCAGATGTAAGAGGTGGCCTTATACCATTGAAATTGGAGGAACTTGAGTTATTTTGGCAGATCAAGCTCAACGCATACAATTTACCAGGCATAAATGAAAATTGTAGTTTGAGTAGTGTGTTAAAGCTTAAAAGCTTGAAGAGATGATTTTAAAAAATTCAATAATATAGGAAAATGAATGATTATATTTGTTATGAATTTGTAATTATTGGTGGTTTATATTATTTTTGTGCTTTCAAATTCACACAAATATGTTTTAAAGTGTCCATAAGAATTCTAAGGACCCACATGGTAATTTAAACTAACGTAATTTAAACTAACATAACATGGTTTTAAAGTTTTTAAAGTTTTAAAAATACTAATTATAAATACTACTTTTTCGTTTATCAACTTTACAAGTTTTTATTAAAGTATTTTGTAATAATATTATTGTATTTAAGTAAGTGGATGTATTTAGTATATATCGAATAATGTAGAGAAGTATTTCTTTTTGAAGTTAATTTCTTTTTGAAGTTCTTTTTGAAGTTAATTTAATGTAATTTGATTAACTAATTATTTAATTAATAGGGGGATGTATATATAACCTGAATGTAACATGGTAATATTGTCAGAAGAAATTTGCTAATAGTAGCAAACGAAAAGCGCTTTATTTTATTAAATTTTCGTTCTTTTTATTGGTGAGCGTTGGCTTTGCTGCTACCTGTTTTGTTTTATGAGTGTGTGTATTCTGCTTTACGTGTAATACATACACACACACACACACACACGCACACACACACACACACATACACAGCAACTGATGTGAGATTACAACCCATCCTTACCTACTAATACACAATGAGCCTCACCATAGTATTCACACATACCACTGGCTAAAACTGGTGTACGTGTGGCTGTTGCAGTACTTCACTCTATGCATTTCAGGGTCTCTCAGTGTCTCTCTCTCTCTCTCTGTGTCTCTCTCTTACCCTGTCTGTGCCTGTCTATAAATAATATATTTGCATATGTTACCTATATAGCTGTATGTATATCACACTCAACAGATGCAGATAAATCTTATATGTAACACATACAGATAGATAGGGGCACACATGTTTGAGGGGGTGGGGATAGACAGTTAAGATGTACATAGCTGTCCGCATGCAGAAGGGATATATGTACATCCCAGTTCTATAGTCAAATGTGGGTTCAGACATGGGCCGAAAGTAGCTAAGTTTAGGAGCATGCCTAGAATGACCATCAATAGTATGAGTGGGAATCCAGGCCAGACCTACTTGTATTCCAGTTCAGGATTTTTTTGTGCTACAGCTGATTAACTGATGAACTTCTTTAAATTATCCAGCACCTCATTGATATAGTGGCTGTGGGATCTCCTGGCTATGTACTA
This sequence comes from Protopterus annectens, assembly GCF_019279795.1. NCBI lineage: Eukaryota > Metazoa > Chordata > Ceratodontiformes > Protopteridae > Protopterus > Protopterus annectens. The sequence goes on from NC_056734.1 coordinate 791,011,548, forward strand.
TCCTTATTAACTGAGTTATATCTAGGGTGGGTACAGACTGTAATGGACTGAGGAGAGTTTCTCATAATATGTGAGTTACATTTTGCACAGCACTGTGATGTTCTTGAATGTCAGTGGCAGATCAGTATAGATTAATGTGAGGAACCACTGACAGACATTTGCCTAATGACTGCATACACTGTAGGGAACCTATGCTACTGCACAAAGTGTTCTAGTCTGCACATTCTACATTTGTCTGGCCAGTGATTCCTCCTTCTCCTTATATGTGACCCTTTGTCCTGCTCTGCTCCAGTCACAGGCTTTGTCCGTAGTTGCTGCTCTTATGTAGTTATAGTTATGGTGAGAATCAGGCAGAAGTCATAACATCACAAACAAAGGTTATGGTCTACACACCACTGACTGTACCTGTTAGCATTGTGCCCCATACATCTGTTGTGGTCCTCAGATGGTTTGTGTTGCACTGTTCTTCTAAGGCTACATGTTTGCCATACCCCTCAAACTCTTATAGTCAGACATCTTGACATGGCCGTATATCACAATCAGACACAGGCCCAGACATGGGGACATAATCTTAATATTGCTCTTACAAATGTAGACAGTTGGAGACTGGTTTTGTATTAGCTTACATTTTCTTATGGGTATGAACTCTGCATCTCAACCATCTGTCATTGATGTTTTCACATCAACCTGTATTGTTTTGCCAATAGTTTGCCAGACAAATGCAAGGCTATGACAAACAGAACAGACATAAGAGGTATACATGTGTACATTCTGAGAAATCTTGACATTTGTGGGGTATGGATGGTGCCCACTGACTTGTTTTGAGTACTGACACAGTTATGTGGCAGCCGTTGTATCCTGACGCTAGATTAATTTGTCATTACCTGCTGTTCTAGTGGGCTCCATCTCGGTTACTCAGAGCTGTGTACTGTCCATATCTGTGGCCCCCTGTCCCTTCATTGTCCAGCTTTCCTGCAGTAGCAAATAATGACTTCTGGACAGCCTGTAGAACTCCTACCGTAGGTGTAGCTGACATGCAAAAAAGTTGGCACAGCCAGTCTCAAAACATGGACCCTGTCAGCCACAGCAATGCACTTAGCCCAGTGAGCCACAACAGCTACCAGGCAGTGCTGTCTACTTCCTGACACTATTAACCACAGTGCTGTCTACTTCCTGACCCTATTAACCACACACATACATAGAACATTGACCCCTGCATATTGTGGAAATGGAACATGTTAGCAAGTTCAATGGTACAGCCCTGAGAATGTGTGGTCTGCTGTTATTATCTTACAAACATAACTGTTACTGCAGTTCTTTGGGAACACAGGTGTGTGTGGGGTAGGGACCATACCTCTCAATTGTACAGATGTTCACAGAATGTCCAGATGTTTGCCTCACATTTTGGGCCCACTTCTCATAACATTGTGGTTGTCTGTGAAATTACTGGCAAATCATTAAAGATTGAAGTTAGAAAGTGATGACAGACACTTGAGTTTCAGACTTCTTACCCTTCAGAGAATTCATGCAACTGCAAAACCTGTTAATCTATCAACTTTCTACATTTGTAAGAGCAATATTTAACAATTTTCCCTGTTTTTGGACATTTGGCCCACATTTCTTTATGCCTTTGTACAGATTTCTTGCTCTAAGAGGTTGAGAGGTATGCATGGGACATCCATGCATCTGTCCTATGACCCCAGTGTTTGTAAGTCCCTCACATAGTGCAGTGGATTTTGCTGGCTTGGGGCCTACTGCATACTCTGGGGCAGCCAGTATTTGGCAGAGAATTCCTATTGTCCCACACAACTGTCCATTGTCTGCTGCTATCCCGGCAGTCCACACCATTCTTTTGCATACATGCAGCAATACCATACATATGCTAACACAATCTACTACACCATTCATTTGTTGTTAAGAAGAAAGACTTACCTTCTGCCTGCAGCAGTTGAGAGGACAGTGCTTTAGGGCTGACTCTGTCAGATGCAAACAGTACACAGCCAATAAATGGTAAGGTATAGGTAGTGTGATGTGGTTGGCATCCTTTTTACTGCGTGTATGTGAGTCGGAGTGAGGTGTCAGTCCTTAGGACCCTAGTTTTCAGTGAATTTGGTATGCATTTGCTCTTTGCCAAGGCCAAGGCATATTGGGCACACCTACATCTGCCTACAGGGACAGGCTCAGGTAGTTCCTCATCTGAGTCCCCCTGTTACTGTTGGGACCTTGGCAATGGTGGGGGGCTGTGTCTCCCTTCTCTGTGATGTTCCTGCCACAGCTGTTTCTGCAGGATCATATTGTGTAGCATGGCAGATACTATGAATATGTGTGCACATGTGGCTGGAGAATACTGCTGGGCTTCACCGGATATGTCAAGGCAGCGGAACCATGACTTGAGCAGCCCAAATGCATGCTCTATGATGTTCCTAGTTTGTGTGTGCATGTCATCATGGTATGCTTCAGTTGATGTGTGCATTTTTGATGGGTGTCATCCACTGTTCCAGTGCATAGCCAGCATCCCCCAGTAGATAACCATATGGGATGTCCCCCCAGCCAAATGCCTGGTACAGCTGTGATGCGTACCAGGTGTGGGAGTCATGATAACTGCCAGGGCTGCCAGCGCACAGATTGATGATAATGCCCTGGGTATTGCACCCGACCTGGCAGTTGATAGAGTGATACCTCTTGCAATTGATGTAGACTCTACCCTCCTCTCCAGGTACTGCTTTGATGTGCACATGAGTGCTGTCTATGGTACCAAGTACCTCTGGGTAGTGTGCTACACAGTAGAAGAGATGCATACTGCTGGTGCTCTCTTCAGGGGTGCTGGGGAAATAAATGTGCTCACTGGCATGTGTTACCATGACATCCAGGAACTGGTGGAATACCCTGGCTGCAGTTGCCTGTGAGATCCCTTTAATGCCCCTAGTTGGTGTTTTGGAAGTACTTGTAGCTAGTATTCTTAAAGCTACACATAGCTTTGTTTCCACTAGGATGGGTTCCCCTCTGTTATTTCTGGGTCTGAGTTGAGGGTAGCAGAGCTTGGTGAGTTCCTGTAGTATGTCCCTGTCCACCCTGCAGTGCTCCACTATCTCCAGCTCATGTAGCCCTTGAAAGTTATCTTGGGTCTGAACACTCTTCTCCTCCTCAGTCTGGGCCCATTGCCAGCATCATCATCACTGACCTCAACCTGTAGTGCATACAGATGCAGCAGAGCAGCAGCAGCCCCTATCATTTTGTCAGTTAAAATTCCTAAGTGTGTACTCCAGTGGTGCCGAATATGTGGCAAAAATCAGATTGAAGGGTGTATGCATAATTTATACTGGTGTGCTGCAGATGCAACATGTGTGACTGGCTAACTATGATACATTCCACCTGCCAGGTATATCATCGAGGGGTTTGAATGGGCCAGTGTCAGTGGAACATGGATTATCACTCTGTTATACATGATTGGCATGCTCAGGCTATAATCTTTTATTTATTTATTTTTTTTTTCCAATTTCTTCCACTGCTAAGCACTGTGGCACACTGCTCAAACCTGTGGCACTAGTATAAACATTGGTCAGAAGTTTAGACCCTCACGTCAACATGGGAATGCTTAGCTTTTCTTTAACCAGGTAAAACATGTGCCACGGGGCTCAGTACAGCTTAGCAGCCTCAGACACATCCCCCTGCTTAGCTCTGCTTAGCTGAGCGCAAACAGGTGCCACTAAGCTCCAATCCATTTTAACATCCCGTGACACACCCCCTTTTAATATTAGGTATATGTTGTGCCTGCACCAACACAGTTCTAGCCCTACCACAGTTAGTACTTATAGACATAGTGACCCTTTTTGAGATTCAATAACCCTGGTTCATTTACATACACCTAATTGTGTATAGCCTGGATACAACACTACACCAGGGCCTATCTCCTTACCTACCACTATAACCTGCCATTGTATGACTCTGCATGCTGGCCACTATAATGCAATACCTTGGCATAGCTTTAAATTTCATATTTTAGACTTTTTATTTATTTATTATCTTTTGCAAAATAGCATGTGTGTGCATCACTGCATGCTGCTTAAACATGGCATATGTATTAAAAAAGTTGATTTTTTCATATCTTCCATTACTTTTTTAACTCAATGGCCATAGTTTTGGCCATTTGCATGCCTACTGAGCAATATACAGCCTTTTATTTGGGCTGTTACAGCCTCTGTTTAAATGCTATCCTTCAGTACACGGTTTGTAACTGCATACATTTTTTATGCTTTTGTGGCACTTACATGGGAGCTTTTATGCTTCCTGAATTGCAACATCACCTCATTTTGCATTCCACGGACACCTCTGTGTCTCCACGGTGTAAGGAAGCTCATGCATGCCCCAACCATGTGTCCTGGATCCCTCGGTGGCCATATTCCTTGTTTGAGCTGCTACACTATTGCTACATGGAGAATCACTCCATGTAGGGTTTATTGAATTACCCCCACAGTTTTTTTTTCTATTGTTCCCTTTAATACAGGGTGATTTTCTTTCTGTCTAGCACATTGATATATATGCATCACCACTAAGTTATGTGACTTTGTCTTGGAGAAAGTCAGTTCTTTTAAGAAGAAGCTGGTTAGCACTCTTGCTATGTGGTATACAGCTTAGTAACTTAAAACATAAGAAGAGTGTATGAAACATAGGTGCATGCCTGGGATTACACTGTCAATATAATCCCTGAAAACACATTTGATTATTTTTCATAGAGGATTTGTATATAATTAATGATAAATTCATTTGAAATTGGTAATAGAAATGCTCATATCAGTCAAAACAACCTTTTACATAACAAAAACTGCCAGTCACACCAAAGCTTTAGCAATTCATAGGCAAGTACTAGGCTAGCTGCCCTTGTTGGCCATTCTAAGCCTAGCCATGTTCCACTTTTGTGCTGAAAATAATGTATTGCATTTGGTTATAGATGGGCTTTAACCATCCCACGGTCAATAATTATACGTTATTCCTAATAAGATCATACCATAGCATTTAGGAGCTACCTATGTCCTAAGGTAAATTTTTTATTTCCCATCCATAGATTTAAGTTATGCTTTAATAAAGACAGGGATGAACATTGTTTTATTTGGATGGAGACTGCTACACTGCAGCGATATCTTTTGCAAGATATGCCTTTCCCTCCAAACCATTCTTTTGATGCTGCAGTAGAGGTTTAGCTCCCTAGACAGAGTAATTCTTTGATGACATCTGACTTGCTGATGTGCAGTAAATCCATCAGTAATGGTTTGGAGGATGGTAGCATGCCAGACACAGGTCACTTCTTAGCTGACTGTAAGATACAGAGTACAGTGACAAGGCTTTGAGTCAGTCCATGTAAGATATATTGTTTAGGTCTTGTATCCCTTTAGTAAGGTATCTCTGTGAGCATTCCAGTTATTGTATGTGTCTAGCAGACACATGCCAAAGGAGGCATTATATTCAATGACTGGCCTAATAAGGAGCTGAGCAAAGGGGGCAATGTCATCCCTAGATCTAGCTACAGTCCCTTTGTTTACAATCTGTGCAATATAGAAGGACTTTCTTAAAACAATAGACACATATTGGTCAAAAATTAAGTCACTGTCTACATAAGTTCTCAAATCCCAAGCAACTGCATCTACTCTTAGGGACGTACTGTTTTATCAATGTGATAGTTCACTGGGGTAGATGACTTCCCAAAAGATACAATAATGTATTTTTTGTCATATAGTTTCAGTCCATGGTTTTGGCACCAGTTATTTATTTGAGACAGGCCTTCCTACAAGATGGCTAAGTCATTTGGGGAATCCATTACTGCTCCTAACTTTCAGTCATCTGTCAACATAGTCTGCCAGAGTGCTTTGGTATTGTCGTTTACTTCAGAAAAACAAATTCCAAGTAGGAGTGGTCCCAGTATAGAACCCTAAGGGACCCCACTGGTGACTGGTCTCTGTGGAGGTAAATTTTCCCTTTTTTATCTGCATCCAGTCTGTGACCTAGCTGGCAATCCAGCATGTGACATAAGGGCTTGTTCCCAGTTTATTTAGCTTTTATACTATGCCTGAGTAGGGAACTGTGTGAAACGCTTTGGCCAGGTTGAGGTATATGCTGTATACAGTTTTTGCCTTCATCCATTGCTTTAGTGACCTTTCAAAAAATCCACCAGGTTGAGTAACCTGCCCTTGATTAAACCAAACTGAGATGGGTTCAGTGTTTGGAAATTCCCTATGTCCTGATTGATTAACTCATTCACTCCAATGGAGCTGAGGAAGTTTGCACTGTAACTTCAAATTGGCGGAACCTAAGCCTTTTGAAAGAATCAAATAGCATTCTCACTAATGTTCATATCTCTGGAACCATAGATGTTATGAAAGATGTATAAATGGCAAAGCCTTCAGAGTTAACTATTTTTATAGTGGTAGTATTGATCAGGTTATAGGTCTTAAAATGAATTTTATAAGTCACAGTAAACACAGTCACTATGATTCAATAAACTCTGTGTAGAAATAGTGTTATTCCTACATGGAGTGAATGATTTTTGCATCCTCATAGTCTTCTCAGCAGCACGCCAGTCGTATTAGTGAAGGTGTGCTACTGAGAATGGATCTGCAGACAGGAGCATTGAATGAGTGCAGGGGATGTGTTGCAGTAGCGCCTGCAGATCCAACACATCCACTGCACTCTCAAAGTGACATACAGCACTTTTTAAATGTGTTGAGTGTCCACGGACACTGAAAGCAACTAATAAAAAAGTAAAACAGTGTCCGCAGACACTGAAATGGTTAGTAGGACTAGAAATAAATGCAGGGGGTGCGTGACAGGTGCTATCACACACCTCTTGCATTGTAAAAGTGCCATGGGACACTTTACAATGCTTTCAGCTTTGGCGGACACTGAAAGCATGATTGTCAATGAGAAGCAGTGCAGGGGGTATGTGACAGGTACTGTCACACACTTCTTGCATAGTGATAGTGCCATATGGCACTTTACAATGCTTTCAGTGTTAGTGGATACTGAAGCTGGAGTGTGACTAAGAAGCAATGCAGGGGGTGTGTGACAGGAATTGTATCACACCCCCTGCATTGTCAAAGTGCCATATGGCACTTTACAGTACAAGTGTGTCCTCAGGCACACAGCCATACCTGTAAACAGACAAAAAATATTACTTAGAAATAAATCCTGGGCTAAGTGGAGAGCAACCAGAAATTCCCTAGATCAACAAACCTTTAGACAGTTAAGAAATGCTACAAAAAAAGCTATTCACTCTGACAAAAAAGCTACTATTGCAAGCTGCAGCAAATTCACCACAATAATCCACAAAAATTCTGGGCAAGCATGAATAACCTCCTTCGTCCAGGCCACTCTAGCACTTCTTCCCCCCTAGGGTCAGAAAATAATACCTCCCATCAAACTGCCAATGCCTTTAACACTTTCTTCACAAACACCATACAAACTCTAGCCAATCAACTAGCTGCAGACAACTCTGATCTACCTAACTCCTCACCTCATACTCGGCCAACATTCCAACTACAACCTATCCCTACCTCTTACATCCAAAAACTTGCCCACAAACTTAAGCCTTGCACCCCCTCTGCCGATAACTTACCATCTGAATACCTACAGCAAGCAGCTAAAGTAGTCGCCTATCTTATATCCATCCTGATAAACTGTACCATAACTGAAGGAACCATTCCTGATCTCTGGAAAATCTCCCACATTATTCCCTTACACAAAGGAGGTAACTCTAATGACTATTCTAACTACAGGCCTATAGCTTTCCTTTCTCCATTAGCCAAGATTATGGAAAAATGTATTCACCATCAGCTAATGAACTACTTACTTCAACATAACATTCTAGTAAACTGTCAGCATGGCTTCAGGCCTTTTTATAGTACCACCTCAGCTCTACTATTCTTCACCAACAGCATTAATAATAACCGCAATAATAGCACCCTCTCACCAGCACTCTTCCTCGACCTGTCTATAGCCTTTGATATGGTTAACCATCTCTTACTCATAAACACTCTGTCATCCCTTTCTCTTGATGCCAAAGCAGTTCTCTGGTTCAAGTCTTACCTTAGTAATAGACAGCAAGCAGTTCTTTGGAAGAATCAGCTATCATCTCACCTTCCTATCTCCCTGGGAGTCCCTCAAGGCTCCATTCTTGGTCCTCTTCTTTTCTCATTATTCATCAATGACCTTCAAAAAGCCATTCCTCAGACCACCCGTATACAATATCCTGTATACAATATGCTGATGATTCTACTATCATATGGTCTTCCAACTCTATATCTGAACTTCAATCTTTAACCCAGACAGCTTTCAATACAGTAGAGGCATGGTTCTCTAAATGGTGCCTTCTTTTGACACCAAAAAGACCAAGCTACTACTGTTTACAACAAACAGTAAGTCCTCCCCCATATATTTCTCCATTCAATCCAGTAATGGCACCCTTATATCCCCGGACTCTTCCACCAAACTATTAGGAATTACAATTGATAATAACCTCACCTTTGACATTCACATTAATAACACTATTAAATCTGTTAATAAAAATGGAGCTCCCTATATAGGATAAAACCTTTCTTAACTCCAACAGCCAGAATGACTATTGCCCACTCCCATCTAATTTCAACTCTTCTGTATGCAGCACCCATATACACTAATCTAAAAAAAAAATAATCTTACCAAACTAGCCAACTCCTATAATAGTATTGCTAGATTTGCCACTGGAAACTCATATAGAACTCACCACTGTCTTAACCTTCACCAACTAGACTGGCTGGAACTAAAAAACCTTCTGATACTTTCCCAACTTACCATTGTTCATAAGATTGTTTACCAACCTAACAATACTCCAATACTAAACAACCTTATAGCACCCTATAGGAATATTGATTCCTTACGCTCCACCAACAAACTTCTAGCCAGTACCACCAAGTCTAACAACTTAGCTGGTGACTCACTATTCTCAAATACTGTAGGAAAACAATGGAACCTCTTGCCATCTGACCTTACCTCACTTCCATCCCTTCCTCTCTTTAAACAAAGTCTTAAGAAGCACCTTAAAACACACTGGCTATGCCCTTGCTGTTACCCAGACTGATCCTCTAGATTTCTCTTTGTCATCTCTTGACTTCCTACTTTCCTCCACTCTTTCCTGTCTACTCCTCTGAACTAGTAGCACCTATAAGTTATCTCTACTACTTAGGCACCAATTACATGTATTTTCTACTTGGCTATGAATGTACCCTGAAGGTAGTATTCCTGCCATTTTCTTTATACCTCTTCCTTTTTCTGCTGTTACTGTCTAACCCTTTGGAAATAGTAACTGTCTGGAGTAAACTAGAATAACCAAGTATTTAAATGTATTCTAATAATGTCTTGGGGCTGCCCTAGATATTCATACTGTAAAATGATCTGTAGGTATATGATGTATTTATTATAGTGTGTCACATAGTGTTCCCAGAATTTAAACCGTAATACCTTTCTTGTTTATTATAAACATTTTTTGTGTGGTGGTGGTTGTTTATATGTGGAGCTTATTTCCTCGGGCCTCTACTGAAAAAGGAAATATATCCAGCTGGACCAGCCCGGTCAACAAATGTAAAATAAATAAATAAAAATAAAATAAACATCTTAGTGCCCAAACTCCAGACAAACGGCAACAAAATGGTGGGGACAAAGGTCCAAAAATAGGGACATATTTTAAGTACAGCTCTCATAAACTTAGAAAGTTGATAGAGGAACAGTGTTTCTATTAACATACATTTTCTGAAGGATTAGAAGTCTGAAACTCAAATGTATGCCGTTATTTAGTGACTTCGGATCTGAGATAATCCCACTGATTTGCAGAAAACCATGAATGTTATGAGGAACAAAACAAACATATGAGACAATCATCTGGCCAGTCTGCAAAAATCTGGACAGTTGAGAGGTATGCATACACCTCAACCTCTTCCACCAAGAAATCCAGATAAAGCCATGCAATAAACATAAGACAAAGGTCCCAAAACAGGGCAAATTAAAAGAATAGTGGTCATACACACTTAGAAAGTTGATAGAATGACAGATAGTGCATTACCAAATATGAATCTGCATTAGTATTAATATGTGTAATTAAAGTGGTTGTATAAATTTGTTTTCCATTATAAGTGAAGTTTAAGTATAGATGAGATGGTTTGTGCAGCACAGCAGTCTGCTCAGCATTGCTTAAACATCTTATAAGAGCTAAATACAGATGCATAGTTGAAATTCTCAATGGCGAGATAGTGTACTGGTTACAGATCTGGCTTTTCATGCTGCAATCATGGTTCGAGTACTAAGATAGGATCTTCATTTGTATATGGGAAAGCATTGTTAAAATTCTCTTTTTTCCTGAAATGCTGTAGTAATTGATATTTGTTAACCAGAGTAGTGTAGCTGGTCCAAAATTGAAGCGTCAGTGGATATAACATGTGAAATCACCCATGTAAACACAAGTGTCCCATACAGTATAGTCACACTCCAAGGTAATGTAATGAAAGCACACAGGGGGACGTTATGTAAATTAAATTATATACACTTAATAATATATCAGTAATGATTAATTAGTGTGCAATTCTGAAATATTTCTAAAATGAGAGCTTAGCAATGCTTAGCACTGCTTAGCTCTACTTAGCCAGTATGAGCATTGTTTAGAGGTTTCATTCTAAGCAGTATTCAGCCTAGCTGATCGGATTTGCACACCACTAAGCACTGCTCATCATTTTCCCCTTTAAGCACTGCTCAACTCAGCTTAGAGGGTTTGTGCACTGCTGAGCTATGCTCAACATTTTCAAAAATGGTCCAATGATGGCAAGGGTGGGAATGTGGCCATATTTAAACCACACAGACAGGAATACAGCCAGAACTTGTTGTAGTTTGATCTCTGCAGAAACTATGTCTGGCATTGGAGAAGAAGCACACTTCCGGGTTCAGTGCTGGGGCATCTTGGAGTCCAGAGTCATGGCTAGGCTTCTTGTTAAAGGTTAGACTACTGCAGGGCTAAAACCAGGGCTCACAGAACAAAGAGGAGACCTGAGACTATCTGGCACGTGATCCCACCAGTGCTACTGGAATTCCCCGAACTGTTGAGCAGGTACGGCATCATTGTGCCAACCTAAAGCATAGGAAGAAAGAGCTCTTAGCTATTGGATCCATGAAGCTCAGAACCAGAATGTCCCAGTAGTTTGTAAGTATCTCATCCATAGCTGTATCAAATTCTAGCCTGAGTACGTGATAGACAGGTATGCATAATGTTTGTTTTTCCCCCTACAGCTGCAGTAGAGAGGGCTAGCAATGTGGAGGCCCATGCTGACAGATTGTTGAGGCTGCACTCACAGGCTGGTGAGTACAGATCTATCTTGCAGTATATAGTGCAATAAATAAGAAGGAGTACATTGTTTTCTGCCAGTAGGTATAGTGTGTTCTGTGTCTTCTGAATAAATAACATTTGTCAGACTAATATTGATCTACAGCTTATTTTATACCGCAAACGGTTGCATTTAACCCGGTATGTTGTTGTAGAAACAGAATGCGTACAGGTTCTTCACAGCAAATATAGCTTTGACATCATGTATTAACTGAGGTTGTTCTAAGAGCCAGCTGTTATGCAAAAATGTAGACTGTGGAGCTGTAAAACAAGATACAAGAGTTTGAATGCATGTAGCCTACAACCAAATACTTGTGAATTAATTAATTATACCCATATATGCTAACTGCTCTTTCGTGTGTGTTTTTAGCAACCTACTGCAGACCTCTTGCCACTCTCCCCCTCCAGTTTTCTTAATCTTAGACTAAAGTTCTAAGTAAGAGACATTGCTATTTCTGCTAGACACTATCTCTTTCTGTCACTAGGTGGCAGCATATACCACCTAAAGGTAGTGCCATTTCTCTGCAGATGTTTTTCCCTTTGTTTCCAAATGTACTTTATTAATTATATACCCTGCTCCGAATCCCCCCAGCTATTAAATATCCACTCCCTTGTGTAACTACCCAGTTTCACAATTATTAACCTATACTAGCCTCAGTATATATATATATATATATATATATATATATATATATATATATATATATATATATATATATATATATAGTTAAACTTACCTTCTTGCCCAGTCTTTATACCTGCAGTTGCTGATACTGTTTTCAGCTGAAATCAGTTCTCTTGTTCTTGCCGGGTCCGTTCGCCCTTTGGGCTCACTCCGCTACCCTACCCTACCCATATTTTTCACCCACCCCTGGCACACGTATCTTTATTCTAACCCTGAATCTCCTCACCTTCCCCTTAGCCAATCCTGATCTTTACCCCTACCCCTAACATTCATCAATTAAGTAATCCTCCCCATCTCTATCCATTTCCTGCCTGTACTCTCAGCCTTACTCCTCCCCTTCTCACTAAACGCTCCCCTATTATTCCAGCTTCCTGCTCCAAATTTAATTTACTCTTATTAAGAATGACTCCTCCAGTTCTACAAACATCCCTCATCTCCTATATAAGCATTCTCCTCCTAATAACTGTCTTCAATGCAACCTCCTATTCCTCTTACAAACTACCCCTTCTTTTCTCCCCACCTCCTCCACTCTCCCCATCCCCACCCCATCACTTCTCACTTTCACAACATACCCCCCTCTCTACTTCAACCTAACCCTCTTCAATATTTTAAACTAAAACCTCTAACCATTTCATTTAAACCTCCTACAACCAATGGGAAATTGTCTGTCCTGCTAAATGTTAGTTGCAAACCAAAGGTCCTGCTCTATTCTTTCTCTAACTGGCTTGCTCTAGCAGGAGACATTCACTCCAATCCTGGACCCAAGACTAGGTACAGTCTCACTCCCCCTATCTCTTCAAATAGTATCAACCACAAGTACCTCAAACTCATTACTATTAACACCCAGAGTATAAAAAACAAAATAGCACTCTTCCATGCTTGGCTCAATCATATTCTACCAGATATAGTAGCAGTCTCAGAGACATGGCTAAAACTCCATGTTACTGACTTTGAGATAGTATCCCCTGGCATTCAAGCACTCAGATGCAACCACCAAAACAAAAAAGGAAAAGGAGTAGCCTTAATCTATAATAGCCTACTGAACCTCTGTCCTTTCCACAATCCCATTCCTCAGTTCAACAATGCTGAACTAGTCATAGGAATTTTCAAAATGAATAACTATAAAAGTATTTGTGTTATGACCATCTATATCCCCCCTGGAGATAATACTACCACTCTAGAAAATATACTCTTATGGGCCACAACTAACATTAAACTAGAGACATACATATTAGGTGATGTGAACATTGACTGGAATAGAAACAATAACAATAACCCCTCCCTATCTACCAATCTATTTAATTTCACACAACTAATACATTACATTACCAGACCTAACAGAAACAACCCCCAGAATCAACTCTGGACTGGATCTTAGTCTCCCACCCAAATAAGATCTCTCACTCTGGTATACTACCAGCCACAGTGACTAACCATCTCCCAGCATTCATTCACTGAGCTACTCACTGCTCCCCTCACCAACACCAATACACTCACATTTGTAACCTTACTAACTTTAACCCTTCTATATTCTCCGAAACCCTTTAACAAATTGGGACAACCTAAAAACTCTTCCACTAGATAAGGCCTTAGACTTCTTCAATACTACCTTCCTAGGCATTCTAAACACCCAAGCCCCACCTAGAACAAAACAAATAAAACCCAACTCCTCACCCTGGCTAACAAAGGACACCAAAACACTTGTGCTACAAACAGACAAGACCTGGAAACTTTACAACAAAAATAAGCACCCTGCTACCATCCTTAAATATAGGCAACTCCACAGTCTAACCAAAAAGCATGTTAAAAATTATAAAAAATTCTTATTACACCAAACTACAGGCTACCCACACCAAAAATCCTAAACAATTCTGGAACTCCATCAACTCTCTTTTGCACCCTGGCACCAAATCCAATCCCTGTCCTGACAACAATAAAACTGACACAGAAATTGCCACCCTTTTTAACTCCTTCTTTACCAACTCTATAGCTGAACTTACCAAGACCTTCTCCAACCACATCTCCTCCCCTCCTCCCAATCCCACTTCCCCTTCCTCTCCTCAACCCTCCACTTCTAATCCTTCCCTCCCTTTTCATCTAAAACCCATCTCAACCTCCTACATCAAAAAGCTTCTTTATAAACTTAAGCCATGCTCCAATGCCCCTGACAATATTCCCTCACTCTTTCTCAAGCTTGCTTCAGATGGTATTGCCATCCCCATCAGCATTCTCATCAATAGGTCTATCTAGGAATCTTATGTCCCCAAATTATGGCGTGCTGCCTTTATTTTACCACTCCACAAAGGAAGCAAAAATAATGGCATATCTAACTTCCGACCAATAGCCATTCTTTCCCCAATTTCAAAAATCCTTGAAAAATGCATCCACCAGCAACTCATGTCCTACCTCATTAATAATCAACTCCTTACCCCTGCACAACACGGCGTCCGTCCTGGCCATAGTACAATAACTGCTCTCCTCTCTTTCTTAGACATAGTTAACCATGCCTGGGACTCTGGAAAATTGTCTCCACTGTCCTTCTTGATCTATCCAAGGCATTTGACACTGTCTCTCATACCCATCTTTTGAATCACCTTTCTAACCTCAATCTCTCCCAAAAATCACTTAGATGGTTCAATAGTTATCTCTCTGAAAGATCCCAGGCTGTGAAATGGCAAACTGGTACCTCAACCTTCCTACCTACCCCAAACGAGGTCCCCCAAGGATTTATACTCGGACCAATGCTCTTTAATATATTCATCAATAGTTTTCACGCTGCAATTCCAAACACTCAAATAGTGCAATATGCAGACGACTCCACTTTAGTCTGCTCTGCTCATAGCCTTCCCAAGCTCCAAGCAAAAACCCAATTGGCCTTTGCAACTACAGAGAACTGAATGCTTCAAAACCATCTCTCTCTTAATGCCAATAAATCCAAAATCCTTCTTTTCTCCCCCTAAAAAACCCTCTCTCTCAGCAAACAATCCTTCAATATCATCAGCCATACCACCTCCACTATAGAAGTTATTCTTTTTGCTAAACTTCTTGGGGTTACCATTGATGAACACCTGAAGTTCGATTCACATGTCCAAGTAAATATTAAGAAAACTCATCAGAAACTTGGTATGCTATACAGAAACTCTCACTTTCTCTCCCCTTCCACACGGCAAACTCTCACCACTACCTGCTTACTACCATCACCACTGTATGGTGTCCCACTACTAACAAACCTCTCTTCCCTCTCTTCCACCATCTCTGCAAAACTAGAAATCTGTTACAACAAAATCTCTAAATTCGCTACTAAATCTAACCACTCCTCCCATGATTGCACCTCTCTCCAAATGCTATACCGGCTAGAGATTCCCAACTACTTTGACTACCTCCAACTCACTACAGCCCACAAATTAATCTTTAAACCTACTGCATGCCCTGCTCTGGCAAATATCTTACCATCTTACACACCTCACAGACCCTTGCGATCTGCCCAAAACAATCTACTTTCTGTATACAAACCAAAACGTCCCACTGGCCAGTTTTTCCTATCCTTTTCCTTAGCCAAAAAATGGAACTCTCTTCCACCCTCACTACAAATCTCAACTTTGAACACTTCAAATCCCAGCTCCACTCCTACCTCTCCCATAATTGGAAATGTAATTGCACTCTACCTACCTAATCCTGCTAATGTCCGTATTCTGCTAATTGTCTCTTATACATGTACTTCCACATGTACCTCTACACCTTGCTGTTTTTCCTCTACAGCTTCCCCTCTCTGAATCTAACGTACTATAACATCAAAACCTTGAATGTATATAATGTAAATACTGTACATTGCTTTGTAACTCTACTCTCTCTCCCTATTTTGAAATGTTCTCTTTCCTTTCTACCTACATATAAGGTTGATGCTAAGAGATGCTACTAACTAGCTACATTAATCATCTCTGACACGCGTGTACTCCACTTTTGCTACGAAACAACTGCCTCTTTCTACTTACACCAGTTTAATTTTCTACTAAACAGCCACCTCCTTCTCTACTACTCAACTGCCCCTCTCTTTTTCCACCAGAACCTTGAATGTATACTTAGCACACATTGCACTCTCCTCCTTTATTTCTTCCACATTCTACCAAACCTATACCTCCATCTTTCAAATATTCAGTCTTTGCAACTACTAACAGAAGATTTACAATTTCATAGTTTTTAGTATTTAGTTCAGATTATTCTGCTGCCTCAGTTAAACTTTATGCTGTGCAAATGGCTCTCTAATCAACTATACATATGCCATGAAGATTATTCAATTTTTTTTTCAATTGTAATTTGCTATATCTCAGTATATAATTCTACATTTCTTTTAAATAATCATAAGCTTGATTTACTTGTATGTAATATGGAGCTTTTCTCCCCAGGCCTCCACTGAAAACAGGCTCCTTGAGCCCAGTGGACCTCCCCAGTTATCAAACTGGAAACAAACAAATAAATAAATAAAATATGAAATATGTCCTGCACTAAGATCTGAAACCCTGAATAGTAATGTGTAATGTATTATAGTGTATCCCCTACAACACTGCCTTTTGTTAACCTTTCCTTTCCAGATTGTAATATCTCAAAGGAGTAATACATAGCACCCTAACTGTCATGCATGAATCTCAGGATTACAAGGTTGGACTGTCTTACCAAGGGGGTATTAGACAGAAATTAGTGAAAAAAGAAACAGCAGTTCCCCAGTAGCTCAGTTTGATAAGAAATAGCTTTGTTGTTCATTTTTGCACACCCAGACATGGTTTGAATCTAGGGAGGGGTACTAAGATGTGTGCATATTTGCACTCAAAAAATCTTGAATATTTGTAAAAACAGTCAGGCAGTGTTAACAGATATTTTCTCCACAGGTCTTGCAGGTAAATAAATGTTTGTAGTTGCTGTAGGAAGGATATACTAATGCACCATATTCAACTTGTCTACTGTCCAACCCCATGCCTGCAAATGACAGCAGGATAGGTAAATACACCATGCACTCTTCCCGATACATGTCTCTCAAGTGTCATGCTGTCACAGCTAGAGGTCACTGCTGCCAATAACCTTGGCCAGTAGCACACTCACACAACATCAGTACAGGGTACCACTTCTTTGTCATATATGTAACCCTGACATGTACGAGTCCCCTCTAGTCATGTACCCAGAGTTGTTACAGTTTGCCCCATACCATTCCAGGTTAACAGTTTAACATGTATGTATGTGCTACAGAAACTATGGGTTATAGGTAGATGTAAAGTGAGAGCAGACCTGTAGAGTATTGAGCAGTACTGTTGTGAAAAATAGAAGCCTACACAGTTATTAATGGACTTATTTATCTCCCCCACCCTTATCTGCATCAGTAATTATTATTCATATACTACGGGTAAATTTTTCTCAAACCCTAATGCTGTGACTTGTGTTCTATTATTGTTCATATATTTAATTGGTTGCATATTAACATACCTTGTTCAAATACCATTGTTGGTGGCCTCTTGCCATCAATGTAGCTGGCATGCTGTTACAATGCTTACTGTGGTTCCATTTATGCAAGTGTGCTATGCAAATGTTTCAAATCTATTGTTTTGGGTTAATTTGAACACCTGCACATGCTGTTATAACTAATTTTGACATGTTGCATTCATGACTTACCAATAAATCTTGGAAAACCTCAACACCATAGCACATTTTGGAAGGCACATCCTAGTGGATCCACCTGTCTCACCTCATCCAGCCATGGCACTGGCCCCAGCACATCTGTGACCCAACCTGGAACTTCCTCCCTTGCTGGTCTGGCACCACATGCGGGTGGGACCACCTCAGAGGATGGGACCCATCCCCCCGGGCATGGGCTCGGAGAGGAGCCCATCACCCATTGCAAGTTCCGTGGTATGGTGTGCAGTGTCATCCGCTCAGAGTTGGATGAACAGCTGAGCCAGATGGAGGGTCGCCTGGTGCAGCTTAAGGGGAAGGCTGCCCCTGTTGTTCAGCCACCAGCACAGCCACCTTCAGGGCCGTGAAGGTGAAGTGGTGACTGACCATGGGTGGGGACCTCAGTCCCACTGTTCCCATCTGGGGACATATGGGCTTCCAATTCCCAACCACCCTCCCCATCCAAGGTGTTTACCCCCCTGATGTGTCATACATCACACCTGTCTGCTGTCTTGTCTGTCTGCAAAAGCAACCTTTCCCACCTAACCTACCTCCCCAAACATACCTACAACCTGTCCCCAACATCCCACTCTCACCTTAAAAAAGGGGGACATCTGTCCTCACAAAAAACAATCAGATCCCACACACAGCTCTCCATTTTGCCCCAACTACACTGATGTAAATCAATTCACCCTTGAATTACTCAAGCAATGTATGTCACCCACACCCCGCCCTGTGTGGTGTGAGGCTCTAAATTCCAAATTGTCCACATCATTCACAGGTGTTGCTGCAGAAGAAATGGAGAGCTATGATCCTTTCCTACACCCATCCCGCACATCCCTAGCTGTTTTCCCTAATTTGTTCCCACTGATTGCCCCCATTTCACCACTTTCCCATCACCTGTTTTTTTTATTTTCTTTTTTTGAAATTAGTGCGGATTTAAGTGTGAATAAGAGCCACTAAGGGATGCTAAGGGAGCTTAAGCATCTATTAGAATCACTTAGCTTTGCGCAAAACTGCTTATAACTGTTTAAAACTGCTTTAATCACTCTGTCTCAGTCAGCCCTTGTTCTGCCCAGCAGCAAAATAATCAGTCCTGCCTGTTTTAAGCTTAGAACTCTGTGTACTATAATCACAGCAATGTACCACTACACCATCTGACCTGTGGGAATTTATATTGCTTTTACAAAGATATCATGCATTACAGTCATTTAACATAAGGGGGAAAATGCACATCCTTGGCAAGTCTTAAACCCAGAACCCTGTGCATACCAGTCAGAGCAGCTACTACAACTCCACATGAGCTGTGAGAATTAGCAATGCCTCAGTAAATATATCATGCAGGATGGTCCTCCAACATTAGGGAAAAACCTATGGAATTACTAATGTAAAGGCCAACAAATAGGGACATAAGTTAAATTGGATTTTATAAGCGTCAAAAGTTGCTAGAGTATCACTGTTTGTTTTAACATATATGTCTTGATATATTTCAAGTCCAGAACAGAAATGATTGTCATTATTTAATGACTTTAATGCTCACATCATCCCAGTGATTTGTCAGACATCCACAACAGTTATGGGGAAAAGACCAAAATATGAGTCACACATCTGGACAGTCTATGAAAATATGGACAGTGAAGAGGTATGGGTGCAATCATGTAACAGAAGGAAAAAAACACTGCGGGCTGCCAACTATTTCACCCAGCACCTTTTGAACTACATTCAGACCAACACAACACTATACCAAGTCAAATCTGAGGAATTATTCATGCATTTGCACACATATCATGCACCACAGGGATGTAACTGTAGGTAAAAACAGACCACAGTGAGAAATTGTCTACCCACAACCATTTGCACCACAGTCACAGCAACATATCACTGACCTGTAGTGTATAATAACTGTTTGAACAAACATACCCTGATTGCCAGTCAGACACTACTCTGATATATACTGCCCCAAGTCACAGTGTACTTGGAATCCTGAGGTGTTAAGGAACATGTTTCAGTCTGCCCCTATAAAAATATACAGCTGATAGACCACCAACAACTGTAGCAGCATGCACAGTCAGATAAAAAAGGATCTATGACACACACTTCTTCCTCTCTCCCTACTCTGCCCAACAAACATGTACACACTACACTGCTACATGATCTTGACAGTCTATTAACAATGGCCAGACAGACATAACTCTCAATTGTACAGATTTCCACAGAATGTCCAGGGTTTGGGACCATATGTATGACATCTTCCTTATAACATTTCTGGGATTCTGGTAAATCACTGTGATGATATCAGAAGTGAAGTCACTAAATAATGATATACCATACCTCTGAACCTCTTGGTGCAAGAAATATAGACAATGCCTGAAATACTTCAGGGATGGAGGCCCAAAAATAGGGACATATTTTAAATAATGGCGTTATAAACTGAAAAAAGTTTCTGGAGTAACAGAGGTTGTTTTAACATACATTTTCTGAAGGATATGAAGTCTAAAACACAAATGGATGTCATTATTTAGTGACTTTAATCCTCAGATTATCCTAGTGATTTGCCAGAAATAAAGATTGTCTGAAATCTGTACAGTTGAGAGGAATGTCATATACATATCAGTGTATCACACAGAAAATGCATGTCCAGACAAACCCTGTTAATCTCACAATTTTCTAACTGTATAACACCAATACTTACAATCTGTCCCTAATTCTGAAAGTTTCTCCCCCATTTAGAATGCCTAGGAAGGTAGAATTGAAGAAGTCTAAGGCCTTATCTAGTGGAAGAGATTTTAGGTTGTCCCAATTCTCCCCCATTTTGTTGGGCTTTCTCCACATTGTTTGGTCTAAAAGGTATTTCCACCTACCCTCTGTAATGCTGTAGCTCCTACACCTCCATAATATCCTCCTCACAGGCAAGGAAAAGAGGCAAGGCCCACATGAGGGACTTAATTATAGCACTGTTACCATCCATCAGCTACTGGAAAGACAACACAGCTGTTCTGGATACAATTAGCAAGTGGGAGACACCAATTAGTGCACAGGCCATCACCTGCTCATGAACATTACCTACAAAAGGCACACTGCTACCTATGCAAAACAGGTCTGAACCTTTCTACATAAAGTCAGACTTTGACTACAGAAACCTACACATCTGCATTACTCTGAAACAGAAAACTCTGCAACACTATAACAGGTATGTCAAACAATTAAGCATGCAATGGAATGCAGAAGGGGATGCAATAACGGGAAATAAGATGTTAAACAACAGGACTCAACAAGACTTGCTGGACTGACATGTTGCTGTCCAGGACCTATGGCCATACCTGCTGGCTCTGTCTGCAGTGACATCGAGTACAGCTCTGGCTCCTGAGTCACCCTAGCAAAGGTCAGCTCACATATCACTACTACTGGAGTGTCTGTTGTACAATGCTGACTGTGACACTGCCAAGCCAGCTACCTGGGATGTTGTAAATATTCACATCACTTGTGAATGCTACTATGATACATATGCTTGTCATACAAATGTAAGAGACCTATATAGGGTATGTGCATAGTAAACAACTTGCACAGAAGTGTGTGTCAAACTATATGTTATATACTGAGCTCACATCTTTCAACTGTCCTGTGTTTTGCAGACTGACCACATGTTTGCCTCATATTTGTAGTCATTTTCTAATACAGTTGTATTTTGTCTGGCAAATCACTGGCAAATCAGTAAAGACTTGAAGTCATAACATAATAGGATACATTTGAATGTCAGATGTTATATCCTTCAGAGTATTCCTGTGAATGCAAAACATACTTTGCTATCAACTGTCTAAGTGTGTTACAGCAATATTTCTAAAGTGTCATTATTTCTGGACCTTTTCCCCATTTATGTGTGCCTTTGTCCAGATGTCTTGCTCTAACAGGTTGAGAGGTATGATTGAGCTGTAAGTGTGTAAATACAGTGTGCCATACTGACAAAGAACAGAAATGCATATCCAGTATTACCTGTGCACATATATATAGTAATAGTAGTAGCCAAAATCCTTAAACATACAGACAAGAGTTGCAAAATGTCAGGTAAATATGCTGTACTTGTTTTAAAAATGTGTAATCTCAGTTTCAGTGCATCAAACAGACATCAATGTCTACAGCAACAGGTTGTTGTATTGCCTTGAAACAGAAATAATTACTAGTTTGATCATAAGTAATAGATTGAAATTGGAAAAGTGTTTGACTGTGTCATGACTTTGTGTCCAAGCCTACATCAAACATCTACATGAGCAACTACATAGCTTTATGGACTTAACAATACCTGACTGGACAAAATCATCTCCCCCAAGTTAGGTTAAACCTCTGTGGTGGACAGCAGCAATACACAAACCCCATAATAGGTGGAAATATTGGCTGCATAGGGCAAAGAAGGAGCAGGTGCCAAATTGGAAGCAATCTCACCTTGGTCTGGATAAGCAAATAAGGTCACAGGTGAATTACTCTAAGGCTAACTTTGAGTGCAAATTGGACACATCCACCAAAGCCTATCAATGCCTTCTGCACATATTTCTGCAATTTCAGAGGCAACACCCAAATCAGCTCTGTACTGGTGGCAATAACACTACAAACACATATGCCAGAGATATAGCCAACCTGCTGTGGATAGGTAAGTGAAAATCTCACCACCTGTCCCCTCTTCATTAAAGGAGGACATGCACAGCACCCATCCCCCCCTCCACTCATCATCAGGGAGCAGGTCCATAATGCCCTCTCAAAAGCAACAAACTGAAGTCTCCATGGGCCCTGATAACATCCCTGGCTGCATCCTACATGAACACAGGCATAAGCTCCTAGCTCCATTACACACTGTACTCAACCAAAGTCTGAGCATCAGTATTATCCCATCTGCATGGAGGACAGCCACTTTCACCCTCTACACAAAGGTGGAGGATCCACTGACCCAGCCAATCATATGCACATCAGCTTAACTAGTCTGATCTGGAAAGACCATGGGAGGTATTATCAAGGACCTTATAAATAGGGACATCTGCAACCTCAAAATGCTTGAGCCAACACAGCTTGATATTGTCAAAGAGAGATCAGGCCTGTTAAACCTGGTCAACTGCATTGAGGTGATCAACAAACACATAGACAAGGGGAAGATGGTGCACACTGCTTACCTTCACCTAGCCAAAGCCTCTGACAATAATCCCCAGTCAGCCATAATGCACAGCTAGGCATCAACCTGTATGTTACCAGATGGGTAGCTGACTGGCTTAATGATAGTACCTACTCAGTCGAAGTATTGGAAGCCACCCCTAGTAGTAGACCCTTAAAGAGTGGTGTACCCCACTGATCTGTCTGGGGGCCTCTACAGTTTGAGATATACTGTTCTGAGATGCAAGACAAATCCAGTGGTCTGTGGTTGACCAGGTTTACAGATTACTGTAAGCCGGCCACTGTCTTACATCCCCCTAGTAATGTGAGCATCCTCCAGGAGGCTCTTACCCAAATTAATGATTAGTGACAGAAGCATTGTCTCAAACTGAATGCCAAGGACTGCATCACTATCCCTGTTGTGGTAGATGCCATCTACACTAGCTATGAGACTAATAACAATGTACTGAGCATACAATCAGGCATGAGGCGACTTGTGCACCAAGGTTGATAGCAACCTGACAGTTTCCCACCACATTGGCACCATTGTACGGAAGACGGTCTACATGTCCCACTTCACAAATAAGGGTATGTCATCCAGGAACTAGGAGATCATAGCATCCCTTCACTCCTCCCTTGTTAGACCCATTACCAAGTACAATGGCTCATTTGGCATGTACTTTGACAACCACATGCAGCAGTTGCAGAGACCACAGACATTCCTGACCAGGAAAATCTAGGGTCTGCAACACCTATCCTATACAGATAGGCTGAAAGCCCTGTTGCTCTACTCAGTGCCATATAGACTGATCACAGGTGATGTGTGTCTGGCTAACAAGGCCATTCCCAAACCAGCCTTACTGGAGTGTATGCATATCTGTAAGACAAACCCCACTCACGCAACCCGCATGCAAGGCCCCCATGTGGTCTTGACATGAATAGTACTTGTTGGTGGGATAGATTTGTCTCTCAAACAATACACTGTCTGTAAAATACGCTTTCTCTCCATGTCCAGCAGAGTACCTCTCTAGCCTTCTATCAAAAGAAGCTGGATGACTACATGGGAAACACAAAAGGCATCCCTGAGATCCCACCATTCCAGCTGGACAGGGGAAACAGGTGCTGACTTTGAAGGGACATGGAAAAACATCTGGGCAAGGCTTATGAGGACATCTGGGCAAATAGCTAAGTATTATCCTATGAACCTGTGCACCTAGTACTTCACACATTTCTTGTATGCATTGCAGACTGCCCTACAATGTTGTCATATATGAATCCCTGTGAGTCTGAACTGTGTAGGTACTGCATTGATAGAGTATTCTCTTGTTCCTTTATTAGTTATTGTCACATATTGTTACACCTTGTCATTTTGTCAGGTCTGTATAGCACTAAGACAGCTCTTAGAATACTTGCATATGCACATGGTGACACTGTATAGCTCACTCCAATAGCCTTGGCCTTGGTCACACTTACCATTTTGATAATAGGCCCATCACATGGTACGATTTGTCACCCTTTGTTGAGGGTCTTATAGTACCTGTTAGAGAACTACCTTAAAGTATGGGCTGAAGGGCCCATAGGTAGCAATGTTGTGACAGACTTTAACAGGAGTGTGCGTGTGTGTGTGTGTGTGTGTGTGTGTGTGTGTGTGTGTGTGTGTGTGTGTGTGTGTGTGTCTGTGTGTGTGTGTGTGTGATTCAAAACTCAAAGAGCAAAGTTTGTGTCAGCTACTTGGCCAGGAACCCGAAGTACAGGTTGGTACAGAGAGGGTAACAGATGTTTTGGACTGACTGCTCTGCTGAGATGTTAACCTCATAGGTGTGCCAGTGTGGAGTATTATTGGGGTTGTGGAGAGAGTGGGAAAAATGATCCCCACACTGACTGTGACCTCTATGTGCTCTGAAGGGTAATTGTACTTTAATGTGCATGTACTTGTCATCCTGCCATTGTGTACATCTTTCACTGGTGGTAGTGGTGAGTATTTAGGCTCCCTAATGATTGGACCAGTACAGGGGTGACTCACTGACAGTATGTGCTGGTGGATACAGATGGCATATCACATCATGCACCATCACTTGAGCCCCTCTCAGTCTGACAATGTAATAAAGGGTTATTTCACAGATTGTCCAGGTTTCCTTGACCATTCCTGACATACTCTGCCTAGGTTAGTATGTACTCCACACCTGCATCTAATTGCCTCACACCTGGTGACTCCTGCAGCAGGACAGCACGTTATAGGTCATAGTAGTGGGTCGATGCTGGCACTGGTTCAGCAGCAGTGCATACATACTGAGCATATAATGTAAGGGAATGGACACAGTACCAGATACTCAGGTACCATCACTTTGCCCCAACGGGTCTGGCATGTCACAGACACATTCCCCAAACTGTGTGGACAAAGATCATGTATTGTTCAACTGGTGTGTTAAAATGCACATTTGTCTGGCAGTGGGTTCTACATCTCTCAGGCACATGTACACATTCCACAAACATCTGGGTGCTGAAAATGTCAGACATGTATGAGGAGGTCACCCTACAACACATATGAACTGATCTCAGTTATTGTGTAGCTGAGACGTTCCTGGAATGTCCACATGCACCTGTAGGAGCATTCACCTATTTGTAGTATATAGGCTTGAATACATGGTACTTTAACACTGCCCATAGGTGACAACCAGCAGTCGATGGCACTGATGTGTGTGGATAAATAACAACAGACAGGCAACTAATGGTATTCCACATATCATACCAGGGTGCTAGGCTGTGAGTCCTGAGCAGCCATATTCCTAGGCTACATGTTAGCCCATGTGTATGCAAGGCAGCAGCTGATGTCCCTATCCAACAGGGACACAGGTGGTTCCCCAAAGGTGTATATTCCATTAACCATCCAGTTGACCATGTTATGCCTGCAAAGGTGTAGGTACCTATTCTACCTGATGTGGACAGGGTGCCCAGTTTCCCACAGGGTGAATGTGTGTGACACACATCTAAGCTACCAACAAGGCCAGTCCAGGTCACTCACCAGGTGGAGGCTGTTTGTGTTTGTGTGTGTGTGTGTGTGTGTGTGTGTGTGTGTGTGTGTGTGTGTGTGTGTGTGTGTGTATTAACAGAGTGGAGCATGACCTGCACTTATGCAGCAGTCCCAACAATGTGGAGTGTGTGACTGTCTGGCATGCCAGACTGAGGTGACTCTTGAGGGGTATGTATGACACTGGGGAGAAGGATGGCCTCATAGCCTATAGGTGTACAGTAGATGTCTGATGGGCTGGTATGCCCTGTAGGAAACTTCTGTTATATCCCCAGCTGCTGCATGTACCCTCTGATGTGAATGATGAATAGAGGATTATGCACATTAATGCTCCTCATTGGGGGGGGCATGAAACATCAGGATCAGGAGTGCAATGCATGCTGTAATGCCATTATGGTGAAGCTACCCACACACACACACTGTGCTGCTAGATGGCAGGGGTATGATGTGGGTGTTACTGGTGGAAAGTGCTAGCAAATGTGGATGTTCAAGGTATGTACATAACAGTGCCCAATGTATGAGGTCCTGTGACGTGTTTCCCTGTTCATGTCTTTCAGGTAGAATGTCTTGACAGCTGCAGCAACCATTTTCAGATGCTGAGACTGCAGCAATCAATGATGCCATGAGACTATGTCACACAATCATGTTTGGGAGGTGGAAACAGCAGCTGTAACAGCAGACCACCCTGTGGTCAGACCTAGAAGCCACCGTGAACAATTTGCAGCAGCATGGCCAAACATATGCACAGATGAGGCACAGAGCCACTAACCTCATCCACCATGCCCGGCAAAGGGCTGCAGCTGTGGCCAGGGACTGGACAACTACAGGTGGGGGCCCTGCTACACAACCCCTACTTACACAAACAAAGGAGTTCCTCACCATCCTTGGGGCGGCCAATGCACCCCAGGAAACCATACAATCCTATGCTGTGGAGGTGGGTGGCACACAGTCAACAGGTGAGAAACATCCAGGTAAGTCCCCAAAGGACATCACTTCAACACTGTATCATTCATACTGGCATCCTTGGAGTATCTGGATGCATATGTCAGGTCAACTCTGCATTTGTGGGTGGGGTTTTGTAATGCACACAAGTGCACATCTATTGTGAATGACAGCAAATTGTGTAATATCAGAGCTTGCACTGTACATGTTCAGAAATGCATCATTTTTCCTGTACCTATGTCACACGTGAGTGTGCTGAAAATATCTCTCCCCCACTACTTCATAGGTCCCTCTGGTCTGGCTGGAGAACAGCTGCCTGAAGCCAGTAAGTATTGAAATGTCTTGTTGTTATGGCTCACCCATACCTAGGCGTATTAAGGACATGCATTTTTCCCTAAACACAACTGTTACTCTTAGCCATATACAGTATGTGCATGTTCACTTGTGGTGGGGTTATCTGCAGTACATCACAGTGGTCATCACAGGAGCCTATTTGCAGGAACTGTAGCATATTGGCACATAAGTTTCTATAGGTGTTGCCACTGTGCTATACAGGGGTACATCAATATTGTTTACATGGGTGTAGTGTGTGTTAAGTGAAGGTCCATCACATGCTAGTACACCTCACATATCTCAGAGGTGTATATAGTAGCAACATTAAGTGGACATAGCTGCACTGCATGTTGTTGAGGGCCTGTCCGGAGTGTGTCTGTTGTGGTCTCAATATGTGTTGTGCATGTCATCATTCAGAAATCGTGTGGTCTGTATAATATCTTTGTGCCACTTTACCTGTATGTGTCTGTGTGCATGCGCGTGCGCATGTGTGTGTGTGTGTGTGTCTGTGTGTGTGCATGTGTGTGTGTGCATGTGCACGCATGTGTGTGTGCTTGTGTGTGTGTGAGTGTGTGTGTGTGTGTGTGTGTGTGTGTGTGTGTGTGTGTGTGTGTGTGTGTGTGTGTGTGTGTGTGTGTGTGTGTGTGTGTGTGCATGTGTATCAGCAAACATTATAGTGCATGTACTAATTTACATATGTTGTCTTCCCCACATAGGTGAACATGGGGGTTGGGGTCTCTCCCCCCCTCACAACCTGATGTCAGTGTGTTAGCAGACTCTGATGATGATGGTGGTGATAGTGAGACACAGGTGGGGTTGTCAGGGGTTGAATCTGTTCCATTGGTCGAATACCACTTTCATCCACAATGTCTCTGCACACAGTCAGTATGCCCCCACATGTTCAGTCCCCAGCAGTCACAGATAATGAACAGTTGGAGGGTGGTGGCATGGAACACACTAGTGTGGTGACTATGGCAAGTGTGAGTGTAGACACTAACCATAGCCAGGGAGCAGACGAGGACAGGAGTGCTCGAAGGAGGACTGCTGACCATCAAGCCCCTGGATCAAGTGTGACAGCAGGTGTCACCAGACTCATGTTGTGGTCCATCATGGATGCACAGGCACATTCTGAACACAACACCAGAAAAAAGCTCAAGGTCATGAATGCAACACTTCCTGTCATGTGTGATGACCTCCACAGCCTTGGTGATGCCACATGTTATGTTTCTGTCATGCATATATGGTGGGATGAGACAGTGTCATTACTCGACCATGCAGCGTCTGTGCTTGAGCGAGTGGTGGGAGTAGGACATCAGCCATGTGAACGTAGGTCAGCAACAAGATCAACTGGGAGTCCAAGTAGCAATGCATCACACTCCCATAGTGGCAGTACCATCAGCACTACCGAAGGGAGGGTGCTGTCCAAACCACAACAGAGCAGACCATAGGCACATGGTCCTGGCCAGAGCCATCAGAGATACTGATCCAGCAGACAGCAGTCTCCATTGGGGAGTAGTACTGCATCTGGCCTTGGGCCTGGTGGTGCCAGTGAGACTCCTGGCAGAACCAGTTCCCATGTCTGTAGCCAGATATAGTGAACTATACATCCTGACATGTATGGTCCAAGGCTGCCCAACAAACCCTGCATAGGGCAACCACATGGTTTTACTGTGTGCATAAAAACACTCACACATCTCTATTACAGGCAGGACACCACCAGACACACACAGGTCCTCTGCATGGCCCAGTTGAACAACACCCCACTAGATACACACACACACACACACACACACACACACACACACACACACACACACACACACACACACACACACACACACAATGTCAACCATATGGTCAAGCCTAATCCTCTGGCAAACCCACATCACACCCTATGCAGCTGATGATACCTGTTTCACATCCCTGCTATCCATATAAGTGATGCAGGGACATGCTAATATGGGTCTGATGCACAGGGTGAATATAGTACAGTGTAGTAATGTAATGCTATGTAAGCTGCTGTCTGCGGGTAATTGTTATGGGTACACATAAAAGTATATGTACCTTTTCTAGCCATGATGCATTATTGCTGTTAGTATTGCTGACCGACTATAGTCTTACATACTGTATTCTGTTTGTGTTCCAGGTGTCTGTGAGTCTGTAGGCTGTGGGCCTGCTGACATTACAATGATGAGTATGGCAGACTGGAAACACAGTGACCTTTTAATAGCCAAAGTACAGCTGTATATGCACATGTTTACCAGGTGTGTATGCATACAACAGTGTGTGAGGGATACTGGGGCCAGACAGTGTGACCTTGCATACATACCCCTTGACACAGCCAGCTAGCCTTCATAGATGTCACCTGGGTGTTCTGTAGTACCACAAGCTCATACATACAGAGGAGATTACTTGAGTACTGGCACTAGGTCACAAACAAGCCTAGCCATTATTTTAACACCAACAGATTCACATATCTTGTAGACACCATGTAGTCACAGGGCCTTCACATTTCTACATATTGCACACACATAGACAACACACAATGTGTGTATGACAGTTTCAAATGTAGAGTGTGGGACACAACTTGTAGTAATGTGACAGTTGGCAGCACAAAGCATGCCCACAGCAAGTGCAACACACAGGACTTCCTCTGGTTTGCTACTATGACACCTTCTTTGTGTGACATTACCTTAGCTTACAGTATTTTTCATAACATTAAGGTTCTTCTGATGTGCAATAACTGCTCTATGCAATCAGTACAGAAGTGTATAACATGTTCTTGTCCTACAGTCTTGGAACCTCTTTTGACTGTTTCAGTTGTCACAGGTTACACCTTGTCAATCATGGAATGCAACCTGCAGGGTGGTACAGACATACCTCTCAACTGTACAGATTTCCACAAAATGTCCAAATTCTCACATCATATTCGTGGTCCATTTTCTCATAAACCTGTGTTTTTCTGGCAAATCATTGCCAAATCATTGTGGGTTGATGTCACAAAATAATGGCAGACATTATGAGTTGCAGACGTCATACCTTTCAGACTATCTATGCTAACGCAAAACCTGTTATTCTAACACCTTTATACATTTGTAGGAGCAATATTTGACAAGTGTCCCTATTATGTGGCTTTTATCACCCCATTATTTATGGCATTGTACACATTTCATGCTGTAAGAGCTTGGGAGGTATGGGTACAGATGGTGGCCATACTTCTGACCACTGCATATGTCTGCAGGTTGTCCTGATGTCTGACACATGATTTCTTTCCATCTGTCATAAATCTATGGTTTTATGGTCAATGTTTTGGAAAATCATGACAGACTGACATTACAGATTAATGATGGATATTGTCATGTAGCAAGACATACCCTTTGGAAGGTGAATTCACATGCATGACCTGTTCTTCTATCTATTTCCCATGTGTGACACAGCAATATGTGAAAGGTGTGCTCAGTGTTTGCTGTTTGCGCCAGCTTCCCATATGGCTTTAACCAGGTGCCTTTCTGTGAGTGTTTGAGAGGAATGCTGGTACATACATACACACACACATGCAAGCACGCATTTACACACACAGACACACACACACACACACACACACACACACACACACACACACACACACACACACACATACACACACACACACTCATGACCTGCACCTGCTAATCGCCGAACCACTACCAGCCCAGTTTTACGAATGACACTACTAGATACATAACAGAAGCACCACAATGGTAATGTAGTGTTACAGTGCCTGCCAGTACTATTCAGGTGGGTGACAATTGCGGGGGCTGTTAGGATTGCCAGTGGTGGGTTCAGAGGCCCTTAACATGGTAGAGCCACCTAACACAGACACACACTGATGCATGGGGACATGCATTGAAACAGACATGCACACAGAGCTGACCCTTCCCATATTAGATGACCCACCTATCTATTTATGTACAATTCATAGTGAAATGATTATTGCATGCACCATAGTGCCTTTGTGTTAAAAACTATGTTAACTGTGCTTGTGAGGTGGATGACATCTGTATGGGCTGCAACTAGATTGACAATGGGGGAGTTAACAGGGTTGAAGAGGCACACAAAATGGTATAACCATTACATATACACAGTAAAGACAGCCACAGGGGATATGCATACAGAAATGCATACACAGTTGCCAAGAGATTAGTAACCCTATGTATCCATTGTATGAACTATAGTGCTACATACACATTACATGCACCACAAAGATTCTATGCTGGGGACATAACTTACCACCTCTTACAACAAGTAATCTTGGGAATGCCTTCATAGATGGTGGGATAAAACACCCAAAATAGGAACTGGTCTCATACATTGCTCTTACATACCCAGACAAGTGACAGAGTAACAGACTTTGTAGCAGCATGATGTTTTCGACAGGTATGAAGTCTGATGCTGACATGTCTGTCACTATGGTAACTGTGACATATTTGGCAATGATTACTCATAAATGCACAGTGTTAGGGGACACAGACCACATATAAGTTGCAAACATCTGGATATTCCATATACATCTGTACAGATGATTGGTATGGCCTGTATAGTTTAACATGGTGCATGTAAGGCAGATGTCATTAACTGCCTCTTTAAAGTAATGTCATGGGGAGGGAGTCAGCAGTTCTTAAAATGGTATAACCAACACCCATAGGTGATATGCTTCACACACAAATACACACAGTGCTATAGTTGCCAGTATTGAGATTAGAACCCCTACCTATCTTATTATTTGTACTATAGCATTACACAGTTATTGCATACACCACAGAGCTTATAGGGTTGAAGAGTGTATGCAGGTACTTCTAAGGTGAATAGCATCAGCGGGTCTTGTAAAGTAGGGCAATGGGAAGTGTATTGGGTGGAACACACCTCAAAATAGTGTAACCCCAGGCATATGGTTCACACATACGCACACACACACACACACACACACACACACACACACACACACACACACACACACACACACACACACACACACACACACATTTGTCAGGACTGACATTAAAACCACTCTTTTTAGTTATTTGTACTACAGTGTTACGCAGTTATTGCATGTGCCACAAAGCCTACAAAGCTAAGGACTGACCAAAGGTACTTGAAAGGTGAACTATATCTGTAGCCCTTGTAAAGTATGAAAATGGGAACTGTACTGCATGGAAAAGGCCTCAAAATACTTTAACCTACAAACATACACATTTTTGCCAGAACTAAGATCAGAACCCCTGCTTAATTAGTTATTTGTATTATACTATTCTGTTGTTATTGCATGCATCATGGAGCTTATAGGGCTGATGGTTGTCCAAAGGTACATCTAAGGTGAATGACATCAGCAGGCCTTGTAAAGTAGGGCAATGGGAAGTGTACTGGGTGGAATATGCCTCAAAATTGTATAGTCCATGCCCCCAGAGGATACGGTTCTCATATACAGACACAGTTGTTCGTACTGCGTTTACAACCCCTGTCTATCTAGTTATTTGTACTACAGTGTTACTCAGTTATTGCACGCAACACCAAGCTTATAAATTTGAAAAGTGTCCCAAGGTACTTCTAAGGTCAATAACATCAGTAGCCCTTATAAAGTATGGCAATGGGAAATGTACTGCATGGGAAAGGCCTCAAAATACTTTAACCTACAAACATACACATTTACAAACACTTATACACAGACCCACATTTGCCAGAACTGAGATGAGAACCCCTGCCTATCTAGCTATTTTTCTATACTGTTACGTAGTTATCGCATGTGCCATAGATCTTACAAAGCTGATGACTGTTCAAAGGTACTTCTAAGGTGACTGACAGCAGGACTGTTAAAGTAGAGCAATGGGAAGTGTACTGGGTGGAAATGGCCTAAAATTCTTTAGCCTACAATCACACACACTTGCCAGGAGTGCGATTAGAACCCCTACTGATTTAGCTATTTCTACTATAGTGTTACACAGTTATCGCATAGGCCACAGAGCTTATAGAGTTGAGAAGTGTCCAAAGGTAATTCTAAAGTGAATGACATCAGCAGATCTTGAAAAGTAGGGCAATGGGAAGTGTACTGAGTCAGAAAGGCCTCATAATACTTTAACCTACAAACACACACACATATAAAGGCAGGTGATGTGCTATTACAACCCCTACTTTAGTACTATTACACCATGGAGCTTACCTTCATGCTGGCACATGCAACTGGCTACAACTGGTATGCAACTGTCCGCAGCAGGACATCACTCTATGCCTTTCAGGGTATCCCTGACTATGACTCACTTTCTGTGTATGTCTCCCTGTGTGTCTCTCTCTCAGTCACTGTCTGTTTCTCTCTTCCCCATGTGTGTGTGTGTGATGTGTGTGTGTGTGTGTGTGTGTGTGTGTGTGTGTGTGTGTGTGTGTTTGTGTGTGTGTGTGTGTGTGTGTGTGTGTGTGTGTACTGAAATATTGCTCTATATTGCATATATATATATATATATATATATATATATATATATATATATATATATTTTATATATTTTATATATATATATATATATATATATATATATATATATATATATATATATTTATATATATATAATATATATATATATATATATATATATGTCTGTGTATCACACGCAACAGATGCAGCTTTATCACATATGAGCCACCTACAGCTAGCTGAGGGTAATCCTGTCTGATGGTTGTGAGAAGAGTCAGTGGAGGTGTACATAGCTGTCTGTATGCAAAGACGTCTATGCACAATACAGTTATATAGTCCGATGTGGGTTTAGACATGGGGTGTAATTCATTGAGACATGGGCTGTAATTCTCTATGTGTAGGAGCATTCCCAATATGACTTTCTATAGTATGAGTGAGACTCCATTCCAGAGATAGTTGTTCTCCAGTCCGAGGTTTTAGGTGCTACAGCCATACCTCTCAACCTGTTAGTGCAAGGAATCTGAAGATAGCCTGCCAAAATAAGGGAACAATGTCCAAACATAGGGAGATACTGTAAATATTTCTCTTATTAATGAGGAAAGTTGCTAGTGTAACAGGATTTGTTGTAGCAGACATTTTCTGGCATATATGATGCCTGCCACTGAAATGTATTGTGTCATTACTTACTAACAGAAATCCACAGATCAACACAGTGATTTACCTGAGAAATACAAGCTGTATAATGCATAGACTAAAATTATGATTTAAACTATAGGCATTCTTGCCCAATCCGGCCAGCTGAGAGCTGTGACTACAGCTGATTGGCTGATGAAGCTGTGTAAACAGTCCAGCACCTCAGTGATGTACTGGCTGAGGATCACTTGCTTGTGTGTTATTCTTCTTAACTGAAAAGTCATATTCTGATGTGACTCATGCCTATAAACTGTACAGTTATTTGAAGAATGTCTAGATGTTTGTCTCATACTTTTGGTTTGTTTTTCATAACATTGTGGTTTTCTGGCAAGTTAGTGGCAAATAATTAAGGACTGAAATTAGAAAAAAATGACAGATCATATGAGTTTTAGACTTCATAACCTTCAGAAATTTCATGCTAATGCAAAACCTGTTATTCCATCAACTTTCTAAGTTTGTGGGAGCAATGATTTCAATATCACCCCTATTTTGGGGCCTTTGTCCCACTTTTATTTATGACCTTGCCCAGATTTCTTACTGTAAGAGGTTAAGAGGTATGGGTGTGGGTACAGAGTGCATTCTACTGAGCAGAGATGTCCATTATATGTGTGGTATATTCCACACAACACTGTGGTTTCCAGGTATGTCAGTGGCAGAACAGTATGGAGTATTGTGGTGAATCAGTGACAGACATTTGTTTATAGGTTGATAAGTTGATATGAGGTTATAAGGCTACTGGTCCTGAAGCCCTTATAACCCTAGCAGATAAGAGTGTAGCCCATGTTAAGACATGTCAGCACCCGTAGCCCCTGTCCAGCAAGGACACAGGTGAAATCACATGACTGAATTTTCTGTTTCTCTTGCAGTTATACAGGGAGCACTTTACAAGAGGTATTGAGGCACTCAGCTTGATGTGGACAGGGTGTGTATTCCACAGATGGGGGAGTGTGTGAGACACATACCTGTCACATCAACAAGCCCTATTGATATCACAGACCAGGTTGATGCTGTGCCTACAGGTTGATCAAGTTGGCCTTGACTTCCAGATGTGCAACAGTCCCATCAAGGCAGGGTCTATATTGCTTTGTATACCAGATAGAGGTCACCTCTGAGGAGTCTGTATAGAAATGAGCAGAGGAACAGTGCTGTTAGACATTCTGTGTAGGGTAGGTGTTTGGTGTCCTGAATTCTCCCGGTGAGGAACCTCTGTGGTCTCTCCAGCTGCTGCATGTGCTTTGTGAGGTACATGCCAAAGGGGGCATTGTTCAAAATTATTGGCCTTATAAGGTTAGAATACATGGATATTATGACCTCTTTGTCCCTGGATGAGATACTTTTACTTTTGTGTTGGCCCATCTGTGAAGCTTTCTGTACACCAAAAGCAACATAGTCCTCAGACTTCAGGTTATCAACCTGGG
The DNA here is from genome assembly GCF_019279795.1 of Protopterus annectens. Lineage (NCBI taxonomy): Eukaryota > Metazoa > Chordata > Ceratodontiformes > Protopteridae > Protopterus > Protopterus annectens. The sequence continues at coordinate 791,047,269 of NC_056734.1, forward strand.
CGGCCAAATGTCTGACTACTGATTGTGTATGTAAGACATTGTTGTTAATGTGATAATATGTGGGGATGTCAGTCTCCCCGAAGGAGATGATGATGCATCTGCAGGCATTCAGCTTGAGGCCAGGTTTCTGGCAGCAGTCATTTGTTTGGTGAGACCCTGTTGTAGGACATCCACATCACTTTGGGTATTGATGACTGTTCCCAACTTGCAGTCATCTGCCAACTTTGTCAGCCATAGGCCAGTGTTTTAGGCCTACACCTCAGGGAAGTATATCCTGTATACCAGAGGCCCCGAGACCAATCCCTGGGATATGTCACTCATTACAGGAGTAATGCTTGACTTAGCTACCCTATTATGATTATGTGGGTCCTATCAGTAAACCAGTTTGGTACCCATCTGGTAACATATGGATTGCTGCCTAGTTGACAGAGTTCATGTACTATGGCCAAGTGGGGAATAGTGTGTAGGGCTTTGGCCATCATCCATGCCTTTGTTGGCTGTCTCAGGGAAGTCATCCAGAATTCACTGACATACCTCCCTTTGAGAAAGGCAGACTGTGTGGGGTCAAGTTTTTGGAGTTTGCCAATGTCCCTGTTAATGAAGTCCCTGATAATCCATGATTATTCATAATGATAATACCGCAGATGATTTGTGTTGATATGTTCTTATGAAGCTATGTGTAGGCCATAGCTGTCAGCCTATCACAGACTGACATTTGGACAGGCCCATATATGACAGTCTGACACAGGCCCAAACATGGAGACAGGGTGTTAATAATGCTCTGCCAAAGAGACAGTTGCGAGACCAGTTTGGTACTTGCTTGCTTTTTCTTATGGGTATGACGTCTGCTTCTCCACTGTCTGTGATTGATGTTTTGACATGAACTTTTTTTGTTCTGCAAATAGTTTGGCAGGCAAATGCAATGTTAGGACAAGCATAACCGATATACATGGGATACCTGTGGTCCTTCTGTGACAGCCTATCATTCCAGAGGTATAGATGTTGGCCAGTGACTTGTCAGTGCTGACACAGTAAGGTGGCAGCCATTTATAACCTGGCAATACAGTAACTTTCAGTTACCTGCTGTTCTACTAGGCACCATACCTCTTAGAACCAGAAATCTGGAGAAAGACATAAATAATTGGGTGACAAATGGCCAAAAAATAGGAGTAGATGTTAAATATTGCCCTTACAAACTTAGATAGCTGCTACAATAACAGGTTTTGCATTAGCATGGATTTTTCTAAGGGTTTGAAGTCTGAAACTAAAACTTGTTTATTATTTTCTGACTTTAGTCTTTAATGATTTGCCAGAAAACCAGAATTTCATGATAAACAGTAAAAATTTGATGCAAAACTCTGGACAGTCTGCAAAAATCTGTACAGTTGAGAGGTATGTTAGGCATTGTGTAGGTTGATCTGAGCTGTGTACTGTCCATATGAGTGGACCCCTGTCCCTGACTTGTCCATCTTTCCCGCAGTAACATATATTTACTTCTGGACAGTGTGTACAGGTCCTACTGTAGGTGTAGCTGACATGCAAAATTGTTGGCACAAAAAGTCTTGGAACATGGACCCTGTCAACCACAGTACTATACCTAGGCCACTAAGCAACAACAGCCAAGAGTAAGTGCTGCCCACTACCTGACAGTATTAAAAACACACATATACATAGCTCATTGACCCCTGTATATTGTGGACAAATTATCAAGTTGAATGGGGCAGTCCTGGGAATGTGTGCTCTGCTGCTATTGCACTATGACCATACATGTTACTGCATTTCTATGGGGACAAAGGTGTGATGGGGGCATACTTGTCAGCTGCACACATTTGCACAGACTGTGCAGATGTTGGCTTTACTTTTGACTCCATCTAGCATAGTGTTGTGTCTGGCTTTGACAATACTGTCATATCACTAAAGACCAAAGGTTAAGATGTAATGGCAGACATTTGCGTTTCAGAATTCCTACCCTTCAGAGACTTCATGTAACTGTAAGACTTGCTGTGATATCACTGTGTAAGTCTGTAAGAGGACTATTTCATCATTGTCCCTATTTGTGGGACTTTACCAGACATTTCTTAATGGATTTCTATGGTTGACTTGCTGGGATAGGCTGAGGAGTGAGTATGGGACCCCAACATTGACATCCATGCATGTGACCTATGACCCCCAGATTATTTGTCCCCCACATACACTGCAGTGAGTTTTGTCAGCTAGGAGACTACTGCATACTTTGTAGAAGTCAGTATTGGGCAGACATTTCCTGCTGTTCCACATAGCTGTCAGTTGCCTGCTGCTACCCCGGTAGGCCACCCCATATATGCAGCAATACCTGAGAAATATTACCAAAACGTACTACTACTTTCATCTATTGTTAAGAAGAGGGCCTTACCTTGTGCATGTGGCAGTTGTGAGGATGGTGCTTGCGGGCTGACTCTGTTGGAAGCACACAGTACATGGCCTATACATGGTAAGGCACATGTAGTCTGATGTGTGTGGCATCAGTTTTACTGTGTCTGCGAGTTGGAGAGAGGTGTCAGTCCCTGGGTCCTTAGGGTGTCAGTATATGTGCTATGCATTGCCTCTTTGCTAAGGCCAGGACATACTGGGCATGCCTACATCTGCCTCCAGGGGCAGGCTTAGGGGGTTCCTCCTCTGAGTCCCCCTGTGCCTGTGGAGGCCTTGGCAATGGTGGGACGCTATGTTCCCCTTCCCTGTGATGTTCCTGCTGCAGCTGTTTCTGCAGGATCATATTGTGTAGCATGGCACATACTATGAACATGTGTGCACATGTGGCTGGAGATTACTTCAAGGCTCCACCAGATATGTCAAGGCAGAGGAACTGTGACTTGAGCATCCAAAACACACACTCTATAATGTTCCTAGTTTGTGTGTGTGCCTCATTATGATGTTCTTCAGTAGGTGTGTGTGCATTTCAGATGGGTGTCATCATCCTTGGTTCCAGTGCATAGCCAGCATCATCCACAAGATGGCCATACAGGATGTCTTACCTGGCAAATGCCTGTTACAGCTGTGAGGCATGCCAGATGTGGGAGTTGTGATAGCTCCCAGGACTGCCAGTGCACACACATTCATGATAATGCCTTGGGCATTGCATATGACCTGGCAGTTTATGGAGTTTATGGAGTGATAGCCCTTGTGGTTGACATTCACTCTATCGTCTTCACAGGGTGGTGCTTTGATGTGGATGTGAGTGCCGTCTATGGCACCTAGTACCTCTGGGTAGTCTGCTACTGGGGTGCTGGTGAAATAAATATGCTCACTGGCATGTGGTGGCAGGACATCCAGGAACTGGTGGAGTACCCTGGATGCAGATGCCTCTGAGACCCCATGATGCCCCCAGTAGGTCTTTGGAAAGTACCTGTAGCTAGTATTCTTAAGGCTATATATACCTTTGTTTCAAATGGGATGGGTTCCCCTCTGTTGGCTCTGGGTCTGAGGTAAGGTTGACAGAGCTTGATGAGGTGCTGAAGTATGTCCCTATCCACCCTATAGTGCTCTAGTATCTCTAGATCATGTAGCCCCTGGAAGGTTATCCTGGGTCTGAACAATCCTCTCCTCCTTGGTCTGGGCCAGTTGTCAGCATTATCCTCATCACCACCCTCAGTCTGTAGCACATACAGATGTAGCAAAGCAGTAGCAGCCCCTATAATTTTATCAGTTAAAATTCCCAAATGTGTACACCAATGGTGCAGAGTTTGTGGGAAAAAACAGACTGAAAGGTGTTTTCAAACCTTATACTGGTGTGTTGCAGATGTTGCCTGTGTGATTTGGTGACTATGATACATTCCACTTGCCAGCTATATTATTGACGGGTTTGAATGGGCCACTGTGAGTGGCACAGTCCATATTAGTGATTTGTAGTTCAGACTGAAGGTGTTGTAAGAGATCTTGGAACACAGGTTGACAGTAACCTCTCTTGACCACCACATTGACACTGTGGTCAGAAAGTCTTTCTATGTGGCACATCTCATTACAAAGGGTTTTGCATCTAGGAAGAAAGTGGTCATTGTCTCCATCTACTCTTCCCTCATTAGGCCAATTATCGAGTACAATGCCCCACTTGGCATGTACCTCACTAGACATCTGCAACAACTGGAGATGCCACAGAAGTACCTCACAAAGAGGATCCTAGGCCTTACCACACTTGTCCTATATGGACAGACTAAAAAAACTCCAACTATTCTGTCTCATGCCACCTACTTAGAGGCGAGCTCTGCTTGACTTACAAAGCCAAGTCTGACCCAGCTTTATTAGAAATGCTGCATCTAAAGAAATTGCAATCCCTATGCACCACATGCTCCAGATACCACTACCTCATTACCACAATCAACAGAACATGCTGGAGGGACAGGTTCATAACCCAGAGACTGCCCATGCGACAGAACAGACTTCCCATGCATGTCAAATAGAGCACCTCACTGGCCCTTTTCAAGAAAAATCTTGATGAGTGGGTGGGAAATAGAAAATTGACCCCGGGGATCACTCCAGTGGCTCTACTCAACAAAGGCACTGGAACTAAGGTCGGGTGGCACGATGCCAGGGTAATCCTAGGGGGTAGGCTTGTAAAGGCTCTAGGGCCATTAGCCTAGTACACACCAATGAACCTATGAACTCTTGAACCTATTTCCTTTATTCTGCTATTTCCTTTTTTCCCTCTATTTCTGCTGTGTTTAAGCCCTGCATTACACCATGCAAACTGCTTTAGCTAGTGCAAACATTGCTGAGCAGAAAAGGCCCTCCCCTGGATATGAACACAGTTATCATTTCCTGAACCAGCTAAGCACAGCTAAGCTGCCTCAGCCACACTCTCTTGCTTAGCTGTGCTTAGCTGAGTGCAAATAGGAGCCACAGGGCTCCAATGTGCTTAGATGAAGCATGACACACCCCTTTTCATGTCAGCTGCTTTTCTGTTTACACAACCGCATTATAGCTCATACACGGTTAGGTACCTGTGGACACAGTCTCCCATTTGGCTATTCAGTAAATTTACCTCATTTACATACCCTTACTGGCTTATGAAAAATTATATACACGTCATCTGTTGGTTTCTTGCTGTTACTTACATTTGCATGCAAGCATGCCACAGTATATTAACTCTTAGTATGACCAACTACTTTAATACTGTATTGTACTAAGTAAAATAAATACACTGAGACAAACTGCTTCAGTTAGTATGACTTTACTGTTACATTTTCTTTAGGATCTACAAGCATGCAGTACAGATGCAGTCAGCTCTCTATGGCAAATTCCCAAAGCTTGTTTATACACAGTCATATTTATAACAAAAAGTTTGATATTTTTTCTCAGTCTGATGTATTATAATTTTACTTTGTACAACACTTTTCATTGTTCTTCTAATTTATGATTTGTCCTTGATTCGTTTTCAAGTTTGGTGGTCCAAGGAAACTCCGTTATCTGAAACGTGGTGTTCCAGCTTTATCTTGATAGATTTTACATCTCTTTACTTCACTGATGTCCTTCCAGCTGCCATCTGCTTAGTTATTTTTACAGACTTTGTTTCTCAATAATATATTCCTTTACATGGATGCCAATGTCTAATTAAGCTATATATGCTTGCCAGCACACTTACTACTTCATAATTTTCATAGGTTCATAGGTTCATAGGTTCATACTAGGCTATCTGCCCTGGGACAATTATAAGCTTAGCCTGATTATGTATGGCTTACACCACCCCTTGATTTGAGTATACTGTGCCTTTTTTAAGGTTTAGTTTATTGTGCCTCTGTCTAATAGTGACACGGGAGTAATCTCTGGGACAAACCTACAATCCTCCATCCACTTATCGAGATTCCTCTTGAAGATATTCAGTGAGGTGCTCTGCCTCACATGAACTGGAATTCTATTCCAGAGCGAAGGGAGCCTCTGGGTTATGAACCTGTCCCTCCAGCAAGTTCTATTTATTTCTGTGCTGAGGTTCAAGTCCCTCGAGCATGTGGCTCTAAGGGATTTAGATTTACTGAGGTGGAGCATGTCCATTAATTCTGGATTTGACATAGCATTGTATGTCAGGCATAGATCGCCTCGAAGTAGGCGGTATGCAACTGAGTAGAGCTGGAGTTTTTTTAACCAAGCAGCTTATGGCATCTGTTTGAGACCCTTGATCCTCTTGGTGAGATACTTTTGGGGTCTTTCTAATTGCTGCAGGTATCGGGTAAGGTACATCCCAAAAGGGGCATTGTATTCTATGATGGGCCTGATGAGGGATGAATAAAGGGGCACGATTACCTCTCTTGATCTAGATGTGAAACCCTTTGTGATGAGATGGGCTATGTAGAAGGTCTTTCTAACCACTTTGGCAATGTGGTTTTCAAAGGAGAAATTGCTATCAACTTGGGTCCCCAGGTCCCTAATTACTTTCTCTGTACTTAATGGGTTTCCACCTATGTGGTAATTTGTGGGCACATTGTTTTTGCCAAACAGTATGACTATACATTTTTTTGGCATTTAGCTTTAAACCATGGCACTGGCACCAGTTATCTGTCTCTGTGAGACCTTTTTAAAGGATGTTTGTGTCAGCTGGAGAGTTGATTATGGCACCCAGTTTGCAGTCATCTGCGAACTTGGTGAGCCATAGTCCTCCCACGTTTGCCTGTACCTTGGAAAAGTATATACCGAACAAGAGTGGTCCTAGGACAGAACCCTGTGGGATGCCACTTGTGACCGGTTTCGAGTCTGACATGGCTCCAGCATTTCTCACTCTGTGTGTTCTGTCTTTGAGCCAGTTTGTGACCCATCTTGTGACATAGGGGTTTATATTTAAGCTGGATAGCTTATCTATGATGCCCGAGTGGGATATTGTGTCAAATGCCTTTGCAAGGTCCAGATAGGCTATGTGAACAACCTTCCCTTCATCTATGGCTTTGGTGACTGTCTCAAAGAAGTCAACCAGGTTCAAAAGGCAGGATCTGCCCTTGACAAAACCAAACTGGGTAGGATCTAGTGTATGTAGGTCCCCAATGTCTTTGTTTATGAGCTCCACGATGATCCTCTCCATAGCCTTGCAGACTAAGCTACTCAGGCTTATGGGGCGATAGTTTCCAGGGTCCGTAGAGGCTCCACCTTTGTGGAGTGGGACCACTGTTGCTGTACGCCATTCTATGGGCACATATCCTGTAGTGAGGCTGAGATTGTATAGCTGTTTTATTTGAGGGATTAGATCCTCTTGGAGTTCATGTAGGACACAACCTGGGACGCCATCTGGTCCCATGGAAGCAGTGTTTTTTTGCTTTGGAGAGGACAGCCTTCACCTGAGCATCTGAGATGTTTGGGAGGCAGCCCTCTGCCGGGATAGATACTTGCTCTTTTGGGGGGGGGGGTTGGAGAAGTTTGCACTGAACCTGTCTGCCAGGATATTGGCGATGTCTGTGGGCTCAGTGTATTTTTTGTCATTTAGAATCAACTCAGAACAAGTCTGGGAGTTGCATCCCAGGTTTCTAACATAACTGAAAAAAGCCTTATGATTGTCTTTGGTGTCCTGTGCAATTTTTCTCTCGAAGCTGGCCTTGGAGGATTTTATGAGGGATTGTAATTTTTTGCTAGTACTGATCAGAGATGCCTTCCCTATTAGGGATTTTGCTCTATCATGTAGTAGCTTCCTCCTTCTAGTATGTTGTCCCCTCTTGTGGGAGTGGTGACTAGTTGTTCCATAGCATTTGAGTTTATAATTTCCAGGAATCTTTGGGCTAAGGTGCTGGGGCTTGAGTATTGCTCCCAGTCAATGTTTGGGTAGTTGAAGTCGCCCAATATAATGGTGTTCGGAGAGATCTTCATGTTCTCCAATGTTTTCAGGAAAGCCGAGTGGGATTCCTGACTTTGAGAGGGTGGTCTGTAGGATGTTATAAACTGAAAAGCAGTCTTGCCCACTGTCAGTTGCACATGGATGGTCTCCTATACTTCGTGCAATGCCACTAACCTGGAGGTGTGGATATCCTTGATAAATATGGAAACTCTCCCTCCTTTTGTGGTTCGGTCCAGGTTTTGGGGCCAAAAAGCATGATATGAGGTATAGCCTGGTAGTGCTGGGATGCTCTCTGGAGCCTTGAACCAGGTTTCTGTCACTGCACAGATATCGATGTTCTCCATACTGAGGAGAGCTTTGAGTGCGTGCATCTTGAGGTTAAGACTTCTGGCGTTTAGCAGCATTACCCTTAGTTTCTTGTTCCTTGTGCTGTCTATGGGGGTGGGTTTGACTTTTGAGCCTTGCCTAAAAAAGACACTATGGGGGTGGCAAGAGCCTTTGCCAATATCCGAAAGCCCAGTGGTGACAAGTGCAAGCCATCCCTAGCGAAGCAACGTGGCTTGTCGAGCATGTCATCCCAGGCTGACAGACACTGGATCCCCTTTGAATGACACCAACATTTTAGCCAATTGTTAAAATCGATCATTTTGTCTTTGTACTGTGGCATCATTCTAGGTGAGGGTAAGATGCTGCTCAAGGTCAGGGTCATACCAGCCTGGGCTACATGATCAGACAGCTCCTCTATGTCTCTTTTCATGTAGTCCAGGGAGGTACATCTCAGGTCATTCACACCAGCATATACAATGACTGAGTCATATTTGTATTTGCTTTGGAGTGACCTGAGTGCTTGCATTATGTGTCGGATCCTAGCACCCGACAGGCAGCTCACCGTGACCTTCTCTTTATTCAGCCTGGTGAGCAGGACATCAGTGTGCCTGACAATGGAGTCACCTATAACAAGAGTATCAGGTGTTTTATTCAGCCTTAAGGGCTGTGGCTGCTTGGCACACTGACTTTGTGGGTTATGTGTTGTGTGTGTTTTGTTTTGAGGTAGCATTTGCTTGGATGTCTGCTTTGGAGGTCTCTGTTGCGTAGGTAGATTTTTATTTAGAGCCTCCGAGTATGTTTTTGTGTATTTATGTGTTTGGTTCGCTGATATGGTGGGTCTATGTGATACTGGAATTGTGTTGTGTGAGGTTACATTCTCCTCCTGACTGGTTACACCAGTTTTGAGATGAGAGAGCTCAGCCTCCAGTTTGGCTAAATAGTTGCATCTCTCACATATATTTGAACCTTTTGGAGGAGTTG